>NC_040076.1:96379259-96702259 GCF_003369695.1 Bos indicus x Bos taurus | reverse complement strand
AAAGGAAAGATATAAGCATCTAAATGCAGAATTCCAAAGAATAGCAAGAAGAGATAAGAAAGCCTTCCTCAGCGATCAATGCAAAGAAACAGGGGAAAACAACAGAATGGGAAAGACTAGAGATCTCTTCAAGAAAATTAGAGATACCAAGGGAACATTTCATGCAAAGATGGGCTTGATAAAGGACAGAAATTGTATGGACCTAGCAGAAGATATTAAGAAGAGGTGGCAAGAATACACAGAAGAACTGTACAAAAAAGATCTTCATGACCAAGATAACCACGATGGTGTGATCACTGACCTAGAGCCAAACATCCTGGAACGTGAAGTCAAGTGGGCCTTAGATAGCATCACTACGAACAAACCTAGTGGAGCTGATGGAATTCCAGTAGAGCTATTTCAAATCCTGAAAGATGATGCTGTGAAAGTGCTGCACTCAATATGCCAGCAAATTTGGAAAACTCAGCAGTGGCCACAGGACTGGAAAAGGTCAGTTTTCATTCCCATCCCAAAGAAAGGCAATGCCAAAGAATGCTCAAACTACCGCACTATTGCACTCATCTCACACACTAGTAAAGTCATGCTCAAAATTCTCCAAGCCAGGCTTCAGCAATATGTGAACAGTGAACTTCCAGATGTTCAAGCTGGTTTTAGAAAAGGCAGAGGACCAGAGATCCAATTGCCAACATCCGCTGGATCATCGAAAAGGCAAGACAGTTCCAGAAAAACATCTATTTCTGCTTTATTGACTATGCCAAAGCCTTTGACTGTGTGGATCACAATAAACTGTGGAAAATTCTGAAAGAGATGGGAATACCAGACCACCTGACCTGCCTCTTAAGAAACCTGTATGCAGGTCAGGAAGCAACAGTTAGAACTGGACATGGAACAACAGACTGGTTCCAAATAGGAAAAGGAGTACGTCAAGGCTGTATACTGTCACTCTGCCTGTTTAACTTCTATACAGAGTACATCATGAGAACCGCTGGACTGGAAGAAACACAAGCTGGAATTAAGATTGCCAGAAATACCAATAACCTCAGATATGCAGATGACACCACCCTTATGGCAGAAAGTGAAGAGGAACTAAAAAGCCTCTTGATGAAGGTGAAAGAGGAGAGTGAAAAAGTTGGCTTAAAACTCAACACTTTGATATTTGGCAAAACTAATACAATTATGTAAAGTTTAAAAATAAAAAAAAGAATACAAAAATATCTAGCACCCAGAAAGATATTAATAAAAGTCATAGTATGAATTAAAAAAAAAAAAAAAAAAACCTCAACATTCAGAAAATGAAGATCATGGCATCTGGTCCCATCACTTCATGGGAAATAGATGGGGAAACAGTGGAAACAGTGTCAGACTTTATTTTTTTTTTGGCTCCAAAATCACTGCAGATGGTGACTGCAGCCATGAAATTAAAAGACACTTACTCCTTGGAAGGAAAGTTATGACCAACCTAGATAGCATATTCAAAAGCAGAGACATTACTTTGCCAACAAAGGTTTGTCTAGTCAAGGCTATGGTTTTTCCTGTGGTCATGTATGGATGTGAGAGTTGGACTGTGAAGAAAGCTGAGCGCTGAAGAATTGATGCTTTTGAACTGTGGTGTTGGAGAAGACTCTTGAGAGTCCCTTGAACAGCAAGGAGATCCAACCAGTCCATTCTGAAGGAGATCAGCCCTGGGATTTCTTTGGAAGGAATGATGCTAAAGCTGAAACTCCAGTACTTTGGCCACCTCACGGGAAGAGTTGACTCATTGGAAAAGACTCTGATGCTGGGAGGGATTGGGGGCAGGAGGAGAAGGGGACGACAGAGGATGAGATGGCTGGAGGGCATCACTGACTCGATGGACATGAGTCTGAGTGAACTCCGGGAGTTGGTGATGGACAGGGAGGCCTGGTGTGCTGCGATTCATGGGGTCACAAAGAGTCGGACATGACTGAGCGACTGAACTGAACTGAATCTGTAAGTAATAACAGTAGTTTTTTCCACAAGGGAGTCACTCATAACAGGAAAAAAAGTATATATATATATATATATATACACACACACACACACACACACATATATATAAGAATTAGCAAAATCAAGTACTGAGTGGTTTCTACATCATTATGCCTCTTCTGTATATTGGTGCATATCTTTACATAGAGGGAGATGCTGATAAAATCCTATCTAAATAATGGAAACTGGGTTCACTAGAAGATAAACTGGAAAGACTACTTAATATTAAATTCATGTATCAATTATCACATTTAAAACAAACCTAAAGTCAAAATTTTTTTCTTAATCTCAGACTGTAACGCCTTTTTACACTGAACCACATTTGTGACAAAAACGTTATAAAAAATTCTAACAACTTATTTCAATCTTTTTGCATTTGGTTATTATTTAAAATTCTGGAGATTCTTTAAAGAAATTAACATCTGATTAACATCTCAAGAAAGCAGCATTTAGAAAGTTAACAAATACCCAAGCATTGTTGAAACCAAAATGGAAATTAGATAATAATCTTCATATAACTAGACTAGCATTTCTTCATATAACTAGAGTAGCATTTCAAACTAAGACTGAAAATTTTACGTCACCATCTTATAAATGTGTTGGTAAACACTCTATATTACAGTCAATGAAACCTTGGCTTTCTATAGAGTACCTTTCCACTGAGGGGCTTAAGATGCTTTCACATAACTTTCCTTTGTACTTACAAAATGCCTGTGGAGTAGATATCACTATTGTCCTTTTACAGATAAGTAAATAGAGGTTTTGTGAGCGTAATAGCAAAGGCCCACTTTACTTCAATTTTTTAAGTTATAATTAAGATCTACCATATTCCTGAAATACAATGGAGACTATAGTCACAGGAATAAAAAGTCTCTCTGTGCTCTAGCAAGTGAGCAAACTTTGTTTTCTAGAGAGGTAATTCACTAGAGTAACAGCTATCCTTTCACCTAAACTTTTCTTTGATCAGACATCAGAAAGTGTCTATATATTTTTTATTAGTCCTAAAGTCCAACTGACAAGCATATATACTATAGAATAACTGTGAGGATACCTTAAACAATACTTCTGTATAAGAAAAGTCTTAGTGTTCTGGAAAATGTGACATTTGTTAATTTTTCTTATTTTAACAAACACTTTAATATTGTCAGGTAGTCTACATACAAAGAACCTTTTATTATGGCAAATAATTGTATTATTGCAAATTATTAAATACATCATTTCATTCCATAGCTACTACAACCCCATGAGGTAAGATAGGTACTCTACCAATCCAATATATTTCAGGTGAAGAAACTTTCAATAGTGAAGTGACTTGCCTGCAATCACCTAGCTATTGAGGGGCAGCACTGGGTATAAAAGAAGCCAGAGTCTTAGCTGAGTCTGGGTTCCAACTATGGTCCAAATGTTTGTGTCCCCCAAAATTCTTATGTTCAATTCCTAACCCTAACTGTGACTGTATTTGGTAATGGGGCCTCTAAGGAAACAATAACGGTTAAATTAGGTCAACGGGCAAGACCCTGACCCAACAGGAAGACCTGCTGTCCTCTTCTCACACTCAGAAGGAAGACCACGTAGGATGTACAAGGCGGCAGCCACCTGCACGCCTGGGAGAAAGCGCTCGCCAAAGACCAAACGCTGCCGGCTTTTGAGCCCGAGCTTTCCATCCTCCAGAACTGTGAGAAGATCAATTTCTGTCGTTTAAGCTACCTAGTCTATGGTATTGTTTAATGGCAATCTAAGCAGACTAATTAGGCTTTCATTAAGTCCTTCTACATACTTCATTAATATCTGCAAACAATTAAGCATATTTTTTAAACTAGATTTCATAAAAGCTCTAAAAAACTACTAAAAAACTTGAGTTCTAATACAGCTCATGATAATTTCCAGATATTTGGTTAAAGTTTGCCTTTATTTTATATATAAAGAAAAGGATTAATAAATATCAAGCAGGAATTCCACTCTCAAGAAATGGTGAAGAAAAGTAAATGATTTTAGCACCCTAGAAATGTATGTAAGGAAATAATAAACATGTCTATTATAATAAATATTAGACTGTACATTATGTTAGAACACAAGTAGATTTTTTAATATTTTAAAGTGAACTGCAAGAGCAAACATTTTTCCAATTGAAGAAAAGGACAAATTACCAAATCAAGAATCTAAAAAAAAATTTTAGCTTAAGACTAATACCCCACCAGCAAGAGGAGAAAACCTAAAAGGGCAGAAAAATTATAACTGCTGCCTTGCCAACTTAAAACCAGGTATTAGGGGGTTCAAAGGGATTGAAAATCAAAAAGTGAATCTCTTTGCTTGAACTAACCCTGACAGACTTTGTACCTTTCTTTTTGGAAGGAAATTAACCTACCCTCCATTTAAACTATAGAAATCACTAGAAAGTTTCCCCTGAGCAGTCATTCCAAGCACAGTGAGTCACTGCCTCTCCACACTAACTCCTTCTATCAACACTGGCCAGGAATTACCGGGCAGTCCAGTGGATAGGACTTTGTGCTTTCACTGCCGAAGGCACCGTCCAAGGTTCAACCCTTGGTCAGGGAACTGAAATTCCACAAGCCATGCAGCGTGGCCAAAATTAACCAAAAAACAAAACACTGGCCAGGGGCAGGTATGAGGCCACTGCTACTGTTAAGTCACTTCAGTCGCGTCCGACTCTGTGCAACCCCATAGACAGCAGCCCATCAGGCTCTCCCGTCCCTGGGATTCTCCAGGCAAAAACACTGGAGTGGGTTGCCATTTCCTTCTCCAATGCATGAAAGTGAAAAGTCAAAGTGAAGTCGCTCAGTCATGCCCAACTCTTAGTGACCCCATGGACTGTAGCCCACCAGGCTCCTCCATCCATGGGATTCTCCAGGCAAGAGTACTGGAGTGGGGTGCCATTGCCTTCTCCGGGTATGAGGCTAAGAACCCTCTAAACAATACAGTACAAAAATCCTGTTACCAGGCCAAGAACCCTCTAAACAATACAGTACAAAAGTCCTGTTACCAGGCCATACAGACAACAGGACCTGGCACCCAGATGTTTATAAAGAAGACTTCACATGTAACCACACTATCAATGGATTTATTATTTTTACATTCTAACAAGATCTTGAGATTATGTCATATAGAGAAAGTTGGCAATATTAGCACAGAGGAAATATGAAAAGAGAAACAAGTTTAGATAGAGGAAAAGCAACCTTCAGCAGTGTATTAATAAAATGAAACTTTAAGAAGTAATGCATAGAGGGCAGTTCAAGATAGTGGAACAGAAGGATGTGTGCTCATCTCCTCCTGTGAAAGCACCAAAATCAAACAGCAACTAGCTGTTGAACAACCATCAACAGAAGGACACGTCAAAAAAATATACCTCGTGTCCGAAGAAAAAGAAACTGCAGCAAGATGGTAGGAGGGGCACAATCGCAATCAAATCAAATCCCATAAATGCCAGGTGGGTGACCCACAGACTGGAGAACAGAAATACCAAAGACGTTCTCACACTATTGTGAAGATTCTGAACCCCATGTCGGTTTTCCCACCCTGAGGATCCGACAAAGGGACTGGGAATCCCCAGGGAATCTGGCCTTGAGGGCCAGTGGGATTTGATTAGAGGACTTTCAGAGTACTGAGGGAAACAGACTCCAGTCTTGGAGGGCACAAACAAAATTTTGCATGCACTAAGACCCAGAGGAGAGGAGCAGTGACCCCACAGAAAACCGAAATCAAAACTACCTGCTAGTGTTGGAGGGTCTCCTGTGGAGGGATGGGTCAGCAGGGGCTCACCACAGGCACAGAGGCACTGGAAAGACTCACTGGCATAAACCCTCTTGGAATTCGCCATTAACCCTACCGTAGAGCCCACACACTCCAGGGCTGGTCACCTCAGGTCAAACAACTACCAGGGAGGGAGAACAACTACCAGGGAGGGAGTACGACCCCACCCATCAGCAGATAATTGGATTAAAGCTTTACTGAGCAAGTCCCTGCCCACCAGAGTAAGACCCAATTTTTCCCATCAAGCTTACACAAGCCTCTTAGCCTCTTTTATCAGAGGGCAGACAGAAGCAGCAGTAAGGAGCAGTCTCATAGCAGCTAAAACAAAAAACATATGACAGAAAGTTAATCAGCATGAAAAAGCAGAAAGTTATGCCTCAGATGAAGAGACAAGATAAAACCCCAGAGAAACAACTCAATGAAGTGGAGACAGGCAACCTTCCAGAAAAAAAATTCAGAATAATGGTAGTGAAGATAATCTAGGATCTCAGGAAAAGAATGGAGGCAAAGATTGAGAAGATGTAAGAAATGTTTACCGAAGACCTAGAAGAACTAAAGAACAGAGAAGAATAATACACTAGAAGGAACCAACAGCAGAATAACTGAGGTAGAAAAACAGATAAACGATCTGGAGAACAGAATGGTGAAAATCACTGCCACAGAACAAAACATAGAAAAAAGAATGAAAAGAAATGAAGACAGCCTAAGAGACCTCTTGGACAACATTAAATGCACCAAGATTCGCATTTTAGGGGTCCCAGAAGAAGAGAGAGAGAAAATATTTGAAGGGATAATAGCTGAAAACTTCCCTAACATGGGAAAGGAAATAGTCAATCAACTCCAGGAAGCACAGAGTCCCAGTAAGGGTAAACCCAAGGAGAAACACCCCATTACACACAGTAATCAAACTGACAAAAATTAAACACAGAGATAAAATATTAAAAGCAACAAGGGAAAACAACAAATAACATACAAGGGAACTCCCATCAGGCTATCAGCTGATTTCTTAACAGAAACTCCACCAGGCAAAAGGGAATGCCATGATTATTTTAAGTGATGAATGGTAAGAACCTAAAACCAAGAATACTCTACCCAGCAAGACTCACCTTCAGATTTTATGGAGAAATCAAAAGCTTTCCAGACAGACAAAAGTTAAGAAAATTCAACACCACCAAAAGCAGCTTTACAACAAATGCTAAAGGAACTAACTTCTCTAGGTAGGAAACAAAAAACAAGGAAAAGAAACCCAAGACAATAAAGAAAATGGTAATAGGATCATACATATTGATAATTACCCTAAATGTAAATGGATTAAACGTACCAACCAAAAGACAGCCTGGCTGAGTGGATGAAAACACGTACATGTACGCACTTCCACTTACCACAGCACTCTGCTTGACCCCCCAAATTGTATGTAGTTATTTTACATTGTTAAGCTAATCATGTTCCTATTATAGCTTCAATTGTAATTATCTTTTATTTTTTGTCTGGCTATTGATTATGAAAGCTGATAAACATCTTTTACTATTGTGATTATGTAACTATTATTCACTTAATATCACTGTATCATGATTGGTCAATGGAAAAATAGAACTCTATTTCACCAAAACTAGGATCTAATAGAAAAACCTGTAATCACTTTTTAAAATGCAGATGCATTATCAGAATTATCTTGAAATTTTTTGAAAAATACAAATGCTCAAGTATTGCTTTTTTTCTCCAGAGCTCCAGATACATTTCTAATGAGCAATCATGTTTAAAAATAATTGGACTATATGATGATCTTTTACTTTTATCTAGTCAGTTTCATTTTTTCTATTTCATATTCAATGCTCCCATTTCATTCAGTTTATGTTCTCCAATTTCTCCATCTCTTTTTTAATATTGTCTCTCAAGCCTTTATCAAGTGTAGTAGAAAAGCTTTTGTCTACACATAAATATGTATAATATATATTTTAGAAAATTTATGAATTTTTGTCTAAGTAAAAAAATTATGACATTTTTATTCCACTTGTTTGACTTAGTATGAATAGAATGCTAGACTTCTAATTAAACAGTAGATATGCAACAAGCAACAAAGGTTTACTGTATGGTCAAGGGAACTATAGTTAATATCTTGTAATAACCTATGATGGAAAATAAGTTCAAAACTAATATATGTGTATTTGTATAACTGAATCACCTTGCTTTCCACCTAAAACATTGTAAGTCAACTATACTTTAGTAAAATATATATATTATAAAAAGTAATGCATAATTATAAAAGGATAGAAAGAAGATACTTACCTGATGAGGCTGGATCAAAGGAAGATTTTTTTTTTTTAGGTAACATATATGAGGTGCCTAGCTCAGTGCATGACACACACACACACTTTCAATAAACAAATTAAACTAGTATAAAAACATATGTAGATATCCCACTCCAGTACTCTTGCCTGGAAAATCCCATGGGTGGAAGAACCTGGTAGGCTACAGTTCATGGGGTCGCAAAAAGAGTCGGACACTACTGAGTGACTTCACTACCACTATCACTAGATATATTAAGAATAGTAGAGATCTAAGTAGGCTTAAGAAGCAAAAGAAAGGATCAAGCGTGAGGGAGACACAAGCTGCTATAACTATGAAAGGTCAGGAACCAGTTTAAAAACAATGCAATCAATGACACAAGGAAATAGTGCTAACTTTAAAGTGGAGAGCAGATAATTCCTTATCCTACTAGAGTTGAAGAAAGCTCAAAACTGAGAAATTCTGAGATGAACAGAAGACATGATAAGGAAACTCACTCTGCACAGCCCTAACACTTTCAGCATAAGAACCACGAAGGAAGATTATCTGTAGATGGCAAAGGCAACAGACACGAGTTTCAAAGGCTGACGAGACTGAAAACAACTTAGTTGGTTCCCTGACATCTTCCTCTCAAAGATGAAATCAAAGATGGAAAAAGAGCAATACGGTGAGGAAAATAATTATGCATAATCCTTATTTTTGGAAAGTGATAAATTCCTCCCACTAGACACAACTTTAAAGACAAATACATACTTGCTTTTTAAAAAAGCTTTTAATTTTGGACAAGTAAAGCATATTAAATAAACCACAGGCAAATTTTTTTTTCAAGCTAACAGGTGTTATCCATACAACAGGAGACTAGCACACAATGAAGATGTTAATCAAATGTCAACTGACCAAAAAATCTATTATAATGCTTTAACTGTTGGGCTCTTTTTCTTTTTTCAAGCTATACTATTGAGACATTCTTTTGTTAACTTATAAAATTCACACCTTATAATGTTTTAAAAGTATTCCTGTTCAAGTAATGGATATCTTTTGTTTTGCTCTGCCTGTGAAGAAAATGAATAATGCAATTATTTTCAACAAAAGTTTTTCCCACCTGGTGCTATTAACTGGTGAATACTTGATGTCCGGGTGACAGCTGTGCTTCGTGATTCCAGACTTGGACTTTCTCCTTTCTTATTACTTTCTGGAGAAGGATCTCGTTGGCTGATTTTAGAACTGGTCACTGTTGTTTTGTTATGACAAATTGTCAATGACTGAGTTTGACTAGTACTTTTTGGCGGACCATTTTGTGAGCTAGATAATACACCCAACTTCTGGCTGCGTAATGTTAAATTCTGAACCTAAGAACCACACAACAAAAAACAAGGATGAAACAGATGGTATTAATTGATGTGGTAATCGCTACCATTATAACAATGACAACATATTTATATTGTGCTTTTTTATACATAAAGTTCTAAACACGTGAAACAACTAATTAACCCTGAAGGAAAGGGGAGTTGTTATTCTAATTAATCATACCTAAACATTAAGTGGCAATTTTTTTAAAAGACATGAAGGAAAAGAATCATTAAGAACTAAAGAATAGAACATACATACATATTGCAAAAGAACTATGAATAGGAGGGAATTACTCGGTAACATGCTGCATTTTAGACCTAGAAACTTTTTTACAGTATATATAATAATAACAGATAAGGATTATAAGGGAACACCAACCTTCTAAGAAAACAAATTCATGAAATCAAACCCACTGTGACAATTATTAAAAGCATTTCCATTAACTAACTTTAAAGAGTTAGTGAGATTTTGTTGGGATGGTTACGAAACACTCATTTGGCTTTGAGAACTAGATCTCACACACTGAAGAGCCTGCACGGCACTGAAATGCTTTACTGTGATGACGCCTGTCTGTGCTGTGCTCAGATAGTTGTGTCCCACTTTGGCGACCCCCTCAACTGCAGCCCGCCAGGCGCCTCTGTCCATTGGATTCTTCAGGCAAGAATATTGGAATGGGTTGCCATGCCCTCCTCCTGGGGATCTTTCCAAACCAGGGATCGATCCCAGGTCTCCCGCACTGCAGGCGGAGCCACCACAGAAGCCTGACTCCTGCAGACACCAGGGCTTCTAAACACACTGCCAGTCAGGATGGTGGCAAAGATTATCCCAATTACTCTCATCTGAGGTTTGTAACATTTTAAACCAGTAAGACAGAAAATGCCTCTTCTGGATGCCTAACTTTTTGCCTCTCTGGAATGAACGCACCAAATACATTAATGCTAGGAAGGGAAACTGAAGTAAGAGAGATTCTAGGGTGACAAATATATTGCTGCTTTGTAAATGTTCTTTAGTTTCACGTGTGTTTGGTCCCTACAACAGTACCATTAACTGATGCTCTATACCATCTCTTTTCAAGTGCCAATGCAGTGTTCAGCCAACAGCAGATGCTAAATAAATGTTTACTTCAGCGCAGTTGAAGTTTTAGTCAGTTCCAAGTTACTGAAAGAATTTTCTAAGTGAGACCATATGGAGCATCTTCTCTAATTTTTGTCAAATATTTCACAGCACTGTAAACACACTAAATCACTGCTGTGTTACTGAAATTTAATGCAAAAATAAAATATGCTAAAATAGAGATTTCTCAGCTTGCCACTCAAAGTCCTCCACTGTCTGGGCCCAAACCACTTTGAGCCCCTTTTTCTACTATTTCAGTTCACAATCCTCATTTTCTAGCCAAACTGTTCTGCTCATCCTTCTCCAAACACACCTTACACTTTCTTCATTTAGAGTCCTCGTTCAAATTCCCCTTGCCTCAACGTGGTCTCCTGAAGTCCAATGCACTGCTCAAGACCAGTTAAATTTCTACTCATTCTCCCAAAGAAACCTCTCCATGTCTCTGGTTAGATATAATTTATCCTCCTGTCTATACTCTTGCCATAGAATTTGGATCATATTGGCCTATACCACTGACAAGGGTCTAGCTTATTTTAGAATTAGTAATGTGTGTGTCTGTGACATACTGAGGCTCTGACTGGCAGGCTCTCATCTCTGACATTCATTTTTTTAATCCCCACAGTTCTGGCTGCAGACGTAACAGAAACTACACAAGTCTGAGGCATTCTCCAATATGTGATTCCAAAATATGTATGACATGAATTTTGTTAAGTATCCTGTTCTATTTATAGTTTTCTTAAGCTAACACTAAAATCTGTTCATGTTTAACCAAAAAAATCTCAACAAATGTCTAGCAGAGGAATATTAAACTCTCAGGAAGCAAGGGAAAAACATCATAAAATTTAACATGTGCCATAAATAATACATAAAGTGGACCACTTAATGATGATATTCAAAGGCTGAATTATAGCCTGAAAAACAAAACTTTTCAAATTAAAAGAATATTCAAAGCAAATGAAGATTTGACACAATGAACCCTTAACCTGTAGCAGTCTTTTTTCTTCTAATTTTCCCTTTGTTTTCTGGAGTTCTGAAAGAAAGTGTGTGTGTGTATACATATATTGCATTTTATTTATATAAATGAATAAACTTCAGAATAGGGCTTTACTATCTATGGTCATCTTAGCTTAAATATTTACAATAAATTTCAAACATGTAAACTATACTCCTGAAGTATATACAGAGCTAATTGAGCTGTTAATAGAAAAATCACATGTTCAGATATCCTTGACAGAACTTCACTTTTAAAAAGAACCACCCTTTCTAAGATAAAGAATATTAAGGCATCTAATGTCAAACTTTAATTTCATCTGAACTTTTCCTATGATCACTTTGTAGAAACTTTCTGACTTAAAAGAGTCTAGGTTTCACACAAAATATTCTTGCTAATTTCACACCTCACATTTTTATGTGGATTACCCAAATACTCACTTGTTTTAATTTGGACCTAACTATGTGTGAATTATCACAGCATCTTTTCTTTGCAGATAAGGAAATTAAGAGTGCTGGCAGCAGAACTGTTTCTACATCTAAATCTAAAAGACTGTTTTCTCCTCAATTCTTACAATATTTCCCTGATAGCCTTGGTAAGATTTCTTACTATTCCGTAACATACTTTTAGTATTATGATAACTTTCTGAAAGTCAGATTTTTTTTTCAAGGTAAGGATACGAGATGGAGCATTTAAAATAGTAAATAAGGGTAAGATAGTCCCAATTTCTTATTTTTTACAGTGTGCTATAAATTTTATTACTAAGGAAAAATTAACTTACACTGACTTTTGTAAGTTAAAGAATATTAAAACCTCAAATTTGGCATTTCTCAATTTGAATCAAAATATTTTAAAAACTGCAAACATATGTTTAAAACAAAGTGGAACACAAATTCTTCAAACAAACAGCCCTGAACTTGAGGAAAGTTACCACTGGAATACTCAAAGTCAGATTACTAGAGAGCCACATACCTATAAATATCATATCTGGACCCAAAGAGCTAATTCTATAAATTACTTCGACTATGTTCACATTAAAGATGCTACTAAAGACAATGCAAGATGTTTTCTCCATGAGAACCCACAAAACAGACTGTGCTCTATAGAGAATTTGTTAATTTTATTTTCCTAATAACTGGTTTATTTTACCTTGGAAACTGCAAATCCTTTAAATGGTTGTGTTTCTGTCTTCACTATTAGCTATGTAAGAGCTAAGAACCAAATTTGTGACTCATCTTTAGACAGTGTACAACAAAAACAGTAATTAGTAGCATGTGATATTTTATGTGCCAGGCACTACGCCGAGTGTCTATTTATTCCTTGTAACAACTCTGAGCTATTACTTCCAGTTTAAAGTGAAGAAATTGAAGCTTAGCATAAGTAGTAACAACAGCTAACATTTAGTGAATGCTAACTAGGTTAACAGAAACTTCTGTTTTTCATTTTATTAACCTATTTAATTCTCATTACAACCCTATGAGGCATTATAATTATTGCATAAATATTTATTTTACTTTATATTTTTGGAACTGAAGTTGAGAGTTTAAAGATAGAAAATGAGAAGGTGGTAGAACATGTATTTGAATCCAGAGAATCTGGCTCCAGAGTCCAAACTTATATACACCATGCTATGACCTGTCCAAAATGAATCAACTGGCAAGTGACAAAGTGACTTGCCACAAGTCAGCTTATAAGTCCATGTCTTCCTATTCTTCCCTTTGCAGAGATAGTACTAATGAGTACCTATAAGATTCTAAGCACTAAAAATATATTACTCTTCAACTTAACCCTACAAGTATGTATAACCACTAGAGATGTTTGGTAACTTGTCTAAAGTCATACAACTAATAAATGACTGCAGTGGAAGTTGAACTTAAGCCCATACAGGACTTCATGCACTTAAGTTCAATGGCAACCTAACTCCAAGCTCCATGCCACTTTATAATTCTGGAAGCTGATAATGGTTTAGCTCTATTAGGTTTTACAAAAAGACAAAAACGGGAAGATAATTACTTCAATAAATTCACTCCACAAAGAGACATTTAAAGTTTAGAGCCCAAAACATCTTAATGTTAACAAAGGTCTCATTTTGTAAACATGGAAAGTGACATATACAAATAAGTTAAGGAACTATAGAGGGTCACATAACACATTAGGAGAAATCAGAGTTTAACTGATCACCACCTTTATATGCTGATATATGAAAACAGACCTTTATGATTAAAAGAAAGATCCTATGAAAAATACCAAAGAATATTACTGCTATCTCATTTTGTACCTTTTACTAGATGATTGAGATTATTAAATTAAAATTACTAAGGCAAGGATGACCTTAGGATACATTAACTTCTGCCATATGCAATCCAAAATATTAACAATGGAAAAACATAATAAAAAATGGTATCATACAATATAAAAGTCTATTCAACAGCTTTAATTTAAAATGTACTCAATTTCATTCATTTTTATTAACCTGAGGTGTAACTTACATACAATAAAATGAATGAACCAGTGCATTAAGTTTTGACATATGTATACATCATGTTACCACCACCCCAATTAAAATATAGAACATTCCCTTCATCCATGCCCCTTCCCAGTCCATCTCCTCCACCTTCTGCTCTAGGTATCACAAATCCTTTTTTTTTTTCCACTACAGATTAGTTCTGCCTGTTCTGGAATTCATATAAATGAAGTCACAAAGCATGCAATCTCTGATATCTGGCTTCTTTTACTAATTATAATGTTTCTGAGACGCATCAGTAGTCTGTTCCTTTTTATTTCTGAGCAATATTCCACACTATGCTTATCCATTCACCAGTTAAAGCAGACTAGTTACTTCCAATTTGGGGCTATTCTCAATAGAGCTGCTACAAACACTCATTTAAATATCTTTATGTGGATATATGTTTTCAAATCTCTCAGGGTAAACATCTAGAAGTGGAATTACTGGGTCACATGTTAAGCATATGTTTAACTTTACATGTGATAGTATGACTGCTCCACATTCTTGCCAAACGTGGTATTTTCAGTCTCCTTCATTTCAGCCTTTGTAGTGAGTCTATAGTGACACTCACTGTGGTTTTGGTTTACATTTCTAGAAAGATTAATAATGTTGAACATTTTTTTCATGTGCTTATTGGCCTTCTGCTTATCCTCTTTTGTGAAATGTTAAATCTTTTGCCCATTTTTAACTAAACTGTTCAAGATCTCATTGAGTTTTACACCTATTTTATATATTCTCAACATAAGTCCTTTGTCAGATAGACAGATATATATATATAGTGAACATTTCCCCTCAGTCTGTGGCTTGCCTCTTCATTTTTGTAGCAATGTCTTTTGAAGAACAGTTTTTAAATTGTGATAAAATCAAATTTATCATTATTTTCTTTTATGGCTAATTCTTTTTGTGTCCTATATGAGAAAGCTTTGCCCACCCTAGAGCTGTAAAACTATCTCCTATGTTGTCTTCTAGAGGTTTAATAGTTTCGTCTTTTGTCTTCAGGTCTACATTCTAGTTCTGTTTTATTTTTGTGAATGGTGTAAGGTGAAAATTAGTTTTCCATAGAACCAAACAAATATAAACAAAAAATTGAGTAATATCCTACTCAATTTTTTAAATTTAAAATTTATCCAACTCTATTTTTTTAATTTAAATTTGTCATTTTTAAATTCAAGAGCCATCCTGACTTAGTTATTGCTTAACTGCTTGCAAAGGAAACTGAAGAATACATCTCACATAAAAGAAGCAGATCTGCTTTACAATAAACTGAACATAAATGTCACTGCAAAAACACATTAACTTCACTAATGTCAAATAACCTAAATATCCATGTTTCATGGCATTATAATTTCTACAGAACCAAAAAATGTTTTTGAAGTTCTCACTATATTAAATGTTAATCTGAGATGTATGACAACCATCAGTAACTTAAACACAAATGTGCGTTAATCTTTAACCTGAAGACCCAGACCTTAGAGTACCAACTTATGAAGCTAGACAAGCTCACCTGAGTAGCTGCAGACTGACAGGAAGATGACGATGACGACGAGACAACAGGAATGTCAGACTGTACAGCAGCCACAGTGGTAGCGGGTGTGAAAATCAGCTGTACAGACAGAAAAACCAAAAAAATACCCTAAGACAAAAGAACATGTCCCACACACAATGTATAGCAGGCAAGAGAGACTGAAATTTGTGACAGAAAGACAATGCAGATTAGGACTGTCTCCTACGCAAAAGGTTTTACATGACAAGGAGAAGTTTTTGATAATAGAGAACTCAAAAGGAAAAAAAAGAAAAAACCATAAACATTTCTCAAACAGTCCATGATTCTGATGAGTAGAAAATAAATCAGTGCTCAAAAAAGAAAATGTATTTTGGCAATATAAAATCCACATACCAAATTTTTCCCCAAGTAAACTATTAATCTTTTCCTAGCTCAAAACTATTGTGGCAGGATTCCTAAAATGGAAGTTGTAATAGACAACCATTGTCACTGCTCTTGAATGCAAATTAAATTTCAGTGAGAAACATGAAAAGAAACACCAAAAAGTCTTTTCAGTCCTCTTTACCCCCAAAAGACAACTATGCCACATACTATACTATTTCACTCACCTACACAGGATCTGTGTGTAGTACAAACCTAGGTTGCTCTTGATTTTAAAGTATTTGTAAAGAAATAGTCATTCTAAGTATAAATGCCACAACATGTCAAAATTCAACAACAGCTTGCAAAAAAAAACTTTACATCAAAAAAAAGACATACTCAATTTATTTATCACCATCTGTTTAATTTTTTAATACTGAAACAATGCCATTAATTTAAAAAGGCAATACAATCCACTTAGAGATTACCCAATCCAACTTAGTACATTATGACAGTTGTTTCAAAGAACCTGTGAGTATCTCAAAATTGCATCAAAAGTTATACAACTCCTCAAAAACCATTTCTGTTTAAATTATCAACCAAGGGATCTTTTAAACTTCAGTTCTTTATATACTAAATTTAAGTGAATTAAACAACAAAGTATAACTTTCACAAGAAGGATTCAATACAAACAGCTAGAAGCACTAAACCTAAAAAGATGTTCTATCTATCATGAACCATATGAAACTGCCAGTTTTAAAAGTTAAAAACAGCCAAATAGCAATCATTTCAAATGGTTTCCCTAATTTTGAAGCGTGTGTGTGTGCTAAGTCGCTTCAGTCGTATTCGACTCTTTGCGACCCTATGGACTGCAGCCCACCAGGCTCCTCTGTCCATCGGATTCTCCAGGCAAGAACACTGGAGTGGGTTGCCATGCCCTTCTCCAGAGGATCTGCCCAACCCAGGGATCTAACCCCATCTCTGACGTCTCCTGCGTTAGCAGGTGGGTTCTTTACCACCAGAGCCACCTGGGAAGCCCAATTCTGAAGCTTATTATTGATTAAATAAGATATCATAGTGGGGTGGGGGGAGAGGACAACCAGAAATATGGTCATGTCTACTGAATAGTCTATAAATAAAAAGAGGGTCATTATCACTGCTTCCCATTAGGAATATAATGGAAACTTTCTTTGCAATTTTAGTAAAGAATTGGGAATCCAGATGTATATTCAGTTCACTGGATATCAAAATAAAAATAAATTCCTATCAGGGATAAGCTCTTCTCTAGCAATCTGTAAAGACATCAAATAAAGTAAATGTAAATGTCAACCAATTTTTACATTCCTTAAAGCTCAAGAAGTAAATTAGGAAATCAGTAGCCAAATTAACATTCTTATATTAACCAAAGATCAAAATGATCATAAGAACATGAATCAGCTTGCAGATTTTAAGATGGGAATAACCAAAGTTAAGACTCATCTGGTAAATTATCAAGAACTCCAATCCAACTTTCAGACGATTCCACAATATAAACTGCAATTAATAGTTAAAACCATGTCTTTAATGTTTCTAACAATTTCATCAAATCTAAAATGTCAAAGATACATGGTGATTTTATACATCACTGTAAGAACCAACTACAAGATGCCAATTATAAAATGCATCTCAGTTTTGAGATGTTAAAATATGAAAAAAGGTTTGAAATCAAAGAAATTTGATATTAAAAAATAATCACTCATGATACAGTATGTTAGCTACATCAAGAAGGCCTACTAATTTAAAGTAGAATTTTTCATGGCATAAACGTGTAGAGTTAATCACATACACAAAAAAATTGTTAAACATTCCTTAAGTATTAAAAATGTCTCCTACTGCATCAAATCAAGAAACATTTTGATCTCTCTCAAGTTTTTAAACACTGAAAAAATCTGGTAGCTCGTATCTTACCATTTGAGCTCGGAGATACATTTGAGCTTGGCTTGCCGTTAGGGTAGGGGAGGTACTCCCTAGTAACATAGTCTGTTGGGTAATACTGCCACTGGTAGAACTGGAAGCCTGGGAACGGCTTATTAACTGTGCAGGTGTAGGAGAAGTAGAGAGGTTGATCTAAGGAAGAAAACATATCAGGTCATAGGCTTCCATTTCTTGCTTCCATGTCATTGAATTTCACCAAGTTGCAGTTAGGCAATCAATGGTATATATTGTGGCTAAGGAACCTAAGAGAGGGCTTCATCTTTGACAGACCTGTCAGTTCTTAGGTGATTATTTGCACATATGCAAACAACAGCATGTACGGGTTAGTAATCAGGATGATTTTTAAGGATATTCTCATTGAGTTTCATAAGACTCCAACATCTTAAAATATCATTTCTACTACTTCCCAAAAATTAAGGCTATTGTTCCATTATTTCAATATTCCATGTAATAATTTAAAACATCTGAATCGACAGTTTATACTATTTTGTCATTTTCTGTCACATTTTGAGGGATTTCTGAAATGAATAAAAGTTAAAACATAGATAATCCATTCACATGTATAAAAACATACACAGAACTAGTATAATCTCTTTCAAAAGTTCTAAGAACAGAATTGTTACTTGTCATACAGATGGAAAACTCCTTAATATTGGCTAAAAGATTAAACTATAAAAACTAAAACTGTTGTTAAAGAATAAATTAGTGCATGGTCTACCTCTAGGCTATAAAAGAGACTAGTAACCAGTTTCATCTGTGAAGGCAAAGTGGGTAGGACAGATAGGGAACAGGGCAAAGGGACACACGTAAACCACGACATCATGTATTATCCACTTAAAAATATTTTTAATGATAATTAAAATCAACCTCTAGAAAAGGGAATGGCAACCCACTCCAGTATTCTTGCCTGGAAAATCTCATGGACAAATGAGCCTGGTGGGCTGCAGTCTATGGCAATGCAGAGTCGGACACAACTTAGCAACTGAACAACAACACACAATCGGGCAGACTGTGATTTGGGGAAACAGTTCTTGGTGAAAATGTGACATAAAATGAAGACTGAAGTGACCGAGAAATACGGAATACAGAGTTTTGTAAGAAGTTAACATTTGTGTATAGAATAATAATTGCAAATATTCAAACAATAAAGTCCATGGCTAAAGGAAAAAATCCAACCTCAAATTCTTTTTATGGACAATGCATAGAATAAAATTAAGAAAATAAAAAATAGTTTATTAGACTTCTGATTCAAGGAACAAGGCAGACTGAGCTAATATATCCATTTGCCCAAATGTACTCACTGAAAAGGAAGATTAACATGAAAATTACAATAATATATAGCTGAACCCAAAAAAGGGGAGGGGAAAGGGAAATTTTCAGGAGCCAGAAAGGAAGAAACTCAGATACAAGATCCAAGTAACAGCAAGGCAACCTAGAGAGATACTGGCCCACAGAGCTAGAAGACCTGATTTTGAGCCTATTTCACGGGACCTAAAAGTAAATCTCCTTCTGAGCCAATATCCTCAAAAGGGCTCCTCAATATGTGAAAAGCAGCTGGGAAAGCTCTGCCCATGCGTCCTGAAAAGCAGCAAGAAAGCTTGGTATATGCCCCGTTCCCAGTGGAAGGAGAGAGGTTTTTATGAGAATCAAAACTCCAGGCTTGTGCCATACAGGGGTACACCACCGGCACAGTTCCATAACCTATCCCAAAGCATCACCATTTGGACTAAACCAGGACATCTGTTAACCTCAACAAGTGACTGAAGGGAGTTGAGTGAAGGTTATACAGGGGATCTCTCTGTACTGTTTCTGTAACTTCTTGAGTCTATAATCATTTAAAAATAAAAAATTAAGAAAACTGCATAGTGGGTACATTGAGTTGGTTAACTAACTCTTGAAATTTATTTGTATCTTTTAAATATTTCCTAATTTTAATGAAATATCGTCCATGGAATTTTCCAGGCAAGAATACTGGAACAGACTGCCATTTCCTACTACAGGGAATCCTCTTGACCCAGGGATATAACCAGCATCTCTTGTGTCTCCTGCTTTGCAGGTGGATTCTTTACCACTCACGCCACCTGGAAAGCCCAACTAAAATCTGTAATTCAGTGCATAAATATAAGTAATAAAATACAAAAAATCATTCTATAATCTGGCTTTTATTCCTAGCACACCACTAAAATCCCATTAGCAAAAATCACCACTACCTTATGACAAATTCAGTGGATTCTTCTTAGAAATCTTCTTTTTCAATCTTCTTTACCAGCTCTTTCTAGCCCACCCCCCAAACTCTTCCTCTGTTCTCAACACTTTTCCTCTTCAATTCCTAGATTATCCTATCTACTCCCATAGTTTGAAATAATTCAATCCTAAAGATGCTCAATCCTTGATGACAAATCCTTCCTCTCCAGGTCCAAATAAGTAACGGAATACATCTTTCTGGATGTCTCTTAAACTGACTCAAACCCAACATGTTCAATCACCAAACTCATTGTCATTCCTCCTTAAATCAGCTTCTCCTCAAATGGCCACTGACATCTTCTAACACTCTCCCAAGACAGACTATCAGGAAATCATCATAATTCCTCCCTCTCCTATAACTCACACACAGAATCAGTCACATATCTTACTGTTTCTATACCTCTATCTTCCTCAATTTCATTTTGATTTTGAATCACTTTGAGTCCCTGATCCCACAGCACTTCCAACTACTTTACCAGCTGCAAACTGATCTCCCTGCTTGAAATATTATCTCCTTTGACTTGCCAGATAATCCTTCCCATTAATTAACCATTTAAAAATCTCTGGTAACATTCAAATTCCCCTGACTACCGCTCTAGTATCATCTCTTCCTACTCTTCCATACGAACCCTTCACATTAGTCATATGAAGCTACTGACAATGTCGTAACATCTCAGGCCTTTGTGGCTTGGCAACAATGCTCCTGACGTAATTGATAATTGAGCATGACCTACGACTATGCCCATGACCACACATCTTCCCCACCCCGTGTAGTAAATAACTCCCTCTTAAAAATCACCTGCTAAGCTTTTTAAGACATCCCTATACCCCACAGTAGAACTGACTATTCCCTCTCCCTTTATGCCTGTTATCTTCTATAACTTCCATATACTTGTGGCACATACTTCTATCTCACTCGTCTAAACAACGATTTTTTTAAGAGTGGGGCCCATGTGTTATTTATCTTCTTATATTCAATATCTATAAGACAGCCTTCAATCAATGTTAATTAACTTAATGAATGTCATATAATTTTAAGGCATACTTCATACTTTAAATGTAATATCACACAGAGTGAGTGTGTGTGTAAGAAGAAAAATCAATTCTGGTACAGCCCCTAACAAAACACAGTAAAAATGCAAATAGTGTGGTGATACTAGTTTCACCTCTATCTTTGATGTGTTATATAATAAATTATTAATCAGATGAGATCAGATGCTCAGTCGTGTCCGACTCTTTGCGACCCCATGAATCACAGCACGCCAGGCCTCCCTGTCCATCACCAACTCCCGGAGTTCACCCAGACTCACGTCCATCGAGTCAGTGATGCCATCCAGCCATCTCATCCTCTGTCCTCCCCTTCTCCTCTTGCCCCCAATCCCTCCCAGCATCAGAGTCTTTTCCAATGAGTCAACTCTTCGCATGAGTTGGCCAAAGTACTGGAGTTTCAGCTTTAGCATCATTCCTTCCAAAGAAATCCCAGGGCTGATCTCCTTCAGAATGGACTGGCTGGATCTCCTTGCAGTCCAAGGGACTCTCAAAAGAGTCTTCTCCAACATCACAGTTCAAAAGCATCAATTCTTTGGTGCTCAGCCTTCTTCACAGTCCAACTCTCACATCCATACATGACCACAGGAAAAACCATAGCCTTGACAAGACTAACCTTTGTTGGCAAAGTAATGTTTTTGCTTTTGAATATGTTATCTAGGTTGGTCATAACTTTCCTTCCAAGGAGTAAGCGTCTTTTAATTTCATGGCTGCAGTCACCATCTGCAGTGATTTTGGAGCCCAGAAAAATAAAGTCTGACACTGTTTCCACTGTTTCCCCATCTATTTCCCATGAAGTGATGGGAATTATTAATAACCCTCCACAGAAAACATATTCTTTTTCTACACCACTCCACAAACTTTTTGGATAAACCCTTGCCCCAAAGATTAAATCACTTAGCAGAGTAAAACTGGTCCATGTTTTCTGACTCATTTTGGCATACAGGGTGCTTTCCTATACCCTGAGAGCTTGTTAATTTGGGTCACTCTACAGTAATAATGCCTTGCCACTGTTTTCCAGTCAGCGATTCTTAAAAAATAAAATAAAAAAGGAAGATAGGTACGTAAGCAGGAAGGAAGATACTCTAATAAAGGACAGACCACACACTCTTTAAACAAAAACATAAGAGTCTTCTTAAAAACTGACTGGCTGATAGCTAAAGTGCTTGAGAATACTCTGTAAGGAAGGAGAACAAAAAGTATTTACAACCAGAATGCTTTCTTTTTCTTAAAAAAGAAAAAAAGGAACTAAGAAAACAGTAACCTCCGAGCCACCTGCATTTCACTTTGTCAAAGTTGTGAGATCAAAGAATAAATGTTTATTTTTAAGTTCCTGATGGCAAGCACCATTTCACAGTGTCTACTAACGAAGGCGTAATCCATAAGGGCAAGATCAGTATCCAACCCTGCAAGAAATCCTTTCCTTTCCAGAACTGATATGCTCTCCTCTATTTTCTGCTCTGCTCATCTAAACCAGATGCCCTAAACTCTTTGCATCATCTTATCTGTCACTTCTATCTCAACATTCATAATTCCCTTTCATTTTAAAGCCTTGGCCAATCCTGTCACTTCACAACCCATCCCCACACTCCATAAAAGAACTTACTTCTTTAGCCTTATTACTGGAAACTCTCCCTCTACTGACACTACAAGTCACCAGAGGAAACCAAATCTGCAAAGAAAAGCCATGTAATTTCCAACCACTCCTTGGTGCCCCCAATAGGAGGTTACACAGAGTACTCCCTGAAACCAAAGCCTATTTGAGACCCACTACAGCCATTTGGGCTCCAACATCACTGCAGATGGTGACTGCAGCCACGAAATTAAAAGACGCTTACTCCTTGGAAGGAAAGTTATGACCAACCTAGATAACATATTCAAAAGCAGAGACATCACTTTGCCAACAAAGGTCCGTCTAGTCAAGGCTATGGTTTTTCCTGTGGTCATGTATGGATGTGAGAGTTGGACTGTGAAGAAGGCTGAGCACCAAAGAATTGATGCTTTTGAACTGTGATGTTGGAGAAGACTCTTGAGAGTCCCTTGGACTGCAAGGAGATCCAACCAGTCCATTCTGAAGGAGATCAGCCCTGGGATTTCTTTGGAAGGAATGATGCTAAAGCTGAAACTCCAGTACTTTGGCCACCTCGTGCGAAGAGCCGACTCATTGGAAAAGACTCTGATGCTGGGAGGGATTGGGGGCAGGAGGACAAGGGGAGGACAGAGGATGAGATGGCTGGATGGCATCACTGACTTGATGGACGTGAGTCTGGGTGAACTCCGGGAGTTGGTGATGGACAGGGAGGCCTGGCGTGCTGTGATTCATGGGGTCGCAAAGAGTCGGACACGACTGAGTGACTGACCTGAACTGAACAGCCATTTGACTTATTGGAAAATACCCTGATGCTGGGAGGGAATGGGGGCAGGAGGAGAAGGGGACGACAGAGGATGAGATGGTTGGATGGTATCACCAACTCGATGGACACGAGTTTGAGTGAACTCCGGGAGTTGATGATGGACAGGGAGGCCTGGCGTGCTGCGATTCATGGGGTCACAAAGAGTCGGACACGACTGAGCAACTGAACTGAACTGACAGCCATTTGACTGATCAGATTCCATAAGGTGCATCTACAGAGAGACATGGTACACTGATATTAGAAGGCTGAGGTGTGTCTATATTCAATAGCATGAAAATATTTTTATGACCTACTGCTAAGTGAAAAAAATTGTAGAACATGTAGAATACCAGTATCTGCATGTACGGATATATACATACCATACATGTGGAAAACATGTTAAGAGAGAAATGACTACACTATATATACATACAATAATCATACTCATAAAACTACCTGATTAGATTTTATATCAATATATACACATACACACACATTTGGAAGAATAGTCACCAAAATGCTAGAGGTGAATCATGCCTACTAGGGGTAAAATTTGGTAGTCATTTATATTTTCTTTTTCAAAGTTTTTGTCTTTTCTATGTAGTAGTATTAACTTGAGAATCAGAGAAGAAATGTTTTCCTTTCTTTTATATTTAGTACAGTATTTTGTTTTTATCACATTAAAGCAGCATATACATTTTCTTGCCTCATTCAGTGGGAATCTGTATGTGAGTAATTCAGATACCTAGAAGTATAAAATATTACATAGAAAATTCAAGTAATAATACCTATCCGTGAAGGATTTCCTTTTTAAGAGACCACATATTTTTAATAATGAAGTGAAGTAAAATGCCTATCCTTTTTATTATAGAAAATCATTATTTCTACTTTCTGCAATACAGGCTGTAAAAACAGCAGCAAAACAATCAAACAAAAAACTTCATGACCTCCTAACTGCCCTCAGACTTTGACATCCTAAAAAAGTTGCAACACTGAAACAATTAAAACACTGGAAATAATGGTCCAGCAACAGAAATGGTTACATAAGATAAAGTGCAGCCATACTGTGTGCAACACCATAGGGTAGCTCAAGTAGCTGAGTGAGATAAACAGCTCTGAAGACACACTGTTAAGTATAAAAACAAAATGCAGAACACCTACCTGTGTTTATGGTGTGTTTAAAAAGTTACATATTAAACACATATGCATACACTTCTTATACTATTTATGTTCTTAATGTATAAATAAAGACCTGAAAAGATATCCAGCAAACTGAGGAGACAGATGGGACTGAAGGGGAAAGAAAGAAGGCTGAAGAGGACTTAACACTTTATCTGCACTACTGGAATATTTTACAAGAATCCAGTATAACTGTTCACAACCATTCAAATATGCAGGCTACAGTTTTATTTTAGATTGATGTTAAGTTGTGGAGTAGATTTCTAACTATCAGTTAAAATTAAATATTTTCAGAATCCTTGAAAACAATGAGTTTTAAAACTTAAAATACCTTCTAAAATTAATAGATGTATCTATGGTTTTAAACAAGTAATTTTCCCTCAGATAAATTCATAATGAATTCATTTGATATGTAATTGATATGATTTATACATTTTTTTGAGAAAACTGATCATTTATAAGGTTCTTGATCTAAAAACAATCTCACCAATAAGTACACTCTTAGGAAATTTTTTAAAAGAGCATTACTAGATAGAAAGACACATAACATTCAATACAAGTTTACTTATAACAACAAAAAAAGAAAACAAATAGAAAAGTTAAAATTGCCAGGAAGCGGAAAAGTTTTGTTTTTTTTTAAATAGAGTACTATGTAGCCATTAAAAGTCATGTTTATAAAACAAAAAATACTGAAGATAATGGGCTTCCCTGACAGTTCAGTTGGTAAAGAATTCGCCTGCAACACAGCAGATCTGGGTTCAATCCCTGGATTGGGGAGATCCCCTTGAGAAGGGAAAAGCTACCCACTCCAGTATCTGGCCTGGAGAATTCCATAGACTATAGTCCATGGAATCGCAAAGAGTCGGACATGACTGAGCGACATTCACTTCGCTGAAGATAATGGTCTGAGCATACCCATTTGCTTCTCCCTCCTACTAACTGAAACAGCAGTCAAGACAATAACAAAAATGATTGGCGGAAACAAAAATACAAATTTAGACTGTGGGACAAGTGACCTGAGCTATTTAAAAAAAAAAAGGAAGGGGGAACAGGGGAGACTTTTTATATTAAAGGAAAACAGGACACTCACATGCAATGTGTGAGCCTTAAGTAAATCTTGGGAAAATGTATTCTGGAGACTACTGAGGGAATCCAAATATGAGGCATATACTAGATATTGTCTCGATATTACATTTCTTAGGTGTGATATGTGACTGTGGTTATGTAAGACAATCTCCCTCCTGGATAATACATGCTAAGTACTTGGGACTGAAGTGTCATGATGTCTTTAACTTATTTTAAAAATGGTCAGGAAACAGTGTATAAATAGAGAAGAACTTAACAACTGGTGTAAACAGCTACATTACGAGTACACAAGGGTCAATGCTTAATCTTACCATTTTTCTGTGGGTTTAAATGTTTTTTCCAAAAAGAACTTAGGGGATTAAAAAAAACAGAATCAGAGAAAACACACATACAGCAAAGAGAGAGAGAGAGGAGAGTACCATCTGCATTTCTGTAAGACCTAAAGAACATGGGATAATATTAATGGATAAAACAGAGAAGGAAGCTATAATCCAGAATACAGGAGGAAACAGATTAGAGTGGATTTAGACTCAGAAAAGCGTCTGCCTCCAATGCGGGAGACCCGGGTTCGATCCCTGGGTTGGGAAGATCCCCTGGAGAAGGAAATGGCACCCCACTCCAGTACTCTTTCCTGGAGAATCCCATGGATGGAGGAGCCCGGTAGCGAGCCTGATAGGCTACAGTCCACGGGGTCACAAAGAGTTGGACACAGCTGAGCGACTTCACTTTCACTTTTACTTTAGACATGAAAGCAGAGGTAAGAAATGGAGCCAAACACTGAAAGATTTTATCTACAGGTTTGTTTAGAAAACAGACTTACCATACATAACCCCACCCCTCTCCCATGCAGAACAGGCACCGAGACCTAGAAAGGAAGGAGACTTCTCTAAAAGTCAAGGAAAGGCTAGGCTTCTAGAGTGGGTACTCACACCTGGAAGTAAAACTCTCCTTACTCTGAAACTGTTAGGCTCACCAGCCTAACAGCGAGCTTCTAATCTGTAAACCTTCAATTCTAAACCTGCCAAAGATATATCCTTCCCACTGTTACCACTAATGCTATTTCCACATGCAAAGACAGAAATCTTAATCAGTCTTTCCACTAAGAAAAGGGAAAGAGGTCTGTTAGGGCCAGACCTATCTTCAGAGCAGTGGAAGAAAGCCATGCTGATTAATTTATATAATCATCTACTCTTAAATATAAACTTTAAGCATTTTAAGAGAACACTACTTTCTAAGAGAAAAACCAACAGCATGAAAGGAAAAGACCAAGATAGTTTCTAAGGAATATAAATGATTCAAGAAAAAGAATTTTGAAATCTGATAACAGAGATCTAAACATTTCATCCATAACAGAAAAACAGGATTCAAGGAAAAAGAAAATGCTCTTAGAAATTGGAAATACGAAGGCTAAACTAAAATTTTCTTTTAAATGTAAAAAGAAGGGGTTAAAAGGGGGGAGGGGGCAAGGAAATATGTCACAACAGAATAAAAAGATAAAGACAGAAAATAAGTAAAAAGCTAAACAAAGTAAAGGTTCAATCCAGAAAGACCAATATCCAACTAAGGAGTCCAGAAACAGAGGACAGAGAAAAACAGAAGGAAAGAAATTTTTGTTAAGACTTTTTTAGTTTCATACACATGAATACTAAGTTTCACAGTAAGAGGGTCCAAAAAGTGTCCTGAACACAATGACATCTAGACAGCCTTCATGAAACTCCAGAAAAACTAAACAGGCACACCTAAAAGCCTGAAGGGAAGAAGTACCAGTTAGTACTGATTTTAAGACTTAAATCAGCCTTTTCTTTGGTCATGCTAATAATTTGAAAACAACGGTTCCTGCTTTCAAGTTTCCTAAGAAAAATCATTTTCAATATAGAATTTATATACAAATAATTATGAAAAAGGTATAGGGGAGGCAATTTTTAGGCCTACAAATATTCCAAATTTACAAGCAAGTTTTTAGAATATACTCCAGTAAAACAAAACTCCTATCACAGTGTTCTTTGACTATTTATATGTCTGCAGACTATATCCAATTAAAGGCAACAGGCGAAGAGGGCAGCAGAGGATGAGATGGTTGGATGGCATCACCAGCTCGATGGAGATGAGTTTGAGAAGGCTCTGGGAGATGGTGAAGGACAGGCAGGCCTGGCGTGCTGCAGTCCATGGGGTCGCAAAGAGTGGGACACAATTTAGCAACTGAACAACAGCAACAAGACTATATCCACTGTACTCTAAGACCATGGTTCACTTCAGATACTTGGCACCTAACACAATGCCTGGCACCAAGTAGGTATTCAGGAAGGAAACACTGGCACAGATTATCCTCAGGAGTCTGGGAGACGAACACAGAATCCCATTCAGGAATGAATCTCCAAAACTAAGCTCTGCTATTTCAGGATCATGAGCTCAGGATTGAGTCCTCTTCTCTCAAACTCCGTGTATTTTTTAAAGCTCAGCTTAAGTCCCATACAGAAAGCCTTCTTTAACTACCCAGTCCCCAAAGATCTCTTTTCTGTTAACTCCCACAGAATTTATCACTTGATTATATACTGCTACGTTGTTTACTGTTTGATATGTCTAGGCACACTGTGTCTGACGGAAGCGACTTTGACTCCCCCAGGGCAACTAGCACAGCATAACACAATAAACCTGATAACTGGCTGGCTGCTCAAAACTACCAATGAAAGAATCTTATCACCGAGGTCAGGACTCAGACTGTCTTCTACAATGCAATTTCAGGCAATCAGAATATATCCTAAAATGATTCTCTGGACTGAAGATAAACCACTTGCAGTAATCAAGAATTAAAATTAATAACTATGTATTGCATACTCTAGTTGATGATTATAATTAAACTTCATCTTTCAACAAATATTTATTACATACCTACTATGTGATATGCATTATTTTTCATAACATATAGAACTATTTTAAAAAACCCTGACTAAACATTATTTAACATTTAAACCACTGGTTCTCTCTTTTTTAAACAGTACCCTTTCTTCACACACTAACTTACTCAGAATTCCCAGATTCAAACATCACAGAACTGTTCTGTGGCAACAGAAGTTGAGGGGAAGGCTCAGAGCCCCATCCCTCTTAGTCTGCTGCGGCTGCCTTCACAAGGTGCCAGACTAGGTAGCTCAAACAGAAATTTATTTCCCACAGTTCCAGAGGCTAATAAGGAAGTCCAAGATCAAGGTGCAGCCAATTCAGTTTCTGGTGAGAGCTCTCTGCTGGCCACCTTCTCACTGTGTCCTTTCAGCAGAAAGAGGGACACATTTATGTGTCCACTTCTGGTGTCTCTTCCTCTGATAAAGACACCAGGTTCACTGGATCAGAGCTCTACACTTATGACCACATTTAACCTTAATCACCTCCTTAAACTGAGAATGGAATGGCAATCCACTCCAGTATTCTTGCCTGGAGAATTCCATAGACAGAGGAGCCTGGCGGGCTATAGTCCATGGGGTTGCAAAAGAGTCAGACATGACTGAGCAACTAACACACCTCGTTAATAGCCCTGTTTCTAAGATAGTCACATGTGGGTTTAAAACTTCAACATACCAATTTGGGAGGGACAGAATTCAGTGCACATTCTGGTTCATCTCCTGAAACTTCTCCTTGATCTAAACCCAGGAATATATAGATGAAAAGACTAAAAACCATCTAATTAGACAACTTAATTTTACATGAAAGAAAAGTGGGGTATAAGGAGGTTAATCACTTGCCCTAAGTCATGCCACCAGTTAGTCACAAAATTAAGACTAGAAGCTAGGTCCCTCATGTCCTCCATTCTACCAAACTCGCTCATAATACTCCACAATGGGTAGTAAAGTCATCAGGTACCCCGGTGACTGGAAATGTCAATGAGATGTACAAGACGTCACCAGTCCTGCCAATAGCCATTTGGCTATATGAACTCCAAACTCATATAGCCAATGTCTACTCAACATGTATGGGTGGGTGTCTAACACACATCATGTCTAAAACCAAACTCCTGATTTCCTTTTCCAACACCTTCTTTGGCAGATCGTTCCAGGCACTCAGGCCAAAATACTACAGTTTATCCATGACTGTTTACCTTTCCTCACATCTTTTAGTCAATCCCTCAGCACCTACTATTAGCTATTTTCCAAACATCCAAATTTCTATAATAAAATATTGGTGGAACAAATATTCAGAATCTTGCTTACCGCTTTTTACCACATCTACTGTCACCATGATGGTCCAGCCCCCAAAATATCTCTCTCAGATTACAGGAACCATTTAACCACTCTCCCTACTTCTATCATTGCCCCCCTAGAACCTACTCAACATTGTAGCTGTTAAAGTCTATATGAGATCACGTCACATCCCAAATAAAATAACTTTCCAGCAGCTTCCCAACTCATGCTGAATAAAACCCAAGGGTTTAATAATCTTCTTGTGATTAGATAATTTCCTCTCTAAAGTTCTCTCTAAACATACTCTCACTTTCATTCCACACCTGCCACACCATCCTCCTTTCTGTTTCTTAAGCATCTTTGCCTCCCTCACCCTCCTTCACATGCCATTTTTATTAGCAATGCTTTCCCTGACCACCCTAATTAAAATAGGAAATTCCTTCATCCCATTCCTCTTCATTGCTTTATTTTTCTCTACAGAGCTTACCACCAACTAACATATTACTTACTATCGATATACCCCTAGTTCCATACAGATTTTGTCAGCTGTGTCCCAGTACTAGAGGAGTATTTAAATGCTCAATAAATATTTGTTGAATAAATGAGTGAATTATGAATGAATAAAGTCATTAAAACTAACTGGGCTTCAAAATCTCAAAACCACCTGGTGGTCCAGTGGTTAAGACTTTGTGCTCCCAAGTCAAGGGGCACAAGTATGCTCCCTGGTCACAAAATTACGATTCTACGTGGTGCAGCCAAAAAAAAAAGGCTCATCCTGTCTGGCATCAGAGCTAGAAAGTTATAAAAAAAAAAAAAATAAAGTTTTTCCTTTTTAATAGAACAGTACAGTGAATTCAAGTCAAAACATCCGGGATTAATGTAGATTCTAAGGCCAAAAAACAACAAAGGGAATGAGACACAAAGAGCCCTGGAATCATTTAGAGACTTACGACTGCAATTTCCAGCCACGTAATCCTTTCCAGCTGAAAATGCCCAAAGACTTAGAAAGAGACAGAATGATGGCACTTCTCTTACACTAAAACAAAATTAACCACAGGCCTATCTACTTACATTTATGTACAGAAATGCACAGTAATAAGGTGATAAGCTTCACACAAAACTTTGTCAGGGCAAAAGGGACTACTGAAACGGGATGTCACTTTCATGTATACATTTGTGTTGTCTGTAAGACAACAAGAGAGCATTCATGTTTTTTTTTTAAGACAAAATGAAACTTTTCAACCTACTTTCTCAAAGGTAACCACTGATTAACAGTTTATTGCGTATTACAGATTTTCTTCCTACATAACCAGACAGATATAAGTTTTAAAAAATAAGTGGTAGGAATTCTGTTTCCAGGAAAGTGGAATAGACACATACTTTACTCCTAAGTATAACTAAAAACCCCATCAGTGCGTAGAAAATAAACATAAGAAAGTCCTAAAAGGTGGAGAAAAGTAGACTCCAGGACTCAGTGAACCATGCAGTTGTGTGCTCCCTGGATTTTTTTTAATTTCATATAATCCAAACATAAAGCTGAACAAATTAGTAACCCAGAAACAGCAATGGGTCCAGACAAAAAAAAGAAAAAGCTCCAATGAGCTGCTCTTTCTAGCTGAGGATCAGAAAAGGGACAGCCTAGCAACACAGAAAACTTTTAGACAATAATTGCTCTACTCCAGCCAAACACCACAGAAACACTGTGGCCACATCCACACTAGCAAAGACCTAGGCCTCTCCCCTCACCAGGCTGTAATGAGGTACCCCCGATCCCATCCAATGGGTTAGTGTCAGAAAAGGCCACGTAGAGAGCCAAGACCTTCATATCAGCCAAGCAATAACAGACCACAAATAACAACCCACCCCAACCCTGAAGCATCAGTGGAGACCGCATAGGGAGCAATAACTGGGCACTCCTTTCCCTCCTAGCCAGAGAAACATCAGTAGAGGCCTAGTGAGGAGCCAGAACTCACATTGACTCAGCAATTGCAGGGAGCATCCCTCAGGTATCAATGGAAACCAAACTCGGAACCTGAACTTACTTCTACCCTTAAGTGGCAGTGAGGAGGTGGCACGTGTTCCCCTTTGGAAGCCAGCCAAAACAAAAGTAAGATCCACAATCTCATAATACTCAATATGTCCAAGTTTCAATCAAAAATCACTCATTGTACCAAAAACCAGAAAGACCTCAAGCTGAATGAAAAAGGTAATAGATGCCAACACCAAGATGGAAAATATTTTAATTATCTGACAAAGATTTTAAAGCAGCAGTCATAAAAATGCTTTGAACAAGCAAGTATGACCCAACTCGAAACAAATGAAAAATAAACTCTCAGCAAAAGAACAAAAAGTTTTAGAACTAAAATACAGAATAACCTATTAAATAAGCTGCTGCTGCTACTGCTAAGTCGCTTCAGTCGTGTCTGACTCTGTGCGACCCCACAGACGGCAGCCCACCAGGCTCCCCCTCCCTGGGATTCTCCAGGCAAGAACATTGGAGTAGGTTGCCATTTCCTTCTCCAATGCATGAAAGTGAAAAGTGAAAGTGAAGTCGCTCAGTTGTGTCTGACTCTTTGCGACCCCATGGACTGCAGCCTACCAGGCTCCTCCATCCGTGGGATTTTCCAGGCAAGAGTACTGGAGTGGGGTGCCATTGCCTTCTCTGATTAAGCAAGCTAAATGAACTAATACTATATGTTCTTATTTTCACTTACTAACTAATGAAAATCTGTCTCTATATACACATGTATAGCATTCTAAAGTAGCTGCAGTGTTTGAATTAACTATCACTTAACTAATCCTCAATTAAAGAACATATGTATTGTTTATAATTTTCTACCATTACAAACCATGCATATTTGCGGAATTATCTATGTCATAATTATTTCTCATATTTAGCCAATGACATCATTTCACTAAAATTAGACTCCTATGTGAAAGGGCATGCGGTTCAAATTTTCATACACTCTGCCAAATAACCTTCTAGAAAAGTCGTACCAATTACATTCCCACCAATAGTGTATGAGTGTACCATACCTGTCAACAGTTATTGTCTCAATTTTTCCCCCGTTTTCTAATCTGACAAGTGAAAATAAAACATTGATGTTTTTATATTCACTTCTTTATTACCAGTAAAGTAAACATATTTTCATGTGCTTAAAAGCCAAAAGTAGTCTATCTTTTGAAAATTACCAATTCAGGTCATTTGTGAATTCACATTATTTATCTTACTAATGTAATACAGCCCTTGGTATTTCACAAACACAAGCTATGTGACATACATGGTGCAAATATATTTCAACCACTCTATTGTTTAACATTGTTGATGCTTTTTTCACAGAAGTTTTTAATTACATTGCATTTAATACAAGTAAAAAGACATCCAACCTAAATATTCAGTCCCAACTAATTTTAGAGCCAATCAATCAAACACTCATACAAACCACTCTCACTACTGGTTAAGAGTATAGAATTAGCCTTTCTGTTCTAATTACAGGAAAGAAAAGGATGCTGGCACCCACTATACAATCAATTAACAATGATCTTCTCCACACACATAGTTTCCCCATGCGGTAGACTGGACTTTTTACCTCATTTTTTAAAATATAATATTCCATTTCCCCTCTGGCATTTCACTGCTACTCTAAATCCCAACCTATTTGGCAGGTGACTTGACAACCTACCTTGTAGCCCTTTTAGGTACGAGAGGATTGACCCTTCCCTCTTGGTGTTCATTGTTATCAGGCACCTATCTCAAACACCAAAATTCTGAAAACTAGCAGACTGCCAATAGACAATTCATTATTATCACTATCCAGGGATTTCTGCTATTATGCTCTGCCCCTCTTAAAAATTACTAAGCTACCCTGGGTATCATAATTTGGACTGCCAGTCAACTCACTTGAGCTACTGCTCAGCTGGGAAAGAACACAAAACAAATGCAATGTATTATTCTCTTGTTTTTCTAGGCATCCATTCTCTCTACTTCTTTTCCTCTCACCAGTTATCCAGAGATTCTGGCCCTGATTTATGACAAGCAGTAGTAACAATTTCATAAAAAATAAGCACAATCACCAGAACTATGATTCTAAAAGTCACATACACAAAATCATAATGGAACAAAAATAGTTTTAAAGGATACCTTTTAATAATGTGAAGGGAAAATAATCCAGAATACATGCTGTGCTATGCTTAGTCGTTCAGTTGTGTCCGGCTTTTTGTGACCCCTTGGACTGTAGCTTGCCAGGCTCCTCCGTCCATGGGGTTTCTCCAGGCAAGAATAATGGAGTGGGTTGCCATTCCCTCCTCCAGGGGATCCTCCCAACCGAGGGATTGAACCCAGGTCTCCCACACTGCAGGTGGATTCTTTGCCAGCTAAGCAACCAGGGAAGCCCAAGAATACTGGAGTGGGTAGCCTATCCCTTCTCCAGGAAATCTTCCTGACCCAGGAATCGAACCGGGGTCTCCTGCATTGCAGGTGGATTCTTTACAAGCTGCACTACCAGGGAAGCCAAAGATATTGTGTGACATCAGTAACCACAACTATATAGCATTACTGCTTAGGGCTAAATACATTACTTAAATTTGTCATTTTATTCAGTCTAACATTTTCAAGTCACAAGTAATTTTTCTTGTAAGTAATTTTATTCATGTTCTAAGATACTTCCATGCTAAAACAGAATTTTTTCATTAAAAAGATCAATACCCCACAAATAACTATGTGCTCATTATACATGTACTTAGTAAAGACCACACCCTTAGCTGAAGAAATATAGCATAAGTTCAACTTTAATTCCTCAGCAATCTATAAACTATATTCCATTGGAGTCTATTTTATCAAAGTATTACCATCCTGGATCAGAAAAAAATAGCTAGGAAGGACATTATTAGTTTAACTCAATGGTTCTCAACAAGGGGCAATTTGGCCCCTCAGAAAACATCTAGCAGTGCATGCAGACATTTTTGGTTGTCACACTGGGGAAAGGAGAAGGGCACAGCCTACTGATATCTAAGCTAGGGATGCTGTTAAACATCTTACAAAGCACAGGACAGCCCCCCCATAAGAAAGAATTATCTGGTCCATAAGGTCTATAAGGATGAGGCTGAGAAATCTGGAAGAACTGATGAAATATGAATATGAACAACAGTGTATCAATGTTAATTTTCCTGATTTTGACCTGTTTCATGTAGCCACATGTAGTCATAAAAGAATGACTTTGTTCCTAGGAAGTACATATCAAAGTATTTAGGAGTAAAGGAACATGTCTTAACTTATCCACAAATGGTTCAGAAAAAGGTAACTGTATATATGTAGACAGAAAGACTGAATGATAAAGCAGTGAGCCAAAATGCTAACAATTGATGAATCTGAGTAGAAAGTATACAGAAATTTTTATTATTCTTACAATTTGAAATTACATCAAAATAAAAGGGTAAACAAGTATTACCACACCTATAAATTTCTTTTTAACTGGAATACTTTGCACAATTTCCCAGTAAATATGTGCAATATAGCAAATCACCTTTTATTCTCTTCTCAAAATAAATTACACTATCTTGAATGAATACTTGTAAATCTGACCCAGATAACTCAAGGAAGCATAAGCTGGGAAGTAAAATTTCTAAAATGTAAACTGCACAGAAAAAGCTAGAAACACTTAGATGTCTACCAAGGACATGACATTCTCTAGTACTTGTCACAGTAAATGCATGACTTAACTTCCCTATATTATATATTTCATGCTCTCAATGCACATTGAAAACTGCAACCATTCACAATCATAGAAGACCTGAACACAATCAAGGGGAAAACATGTATAAGAAATAATACAAAAATATTTTTATGACTCAGATTTTCAGAAGTTTGACATTAGTTCCAAATTCTCGAAATTTACCATTCCTATTTCTAGCCACTTGTTACAAACAGTACCCAACAGATAAACAGTAACAGCTTTGTAGATTTTAACAGTTAATTTCTGGAAAGCAATAATCTAAAATTTTAAAATCAGGAAAAAAATTAGAGCACTTACAGATGTCTGAGACATACTTGACTGTTGTGTGACACTTCCTGTGGGGGACGTAGGTGGTCTTCCACTGGACAAGCTTGCCTAAAATAATAAGATCTTTATGTCTATAAGAAGTCTGAAGTTTAAAACTTTCTTGTACCCGGATACCACAAAAATCACAATAAAGTCAAAACATCTATTTTACAGTCATTTTACAGTCAACATGGATTAAGTTTTGATCAAAAAAATTAAGAAAAAGAGAAAACACTGCACGGTGAAATCAGAAGACCCAAAGGCTCAACTTAGTTTAAGAGCTGCACCCATTGTCAGCTTTACTCTATAGATCTCATCTTTGAAGTGAAATTACCAATCCAATGTTATGAAAAATAAATTGGAGCTATATCAAATGCCACTGGGTTTCAGTTCCTAACTATCATGAACAAGATGTTATTTTAAATTACACTAATGAGAAGAAGTAATAGCTGGGATGTGTTTAACAGAAATAAACCTTTTTCAGGTTCAGTCAACTTGAGATCCTACTCTGGTTACTAGATTTAAATCTCACATTAGAGTTTTATTTAAATAAACGATGCAATAATAACGAAGATCTGTTTAAAAACAAACATTTAATCATAAAATCTTCCTGATAGCAATAAGAATCATATGACTGGATTTTAGAAAAGTATACATACACATTTTTATAGAGAACATTTCTAGAGGGGTGCATAAACAGTGGCCGCCTCTGAAGAGTAGAAAATACCAGTGGGTGTGGAAAAGGAACACCTCTATACCTCTTATGAACGATTTTATACTGTTTTTTTTTTTTTTTAATGAGTATAAATTACTTACATAATTTTAAAAAACCTTTTTTGGTTAAAATGTAAATAAGATTTATGTAACCTTAACTATTCACTGTCATCCCTAGAATTCTATACACACAAGACTGGTACAGCATTTCTGCAATGTAGATAAAAAGGAGAGGGACAAAACTCAGCAACAGAGTAACACATTAAACATTCTTTTTTTTAAACTAACTTTTATTTGGCAGCCTACTATATTTTCTTAAAAAAAAAAAACAACACAAGATATCTGAAAACTCTGCAATAATACCCAGTGTATTTATTTTCAGTAATTGTCTGCAGGCAATGTCAACTTTGGCCTTGTAAGTTCTTAATTCGTTTCAGTCTCACCTGAACAGCAGCAAGGCTCTGAAGCTGGGAACTGCTTAAGTGCTGCTGCTGGAGAGCCGCTGTGTGCAGCATTAAGTGCTGCTGCTGCGCGGCGTACATCTGCTGTAGATACTGAGCAGCTGAGCTGGAAGGGCGATGCAGTGCCTGCTGAATTACCTGTGATAAGTCAATTGAACCAATGTCAAACCATAATCTTAACCATTAAGTATTAGAAAAGCTGTATTAGAAATTTTAAAAAGTAAAAGTAACCATAAAGTATTAGAAATTTAAAATTTCACTCCTTTAATATTCAATATCCTCACACTTATTAACAGTTTTCTCCTAGTTATACATCACTGCTGCTGCTGCTGCTTCTAAGTCACTAGGATTCACTAATCTGTACAGGTTAAAGTTACCCAGTAGAGGCAATTCACAAAAGGAAAAGGGGCTAAGTAAGCATTTGAAAATATCTTCAATCTCATTAGTAGTCAAAACTTACAAATTAAAACACAACACTTTTTCAACCTTCCAATGGATAAACATTTAAAAGAATCCTACTACTACTGGAGAAACAGATTCACTCATATACTGTTAATAACAATGTAAATTGGAATACCCATTTTGGATAAAATGGAATACCCATTTTGGATAAAACTTTTTATTTAGAATTCGCGATTTGGGTATAAAAAGAATATGTATACCCTGGATAGCATACTGAAAAGCAGAGACATTACTTTGCCAACAAAGGTCCGTCTAGCCAAGGCTATGGTTTTTCCAGTGGTCATGATGGATGTGAGAGTTGGACTGTGAAGAAGGCTGAGCACCAAAGAATTGATGCTTTTAATTGTGGTGTTGGAGAAGACTCTTTAGAGTCCCTTGGACTGCAAGGAGATCCAACCAGTCCATCCTAAAGGAGATCAGCCCTGGGATTTCTTTGGAAGGAATGATGCTAAAGCTGAAACTCCAGTACTTTGGCCACCTCACGTGACGAGTTGACTCATTGGAAAAGACTCTGATGCTGGGAGGGATTGGGGGCAGGAGGAGAAGGGGATGACAGAGGATGAGATGGCTGGATGGCATCACCGACTCGATGGACATGAGTCTGAGTGAACTCCGGGAGTTGGTGACGGACAGGGAGGCCTGGCGTGGTGCAATTCATGGGGCCACACAGAGCTGGACACGACTGAGCAACTGAACTGAACTGATACCTTGCACGTATTACAAACAGTAATGTATAACAGATCAGTGCCGTCCAATACAGTAGCCACTAACCCTAAGTATCTACTAAGCACTTACAAGGAGACTAGTGCAACCAAGGAACCAAGTTTTTAATTTTACTGAATTTTAATTTAAATATAAAATAGCCACATGCAGCTAGCAGCTACTATATTAAACAGAGCAGATAACAACTATCAACAAAACAGTTTCCAAATACATTTAGGTGGAAAAAGGTCACTTAATAGTGTACAGAGTAAGATACCATCTATATTAAAATATTTTAAACAATATTCAGGAAAACATTAAAAGACTACTGATAGGTAGCTAGATTAGAAGTGCTTTTTACCTGATTCTCATTTGTATTTTTTCTAAATGTCTGAAAAAACTTAGCTTCATTATAGTAATAACCACATAAAATTATAAAGCCATTTTTTTAAGAAAATTACTAAGTAACCACTCATTTTTTTTAAATGTCAGGTGCAACTGTTTCAACACAAAATAAAATTATTCTTACTAAAAAAAAATTCTTATAAGTGCTCATTACTGTGACTATTTATTAGTAAAATAAAAACTCTGAACCCAAACTTCATAAACTGATAAATGTGAAACAATCAAGAGTTCTAATAAAAGAGAAAAATCCTTTATTTGTCCGAATGGTACACTGGACTACACCAGTCCTCTGCAATCACAGCCCAAAGTCATGTCATGCCCATGGGGACTCTCAAACAGCACCCTCAATCTCAAGATCAAACCAGAGTTTTCAAAGAGCTAATGGAGAAAAAGAGACAAAATCCTATAGTATGAGCTTCTGAGTCAGGATACCTTTATCACAAAGCTATGAATGTCTTTATTAAAATTCCAAGAAAGCACGTTTCCTTGTGTTTTTTACCTTCCTGCATTCATGTCTCAATTCGCCAACAATAGACTGCTACACCTGCTGCAGATTCCTGTCACAAAATCAATATAGGCTTTTTACCCCTAGTTGCAGGGAAGTACAGACCAGCATTAAGTGCTTTAGAACCACAACAATATATCTTTTTGGTTAGGTCATCTGTATATGTTGCTCTAATTCCATAACAAAACTCTAAAATCAAACTGAAATTAAAAATGAATAACTTATTTTTTCTATTGTCAGCACAATTTTTCATTACCATTCAGTGCCATACTCATGGATGAGAGACTCTTTAAAAACAAGTTAAAGATACAGCACGTTGCTCTCATTTTGTTCCTCTGGAGCAAGGAAGGTGAAAAGGATTCACAGGGGTGGGAAAAAAAAAAAAAAAGCTGAAAGGTATTAAACTATTTAGGTAGTTCAATAAATATTGATTTGATTACATTTTAAGGGAAGCAATTCTATGATCTTGTAAGAATTAGAGTTAGTGCTCGTCGTGAGATATTATCTTCAACTACAAATCTCGAGTAACTGTTTTTTTTATTAACACAGCCAGCTTAGAAAATAGGTGGAGAACAAAATGGTATTTAAAATATCACATTATCTTTATGTTCAAGGATCTAGATATTCTTCCCTGTTTCCCTTGCCTCAGAGAAAGGTGAAAAACATTAAAACCACTATGTTCCAGTCTGAATTTCTACTGAACTGACGGACGAGTTTCCAACAATCCTGATTCTACTCCACAGTAATTTCAGAATACTAAGCCATATAACAACTAGACAGTCAGTATACTGGGATCTGCACTCTAGAAAAATGGATCAGAGAGATGACTAAACCAGGTCTGTTTTTTTTCAGGGTGGAGTGCAATTATGCAGATTTGAGAAAGAACATTAGGTTTAATGGGAAAAAATCTCAGTGTTTAAGGGCACAACTCTAAAGTCAAGAGTACCAACTAGGTATGTGAGTTTAGGAAAGTTATTTAGCCAATTTAAAACATCAATTTTTCCATCTGTTGAATGGAGATAATCCATGTAAAGCATTTATCAAATACTTAGCACATAATTATTCAGTATGTATTAGTTACTATCATTTACTGAGTATATAACGTGTCCCACAAAATTCTAAATCCTTCATCTAATCCTCATAACTTATTAAGCAGGTGGTCTCATTTTCATTTTATAGTTTCCTGAGGCTCAAGGAGATTATGCCTCTCACTCAAGGCTAGCTACAGTAAAGAAAATGGAATTCAAACAAAAACTGCATCAGTCTGCAATGCCCATACTCTTTTTATGCAATACCATATTGCCTCAACCTCCATTATTATAAAGGCTGCCTTGCTGTATCTCACTGTTTGCTGAAGCCAGGGTAGGCAAGGAGTGAGCAGGGAAGCTGGAAGAAGATACAAGGAGCCAGAAGAACTGCAGACACATTTCTTCTCTCCTGACTGGCACAGCAGCCATAACAGCAGACATGCTGTATTCGCTTGTGGTTGACCCAACGGACATAGCCATAATGCTGCCGCAAGGGCTTTTCAGGTGGAGCTTATATAGGTTTACAGAACAAAAGTGGCCCGTGGTTAAGGGGGTACATCGGGACACACATACACTGTGCTATAAGTGATCTCAGCTGTTACACAACTGTATTTACAAAACGTGGGGTGAGAGCAAGAGACTATGGAGCGAGAGAGCCTGACCACCACCATCTTTGCTAATTTGCTCCTAAACTTTGCAGCTAAATTTATTTTCTCAACTAAGTGATCAGCCTAAGACTTTTCCTAATTAAATATTCCCTTTCTCCTCTGCCCCTGATAGCTCCTAATGGATCCTCTTGCTTAGAGTTCTTAGGTTTAAAACGAACCTCTGAACTTATCTACAGACCTGAATAAACCCTAAGTCCAAATTTTGGGTTCAAATACACAATAATCCAGAAAAACCTAGAGTCATTTTCATGTTGGGGCTCTTGGTCGAGTTTCCCCACTTGCAGCAACACCTAGGGACCTTCCAATTATAATTTTCCTGACATTGTTTTCGAAGCTACATGCTGACAAATGGAGGCCCTCCCAATAGAATGATTATTAAATAACTCTGTTGGTAGTTCCAAACGTTCACAATTCTAACTGTACTCATTTAGAGGGTAATCATGTAACTCCTTTGAGGATACGAAACAATACATTTACCTGGCTTAAGCGAAAAGTAATGGCTCCCAAGTCTTAGCCTACCCATCACGGTAACTGAAATACCTGTACAGCATGTCGGTCTGAGCCACTATAGACAGAGATCTGTGGTTGCTGCATTCGAGAGGAGGAAGTAGTGATGGTGGTGGTGGTGGTGCTACTGTTTGTCGTCGACACCGAAGATGTTCCCGGGTTTGGTTCACTATCCATAGCTGTACTGTGGTCCTTAAATCTAGCAGACAGCACAAAGGATTTGTATTGGCAAAAGCGTTATACTGTTTAAAGAATATTTAATTATTCCAAGAAATGATCAGAACAGTCTAAATTTCTAAGAAGGACCTCATAAAATACAGATGGCACACAGTCACCATAAACACGTGAATCGGAAAAATACTCTACAAAGATAAAGCATAATTAAAAATTCATATCTACTAAATTTGAACCCTCTGGATTCAGGATACAGAACTCAGATAAAGCCTGGCCTAAAGTTTACCTTTTTATTGTTGAAGGAAGATGAGTGTCTTGAAACCAAAACAGGTGATGACAGAATACTTTACTACCTGGTAAAATTAAAACTTAAGCAATATCAGAGTATTCAAATACTTCTTTATATTCTTTTGACCATACTGATTACAAATTAAAATCATTCTTCTTATGTAGACATTAAAAAAGGATGCCTGTGGACTTGTGCTAGCTTAGTTTAGTTTAGCCAATTAACTCAATTTTTGGTTACCATATGTACTTTATTTAAAAATACGTTCTCTAGGAAAATAAGTTAAAAAATAATTTATTAACTCAAACTGCTTTCCCTGTAATTATTCTACAATTCTGTCCTTACCACATCTAATAGCTCTGAGTTAATACTCATAAGCAGATTACTCTGGGTAAATAAGAGAAGCAGTGGAAAACAATTTCCCCACTTGCTAACAAAAATCTCTTTCACAAAATACAACTCCAAATTTTGAAAACAGCGTTAACTATGTCACTTTCCTTATACAAGAAGTGCAGTTTTGTACTATTCTGATTATAGTCCCTCCAACATTACAAACTCATTTCACTGTTGTGATACAAATACAGAATTTTTATTTTAATAAATTCAAACAACATATTAAGTCATTTCTGAGTGCTTTAATGTTGTTAGAAACTAGAACTATAATATTTATTGTAGGGATAGAAATGCACCACAAAAAGCAAACTTAAGAATATACTGGTTTTCTCTGCCTTTCTTTTCCTCTAAGAAACATAATATGACCCACCTCACATGAGAAGTACTGACAAGAACGTAACACTTTCTACTTCAGGAAAAGACAAAAGAATTTGGCACTAACTGTGTATACGTGCACTATTTCCACATAGTGTCCTTTTACCTACAAATTTTCTTTGTTTTTTATATCACATATATAAACAGTATTTATATGTATAATCATAAGAGTATGATTGCTCTGTGAGGAATCAAATGTTTTTAAAAGCCCGATTTATAAGAGGAAACGCGAAAGGAAAAAAAGTGGGGAGCCAAGTCTTACTAATCTTTTTGATTAATAAATGACTCACACACTTTTAGACTTCTCTGGGGTTTTTACTGTGGGGGAGGGTTGGGGAGCGGTTTATTAGTTTTGCAAACTCCTTTCCATTCATCAAATCACAGCAGCATATGTTAACAATACAATATCATACAGGTATGGTGGTAGATAAACTTTTTACCAAATTGCTACCTGTCATAACACTTCTGAACCACGCATCAATGATATGCAAAAAGCCAGCTTTAATTCTGGTCCTTGTACAGTGCTGTTCTGCTCAACCATCTCCTCAAACCCTGCAGTAAGCAGTTCAGTAACTAAATATGGTCACAGAGAATCCAAAATCTAGACACAAGTCTAAACATCGGTGGGTAGAACTGGCCAAATCATTAAACTGCATCTGGAGACCTGGCACAAAAGAACAATTTTGCTAACTCCACCGACTAGCCTTGTATATTGCCTGCAAAACACAAACGGCAGTTCCGCTGCACAAGCGGCCTACCCAGGAAACACTTAAGTTTGAGTCGCTAACTAAGCATACCATCACACCGCCACACAAGAATGTGGCCCTCTAGGGCGGCAACTACACTGCAGCCAGAGACCGGAGGGAAAGAAAGATCTTTCCTACCAGGGTGTTTTCAACCTCGCCAAACACGCCATAGCCCCCGCCGCTGAGACACCTCCTCCGAGCCTGCCGAGGGAGGGAGTGAGCAGCCCCACGTCTCGGGCTCTCCCACGGAGGCGCAGTGGGGTGGCGCCGGGGCGGGAAGGAGGCGAGCGTGAAGGAGGCCTGGCAGTGCCCGCCCAGCCCTACCCTGCCTCCGCGGGCCCCCGGTGCGGGCGGCCGTCACAACGCTGCCCGCGGGGCCCACTTGCAGGGATGACAGCCTCTGAGGGGCCCACCCGGGCTCATCTTCCAGAAGACCCCGGCGGTAGGGGTCCGAGGAGGGACCCTGCGCACAGGGCCCCGCAGATCCGGGACCAGACGGCGGAAGGGGCGCTCCCGCCTGGAGGTAACTGGACCCTTACAGTTCGGCTCCGTCCCCCGACAAGGGCCAAGCAGGCTCCTCCACGATAAGGAAGCTCTCGCGTCCCCCTTTCCCCGCACTGCCCGCGAAAGAGCCCTGAGCTTTCCCCTTGGGGGGACTTGTCGCTGCCCCCTCTCGCCCCCCAGTTACGACATCAGTCACCAGCAAGTCACTCACTCCGCTTCCGCCATCTTCTCTCCTCCATCACTAACATGGGCTGCGCATGCGCCCCCCGGCGGCGGCAGCGGCGGCCGCGGCAGAAGAGGGAGGAGGGGCGGGGTCGGCTCAGCCTCGGGCCCCCGAGGTCACGTGGGGCCTTCGTCTCCCAGTTCCTCCTCCCTGAAGGCTTGCTGGCTCGGGGAAGTGACCAGGTTTTGCCGATTTAGGTGTCAGTGTCTCACGTGCACCCCCTCGCTTTTTCTAGGATCTTCTTCCTACTGGGGAGGGGTGTCTAACCGATATATGAAAAGTTCTGATTAGACTGTTAAATGACAAATTTTATGAATATCTAAAATATACCAAAGCTTGTGCAAACTTCAAAGAGGGAGATGGAAGAGAATGACGCGAGAATTGGATGCTGAGGTCTCAGAGTGAAAGGAAATGCCATGGTAGCTGCAGGGCTTGTTGCCTGGGGCGCATGGCAATTTGGGGATAGAACCAGCAGGCCCTGTCTTGGGCTCAGAGATAGAGTTCTGGATGCCCATGCGGTAGACAGTTAAGGTATTATCGTATTACCCTATGTATATCACCCACTTCTTTGACATGAATTTACTGACCGCTTAATGGCGATTACAAGTTTGCATACCGCAGAGAGAACAAGCGGGAATAGCCACCAGTTTGCTAAGATAATTTACTGTATTCTACACACGTGGCAACTAATCTGAAGCAGGATGAGACAAATGTGTGAAGATGAGTGAACCAAGTCCCTGTCTTCCAACAAGTCTTAATCTGTCTTTTACAGAGAGAGGCACACAATCTAAGTGTTCTGACATAGGTCCATTAAGTGCTGTGGAAATTTAAATTCAAGGAATAATAAATCTTCACTGCCCTTCACCAAATAAAGCATTTTGAACACAAATAATGCCTTCTTTTTGCACTTTTTAAGATGGTGGAGTCACATTTCAAAACTGAGAAATGAGGAACTTCCCTGGTGGTCCAAAGGTTAAGATTTGGTCCTTCCAATGCAAGGGGCCAAGATTTCATCCGTGGTGGAACTAGGGTTCTACATGCTGCACTGCAATGGCAAAAAAAAAAAAAAAAAAAAACCTGAGAAATTAATTACTGATATAAATTCAACACAAAGTGTAATATGGTCTAATGAAAATATGCTTAATCTTACAAATCCTGTGATCAGGATGTCCCTAGGGGAAGGAAAAGATCACTTTCAATGTCGGCTAAATTGTCCCTTTGCCACATCTCCCTGTATGATAACATTGTTTCTCTATCTTATTTTCTTATCTGAAAGCAAAACCCTTCCTACAACCCCTAGGAGAACTCACTGAGAAAGTCCCCTTTGAAAATTCCCTGTAGATGCTTAAAAATAAGAAATTACTACTTCATCTTTCTTTTCTGATTTTTTCAGATGATGCCATTGCCATATAATTCCCAAGAATCAACTGTTGGGATTTCCCTGGCAGTCCAGTGGTTAAGACTGTGCACTTCCAGTACAAGGGGTGCGAGTTCAATCCCTCATCACAGCAGAATTAAGATCCTGCATGCTGTGTGGTCAAAAAACAAGTTGACTGTCTATTGGTATTGCTGAAATTTTCATTCATCAAAACAAAACTGAAGAAAGCAGTCTTAAGGACTTCCCTGGTAGTCCAGGGATTAAGAGTCTGCACTCATAATGCAGGCAGCCCAGGTTTAATCCCTGGTCTGGGAACTAGATCCCACATAGAGCAACTAAGTTTGCATGCCACAAGTAAAGATCCCCCATGCCGCAACTAAGACCTAGTGCAGCCAAATAAATAAAAAATTTTAATTTTTTTTAAAAAGCAGTCTTAGACCTAAACATGAAAAATGCATAATCCAAAGGAATGTTTGGAAAAAATATGCCAAAATTGTTCCTTTTCATCCCTCTTTCTTTGAACATCCAAGGCCTGTATCTGTATTGTCATCTCATGCAGATTGGCCTTAAAAGTCATAATACATATTGGATAAAGTCAGGCCAGTACTGCTTTTCTTTTTTTTTTTTTGGCCACACCCAGTGGCTTGCAAGATCTTAGTTCTCCAACCAGGGATCAAACCTGGGCCCAGAAGTGAAAGGACCAAGTCCTAACCACTAGAGCACCAGAGAATTCCCAGTACTACTTTTTTAGAAACATTTCAAACCCAACATTTATTATAACAACAACTAGTATTTGTCTAGCCTTTTACTGAAGGCAGAGGATTTCCACAAACTCATTTGATCTTCACAACAATACTAGTTATCATTTTCATTTATCACAGAAATATAGTGAGGTCAAGGTGATTAAATGACTATGGTGACTGCTAGAATGGAGTTCCAGACTTGGGGTTCTAACTTAAGTTTTCCATGGCCAAAGTCAAGTTTTCTTCACTGCATCATTCAGAAAGCCACTGTGTGAAGTGTTAGAGGAGACAAGGTATAATACAGGACTACTCTCAAGAAACTTACCAACACTTATCTGATGAAACAGAGGAAGGTGTTTTACCTCTTGGTGATTTCTTATGGAAAAGATTTATGTCATGCTAATAGAACTTGAAACTTTCTTAAGTTTCCAGGAAGTGTTGCTTTGGAGAAGTGCTAGCATCCTATATAATTTTAGAAAAATCCCTCTAGCAAGGATGCTTTGGAGGTAAGTGAAACCGGAGACCTGGAAACTAATTGGAAAACTCTACTAATCCCTAGAGAAATGGTAAAAGGCTCCAGGAATGAAAAGAAGGGATAGATTAAAATTTGGTTCCTTTGGTGTACTAGTCACACATCAAGTGCAATAGATACATGTGGTTAGTGGCAACTGTATGGTACCATGCAAATATAAAACATTTCTATCATTACAGAAAGTTCTATTGGACAGTGCTGGTCTGAACACTAGATCGAGCATTGGCAAACTACTATTTCTATCTTAGTTTGGGCTGTTATGACAGAGACCATGCACTGGATGGCTTAAATGAACTTTTTTTCCCACAGTCCTGGAGACTGGGAAGTCCAGGATCAAGGTGCAAGCAGATTCAGTATCTGGTGAGGTCCCTTCTCACTGTATCCTTACATGGTGGAGAGAGAAGGCAGAGGAGCAAGACTGGGGACCATGGGAATTCGGCCCACTTCATGTAACTCACTTGTGGCTTCAACACCTGTTCAGCCCTGTTGTTACTGACCGGGGTTCTTGGCCTTCCTCAATCAATAGAAATTGACTAGAGGCCAGACAAGAAAGTCAGGTGAGGCTTTACTGGGGCCCCTGCTGCAGCAGGGGGAAGTGAGAGCAAACAACAGATTCCCTTGCTTGCTTGCTCCCAGTGAGGGGGGCAAGCTTGTTCCTTATATAGAACAAGAGCAGCAGCATCAGGGGTGTGTTCAAGGGTCAAGGGCTTAGGTGGTTTGCCTATCCCTTAGGTGGTGTTGTGTGCAAGGGTGTGATTTTTCTTCCGACACCCTGTTATTGCTCCAGGCTCTTCAAAAGTGTGGCAATCAGGTTTTTTCGTCTCTTTGTATCTTTTGGTCCACAATTTATCTTAATGTGCACACAGTTATTTTTAGTCCCATACAGTTTCTTTGTGTTTTGTGGCTTGAGGAGATGTGTGTCCAAGTGCGAGCATTGCAGCACTGCAGCAAAGGGTCCCAAGTCCCAGCCTGTCTCACTAACATGTATAATCCACTCCATTTGATGGGTAGGATATTGCTATGCACATTCAGCTTTACGGCTTGATAGACCAGATGATACTCAGTTCATAATGGGCAGCTCAAATTCCATGGTAATTTGGTGACCCATAATTAAGCGATCAGTCTCACTAAGGTCAAATAAATTCTTCAAACCAGGTTTCAGCAGTATGTGAACTGAGAACTTCCAGATGTACAAACTAGATTTAAAAAAGACAGAGGAACCAAAGATCAAATTGCCAACATATGCTGGATCATAGAAAAAGCAAGGAAATTCCAGAAAAACATTTCCTTCTGCTTCATTGACTATGCTAAAGCCTTTGACTGTGTGGATCACAACAAACTGTGGAATATTCTTAAAGAGATGGGAATACCAGACCATCTTCCTACCTCCTGAGAAACCTGTATGCAGGACAAGAAGCAACAATTAGAACCAGACATGGAACAACAGACTGGTTCAAAACTGGGAAAGGAGTATATCAAGGTTATATATTGTCACCCTGCTTATTTAACTTATATGCAGAGCACATCATGCAAAATACCGGGCTGGATGAATCACAAGCCGGAATCTAGATTGCTGGGAGAAATATCAATAACCTTAGACGTGCAGATGATCCCACTTTAATGGCATAAAATGAAGAGAAAATAAAGAGCTTCTTGATGGAGATGAAAAAGGAGACTGAAAAAGCTGGCTTAAAACTCAATGTTAAAAAAACTAAGATCATGGCCTCCGGTCCTATCACTTCATGGCAAATAGATGGGGAAAATGTAGACACGGTGTCAGATTTCATTTTCTTGGGTTCCAAAATCACTGTGGATGGTGACTGCAGCCACGAAATTAACAGACACTTGCTCCTTGGAAGACTACCTATGACAAACATAGACAGCATGTTAAAAAGCAGAGACATCACTTTGCCAGCAAAGGTCTGTATAGTCAAAGCCATGGTTTTTCCAGTAGTCATGTATGGATGTAAGAGTTGGACCATAACAAGGCTGAACCCCGAAGAATTTAAACTCTCGAACTGTGGTGCTGGAGAAGACTCTTGAGAGTCCCTTGGATAGCAGGGAGATCAAGCCAGTCAATCCTAAAGAAAATCAACCCTGAATATTCATTGGAAAGAGTGATGCTAAAGCTGAAGCTCCAATACTTTGGCCACCTAATGTGAAGAGCTGACTCATTAGAAAAGATCCTGATGCTAGGAAAGATTGAAGGCAGGAGGAGAAGGGGGAGACAGAGGATGAAATGGTTGGATGGCATCACTGACTCAATGGACATAAGTTTTAGCCAACTCTGGGAGATAGTGAAGGACAGAGAAGCCTGGTGTGCTGTAGTTCATGGGGTCACAAAGATTCGGACACCACTCAGCAACTGAACCAACAACAAAGGTCAAGGAGCAGGCCAAGAGCTGTTTCTCAAAAGGGCAGCTATCTGCAGAGGATGATGGAGCTTTGTTCCAAAATCCTAATCGCTTGCTGTGATTTACCCATAGGGGCCTGCTGAAGGCTTGCTTCAGTTATGTCTAACTCTTAGCAATCCCATGGACTATAGCCCTCCAGGCTCTTCTGTCCATCGGATTCTCCAGGCAAGAAGACTGGAGTGGGTTGCCATGCCCTCCTCCAAGGGATCTTCCCAGGGATTGTACCATGTCCCCTGCGGCTCCTGCATTGCAGATGGATTCTTTACCTCTGAGCCACAGAGGGGTAAGGGTGGGGAGCAGATGCAGCATTTTATTCTTCACTTTAGAAGGGATATCTCAATATGGTCCACACCACTGGACCTCCTAGAAATTTCACTGACATAAAAGAAATGTCACTGAATTTTTGTCAGATTTATTTTCCACCCCCTGACACACAAATGTCTTACCAAAAAGTCTAGAGTTGTTGCTACTTTTTGCTCACCACATCCAATCAGCATGGTGTCATCAATGTAAAAGACCAATGTGATATGATGTGGAAGACAAAGGTGATCAAGATTCTTATGAACTGTGGGCTCAAGACTTCCCTGGTCGTCCAGTGGTTAATATTCTGTGCTCCCAACACAGGGGGTCCAGGTTTGATCCCAGTCAGGGAACTAGATCCCACATGCTGCAATAAAGATAGAAGATCCTGGCAACAAGACCCGGCACAGCTAAATAAATAAATAATTAATTAATTTTTTAAAGATTCTTGCAAGCTAGTTATGACACAGGCTGGAGAATTGATTTAGCCCTGATGTAGGGCTGTGAAGATGTACTGCTGGCCTTTCCAGCTGAAAACAAACTGCTTCTGGTGGTCTTTGCTAACAGATATCAAAGGAAAAAACATTTGTCAGATTGATAGCTGCACCAGGTACCAGGGGATGTATTAATTTGCTCAACCAATAAAACCACATCTGGCAGAGCGGCTGCAATTGGAGTTACCACCTGGTTTAGCTTACAATAATCCACTGTCATTCTCCAAAATCCGTCTGCCTTCTGCACAGGCCACACAGGCCTTTTTGAATGGAAATGTGGTGGCACTTATCTCTGCAGTTCCTCCAGGAATTCAGTGTTGCTTTTGGTTTACTATTTTCCTAAGTAGAAGCAGTTCTAGAGGTTTCCACTTGATCTTTCCCACCATACTAGCCCTCATTCCGCAGGTCAGGGAACCAACGTGGGGACTCTGTGAGGTGCTCAGTGTATCTATTCTAATTATTAATTCCAGGACTGGAGGATAATCACAGAATGGGCTTGGGGACCCAGTGTCCCCACTGTGAGACAGACTTGAGATAAAACTCAATCGATCACCTGACTTCCATAAGCCCCTTCCAAGACAGTGTACCACAGTGATGTTTGATCTCCTGGAATTCAGTTCAGAGCCAGTGTCCATTAGTTCCCAAACAGTCTGATTATTTTATTTTTTCTCAGTGCACGGTTTCCCTACCAAAAAGATTTGAAGTCCCTTTGGTGAAGTCTGGAGAAAGATTTTCTGTATACATTTTGATGGTGTACCAGTGTCATTTCTCTGGGGGATATAGCCTCCCCTTTACCTGAGGGATTCTGAGGTCTGTAAACTGTCTCAAGTCTGGGAAATGTTGGAAGGGATATGACTCTCTTTTTATGATTCAGGTTAGACTTCTCTTTACTTGACCTAGAACTTTTCTGTTGATACTGTTTCAGTAGGAATTTAGTGGGTTTTCTGTCTATTTCACTTCTAGGAATACCATGATCAACTAGCCAATGACTTAGGTCCGCGCAAGCCAGACCGTTCTGCTTGCTGCTTTGATTCTGCTGTCCGCCACGGTGACCATGCCCATCTTTGTCTTTGGCAGTGGTGTGCTGCCACTTGGCCCCTGCTATGCTAGGATCCAATTACTACTATTTCATTTAGGTTTCTCTGTTCAGTGGCTGCAGGTCCCACTGGCCTACAGAGAAGAGCAATCACTGACCACTTCAGGAATGTTGGAGCTCCTCTCACAAATTGCTATAGACTGAATACTTGTGTTCCCCCAACATTCAAACATTGAAGCCATAACCCCCAGTGTGATAGCATTTGGAGACTTTGGGAGGTAAGTAGGTCATCAGAGTTGAACCTCTATAAATGGGATTTAGTGCTCTTGGAAGAAGAAAGATGAGAGAGATGATCTCTTTCCACCACGTGAGGATACAGCAACAAGGTGGCCATTGTCTGCAAACCAGGAAGAAGTTTCTCACCAGACACCACATTGAACCTGCCAGCACCTTGAACCTGGACTTCCCGCTCTCTGGAACTGTGAGAAAGAATTCTTTGTTGTTTAAACTGCTCAGACTATGGTATTTATCATAGCAGCCCCGACTGACTAACACAAGCCCATGGACCAAACCCAACCTGCTGCTTGTTTTTGTATAGCTGTCAAGCTAAGAATGGTTTTTATGTTTTCTAACAATAGAAAAAAAATATGAAAGGAAGAATAATGTTTTGTGACAAGTGAGAATTATGTGAAATTTGTGTTTCAGTATCCATAAATAAGGCCTTATTGGAACACAGCAATGCTCATTCATTTATGTGCTGTCTACAGCAACTTTTGCGTTGCAAGGGCAGAGGTGAGCAATTGCAATAGACACTACAATGGTTCACTTGGCAGAAAAAGAATGCTGACCTATGTTCTAAATCACTGATCACCTTGTGCTGGGCCCTTTCTCGGTAGTTAATATGGCATATACATTGTCCAACACCCAACTACACTATGATTGCTTTCCTAATATGACACAGAAGATGGACTGACTCAGATTTGAATACTGGTACAGACCTGAATCGGAGAAGGCAATGGCACCCCACTCCAGTAATTTTGCCTAGAAAATCCCATGGACGGAGGAGCCTGGTGGGCTGCCGTCTATGGGGTCAACACAGAGTCAGACACGACTGAAGTGATGCAGCAGCAACAGATCTGAATGTAAAGTACTGAAGGTTTTAGTTTTATAATGTGAAAAAAAGAGGAACAACACCTTCAAGATTGTCATACAGTCTTAAAAACCCAAATGTAAAGTCTAAAAAAGTCCTCTTTTAAAAAGTTTTTTTATTTATTTGTTCCTGCTCTGTGTCTCTGTTGTTGTGTACAGGCTTTCTCTAGTTGTGGTGAGCAGGCCCTACTCTCTGTGGGAGTGTGGGCTTATTGCCATGGCTTCTCTTCTTGCAGAGCATGATCTCTAGAGCATGCAGGCTCAATAATTGTAACACACATGCTTTGTTGCCCTGTGGCATGAAGAATCTGCCTGGACCAGGAATCGAACCCATGTCCCTTGCATTGGCACTTGAATTCTTAATCATTGGACCGCCAGGGAAGTCCCTCTTTTACTTTTTGAAATTTTTATCAAGATCTTCCTTCACCTGGTCTTGCCTAAATACTCAGTAGGTTTTAAATACTTGTTGTGGGACTGAATGCTTCAATATTTGCATGAATAAAGCCTAAAATTCTAGTACATCCTACATTCTAGTAGACTGGAACGGCACACTGTATGGACTTGTTCTTGCTTTTCCTTGAAAATAACATCCTAAAACCAAATACTTTAGTGAATAAAGCAAATAGTATTGAAACTGAGAAAAGAGTCTAGTCCTGCCACCTTTCATCTATTCTTACAATAATTGGTGTGTTAATCAATGCTATCAATCTTGTATACCTCTGTTCCTGCTGCTGCTGCTGCTAAGTCACTTCAGTCGTGTCCGACTCTGTGTGACCCCATAGACGGCAGTCCACCAGGCTTCCCATCCCTGGGATTCTCCAGGCAAGAACACTGGAGTGGGTTGCCATTTCCTTCTCCAATGCATGAAAGGGAAAAGTGAAAGTGAAGTCGCTCAGTCGTGTCTGACTCTTAGCGACCCCATGGACTGCAGCCTACCAGGCTCCTCCGTCCATGGGATTTTCCAGGCAAGAGTACTGGAGTGGGATGCCATTGCCTTCTCTGGACACTGTTCCTGGTCCTCTATATTTACCTAGATGATAAATCATAGAGACAGGGACCTTTAAAGCTTGAAGGGACATTCGCTGTCACATGCCCCATGGGGGAAGAATCCATGGTAATAGCAGAATTTGAACTCTGGTCTCCTATCCACCCAGTCCTGGAGTTGCCTACCTTGTGCCAAAAAGCCTTACTTGAAGCATGTAGGTACTTGATATGTATTTGAAGCAGCTATTGACTTTCATTTCCATTCTTTTCCAACTTTTATGCTGTATTAGCATTGTGGCAGCTTGAAAGAGTTTTTATAAGTAGAGTGGTAGAGTTAGACAAACTTAGATTTGAATCCTGATTTTGCCACTAACTAGCTGTGTGACCTCTGGCAATGCCATCAGCTCCCTCTTCAAAATATAGCCTTTATTGGAGCAGGCTAGAGAGGCAGGATCATAGATGTGTAACATCACTGTCTTTAAAGACAGAGAGCCTTCAGAAAGGAACACAGAACTGCTGACATGGTGTTTTTAGCCAATGAGACCTGTACTGGAGGTACAATGAGACCTGTATTTCTCACCCACAGAGCTATAAGAGATCAAGCCCTGAGCCTTTGGAGTGGGAGCACTTACTCCAAGACCCTAGACTACCAGCGAACTAACCCTAGGGAATATCAAATAGAACTCACACAAAAGAAACCATTTGAATACAAGACCTGGCATCACCCAACCACCAGTATCACCCTGTGTAGGATGCCTCATGTAAACAATGAAGGAAACAAAAATACAAACCCAGTCTTCAGCAGACAGGATTACCAGCTCACTTAGCCTTGCCTATCAGAGGAAAAACAAACAAACAAAAACTCAGCACAAATCTCACCCTATTCAAAGCTTACACACACACACACACACAAAAAAAACAAAGCTTACACAAACCACTGGACCAACCTTAGGAAGGCAGAAACCAAAAGGAAGAAAGAATTCAACCTTGAAGCCTGGGAAAAGGAGACCTCAAACACAATTAGTTAAAGAAAAATAATGAAAAGGAAGAGAAATAGTATACAAATGAAGGAACAAACTAGAAACACAGAAATGCAAGTAAATGAAGAGGAAATAGGCAAACTACCTGAAAAAGAATTCAGAATAATGATAGTAAAGATGATAAAAAAAAATCTTGAAAACAAAATGGAGAAAATGCAAGAATCAATTAACAAAGACCTAAGACAATTAAAGAATAAACATACAGAGACAAACAACACAATTACTGAAATTTTAAAAACTCTAGAAGGAATCAATAGCAGAATATCTGAAGCAGAAGAATGAATCAGTGAGCTGAAAGATAAAATGGTGGAAATAACTTTTGAAGAGCAGAATAAAAAGAATGAAAAGAACTGAGGATAGTCTCAGAGACCTCTGGGACAATATCAAATGCACCAACATTCAAATTATACAGGTCCCAGAAGAAGAAAAGAAAAAGAAAGGGTATGAGAAAATTTTTGAAGAGATTATAGTTGAAAATTTCCCCAACATGGAGAAGGAAATAGTCAATCAAGTCCAAGAGGCACAAAGAGTACCATACAGGATAAACCCAAGGAGAAACACACCAAGACATATACTAATCAAACTAGCAAAGACTAAACACAAAGAAACAATATTAGAAGCAGCAAGGGAGAAGCAACAAGTAGCATACAAAGGAAACCCCATACACTTAACAGCTGATCTTTCAGCTGTTCTTGCCTGGAGAATCCCAGGGATAGGGGAGCCTGGTGGGCTGCCGTCTATGGGGTTGCACAGAGTCGGACACGACTGAAGTGACTTAGTAGTAGTAGTAGTAGCAGCAATCTTTATATCAGACAAAATAGACCTTAAAGATTATAAGAGATAAGGAAGGACACTACATAATAATCAAGGGGTCAATCCAAGAGGAAGAGATGACAATTGTAAATATCTATGCACCCAACATAGGAGCACCTGAATATATAAGACAAACACTAACAGACATAAAAGGAGAAATTGACAGTAACACAATAATAGGAGGAGACTTTAACACCCCACAGTAATGGCCAGATCATCAAAACAGAAAATTAATAAGGAAACACAAGTATTAAATGATACATTAGATGAGATGGATCTCTTTGATATCTTCAGGACATTCCATCCAAATGCAGAAGAATACACTTTCTTCTCAAGTGTACATGGAACATTCTCCAAGATAGACCAAAATCTTGGGTCATAAATCAAACCTCAGTAAATTGAAGAAAATTGAAATCATATCAAGCATCTTCTCCAACCACAATGCTATGAGACTAGATATCAATTACAACAACAACAAAAAAAAACTGTAAGAAACACAAACACATGGAGATTAAATAATATTTTTCTAAATAACCAACAGGTTACTGAAGAAATCAAAAGGGAAATCAAAATATTTCTAGAAACAAATGAAAATGAAAACATGGCAACTCAAAACCTATGGGATGCAGCAAAAGCAGTTCTAAGAGGGAAGTTTATAGCAATACAACCCTACCTCAAGAAACAAGAAAAACATCAAATAGACAACCTAACTTTACACCTAAAACAACTGAAAAAGAAGAACAAAAGACCCCAAAATTAGTAGAAGGAAAGAAATCATAAAGATCCAAGCAGAAATAACTGAAAAAGAAATGAAACAATAGTAAAGATGAATAAAACTAAAAGCTGGTTCTTTGAGAAGATAAACAAAATGGACAAACCTTTAGCCAGACTCATCAAGAACAAAAGAGAGAAGAATCAAATCAACAAAATTAGAACTGAAAAAGTAGAGGTTACAACAGACAATGCAGAAATACAAAGGATTATAAGAGACTATTATGAACAACTATGTGGTAATAAAATGGATAACCTGGGAGGAATGGACAGATTCTGAGAAAAGTTCAATCTTCCAAGACTAAACCAGGAAGAAATAGAAATTATGAACAACCCAATTACAAGCATAAAATTGAAGCTGTGATCAAAAATCTCCCCAAAAAGAAAAGCTCAGGACCAGATAGCTTCACAGAATTCTATCAAATATTTAGAGAAGAGTTAATGCATATCCTTCTAAAACTCTTTCAAAAAAATTGCAGAGGAAGGAACACTTCCAAACTCATTCTATGAGGCCACCATCACCCTGATACCAAAACCAAAGACAACACAGAAAAAGAAAACTACAGGCCAATATCACTGATGAACATAGATGCAAAAATCCTCAACAAAATTTTAGCAAACAGAATTCAGGAACACATCAAAAAGCTCATACACTATGATCAAGTTGGGCTTATTCCAGGAATGCAAGGATTCTTCAATATATGCAAGTCAATCAATGTGATAGACCATAGTAACAAATTGAAAGATAAAAACCATATGACGACCATTCAGTGCTGCTGCTGCTGCTGCTGCTGCTAAGTCGCTTCAGTCATGTCCGACTCTCTGCGACCCCATAGACGGAAGCCAACCAGGCTCCCCTCTTCCTGGGATTCTCCAGGCAAGAACACTGGAGTGGGTTGCCATTTCCTTCTTCAATTTATGAAAGTGAAAAGTGAAAGTGAAATCACTCAGTCATGTCTGACTCTTAGTGACCCCATGGACTGCAGACTACCAGGCTCCTCCATTCATGAGATTCTCCAGGCAAGAGTACTGGAGTGGGGTGCCATTGCCTTCTCCAATGACAACTCAACAGATACAGAAAAAGCCTTTGACAAAATTCAGCACCCATTTATGGTTAAAATGCTTCAAAAATGGGCATAGAAGGAACCTTCCTCAACATAGTAAAGGTCATATAAAATAAGCCTACAGCAAACATTATTCTCAATGGTGAAAAACTGAAAGCATTCCCCCTTAGATCAGGAACAAGACAAGGGTGTCCACTTTCACCACTATTATTCAACATAGTTTTGGAAGTCCTAGCTACAGCAATCAGAGAAGAAAAAGAAATAAAAGGAATCCAGATGGGAAAAGAAGAAGTAAAGCTCTTACTGTTTGCAGATGACATGATACTCTAAATAGAAAACCTTAAAGATAGTATCAGAAAATTACTAGATAGAGCTAATCAGTGAATTTAGCAAAGTCACAGGATACAAAATCAATACACAGAAATCACTTGCATTTCTATATACTAACAATGAAAATCAGAAAGAGAAATTAAGGAATCAATCCCATTCACCACTGCAACAAAAATAATTAAGTATCTAGGAATAAACCTACCTAAGGAGACAAAGGAATGGTGGCTGCGCAGGTGCAGGAGGGCCAAGAGGAGCCACTCCACGTTCAAGGTCAGGAGGGGCAGCGGTGAGGAGATACCCCTCGTCCAAGGTAAGGAGCAGCAGCTGTGCTTTGCTGGAGCAGCCGTGAAGAGATACCCCACGTCCAAGGTAAGAGAAACCCAAATAAGACAGTAAGTGTTTCGAGAGGGCATCAGAGGGCAGATACACTGCAAGCATAATCACAGAAAACTAGTCAATCTAATCACATGGACCACACCCTGGTCTAACTCAATGAAACTAAGCTATGCCCTGTGGGGCCACTGAAAACGGTGGAGTCATGGTGGAGAGGTCTGACAGAATGTGGTCCACTGGAGAAGGGAATGGCAAACCACTTCAGTATTCTTGCCTTGAGAACCCCATGAACAGTATGAAAAGGCAAAATGATAGAATACTGAAAGAGGATCTTCCCAGGTCGGTAGGTGCCCAATATGCTACTGGAGATCAGTGGAGAAATAACTCCAGAAAGAATGAAGGGATGGAGCCAAAGCAAAAACAATACCCAGTTGTGGATGTGACTGGTGATAGAAGCAAGGTCCGATGCTGTAAAGAGCAATATTGCATAGGAACCTGGAATGTCAGGTCCATGAATCAAGGCAAATTGGAAGTGGTCAAACAGGAGATGCCAAGAGTGAATGTCGACATTCTAGGAATCAGTGAACCAAAATGGATTGGAATGGGTGAATTTAACTCAGATGACCGTTATATCTACTACTGTTTTAGAAAAGGCAGAGGAACCAGAGATCAAATTGCCAACATCCACTGGATCATCGAAAAAGCAAGAAAGTTCCAGAAAAACATCTATTTCTGCTTTATTGACTATGCCAAAGCCTTTGACTGGGTGGATCACAACAAACTGTGGAAAATTCTGAAAGAGACGGGTATACCAGACCACCTGACTGGCCTCTTGAGAAACCTATATGCAGGTCAGGACTCATCAGTTAGAACTGGAAATGGAACAACAGACTGGTTCCAAATAGGAAAAGGAGTATGTCAAGGCTGTATATTGTCACCCTGCTTATTTAACTTCTATGCAGAGTACATCATGAGAAATGCTGGACTGGAAGAAGCACAAGATGGAATCAAGATTGCTGGGAGAAATATCAATAACCTCAGATATGCAGATGACACCACCCTTATGGCAGAAAGTGAAGAGGAACTCAAAAGCCTCTTGATGAAAGTGAAAGAGGAGAGTGAAAAAGTTGACTTAAAGCTCAACATTCAGAAAACTAAGATCATGGCACCTAGTCCCATCACTTCATGGGAAATAGATGGGGAAACAGTGGAAACAGTGTCAGACTTTATTTCTTTGGGCTCCAAAATCACTGCAGATGGTGACTGCAGGCATGAAATTAAAAGACGCTCACTCCTTGGAAGAAAAGTTATGACCAACGTAGATAGCATATTCAAATGCAGAGACATTACTTTGCCAACAAAGGTCCGTCTAATCAAGGCTATGGTTTTTCCAGTGGTCGTGTATGGATGTGAGAGTTGGACTGTGAAGAAAGCTGAGAGCCGAAGAATTGATGCTTTTGAACTGTGGTGTTGGAGAAGACTCTTGAGAGTCCCTTGGACTGCAAGGAGATCCAACCAGTCCATTCTGAAGGAGATCAGCCCTGGGATTTCTTTGGAAGGAATGATGCTAAAGCTGAAACTCCAGTACTTTGGCCAACTCATGCGAAGAGTTGACTCATTGGAAAAGACTCTGATGCTGGGACGGATTGGGGGCAGGAGGAGAAGGGGACAGAGGATGAGATGTCTGGATGGCATCACTGACTCAATGGACGTGAGTCTGAGTGAACTCCGGAGCATCAGAGACTTTTCCAATGAGTCAACTCTTCGCATGAGGTGGCCAAAGTACTGGAGTTTCAGCTTTAGCATCATTCCTTCCAAAGAAATCCCAGGGCTGATCTCCTTCAGAATGGACTGGTTGGATCTCCTTGCAGTCCAAGGGACTCTCAAGAGTCTTCTCCAACACCACAGTTCAAAAGCAACAATTCTTCGGCTCTCAGCCTTCTTCACAGTCCAACTCTCACATCCATACATGACCACTGGAAAAACCATAGCCTTGACTAGACAGATCTTTGTTGGCAAAGTAATGTCTCTGCTTTTGAATATGCAATCTAGGTTGGTCATAACTTTCCTTCCAAGGAGTAAGCGTCTTTTAATTTCATGGTTGCAGTATCAAATCATGAATACAAAATTTCCAAAAATCTAAATAGTGCAGAAATATATATGAAATAGAAAGTGAAAATCCACTGAAATCCACTCTTTCCAAAAATAATCATTATTTACAGCCTATTTTATATTCTTCTTAATTTTCTTTGTCCTGACATGCATATATGTATATGTCTCTTGTCAAAAATGGTATTGGATTATATATGCTCTTCTGCACTTAGCAGTATATCCTGCCACATCAGTGTACATGACTTCTTCCAGTTCCTCAAAGATGCCAAACTTTGCTTAGCTCACAACCTTCCATACAATCCTGGAATGTTCTTTCCCATACTTTGCAAAGCTAGTTCCTTGTTTCCCTTTAATCCTCTGCATAAATGTCATTTCCTTGGATAGATTTTTCCAGATCAATTTATAGGGTTCTTCCCACTACACAATATTTATTTCCCTTGAAGCAAGTACCACAGTTTGTAATTGTATGTTTGTTTACTTTTTTTGGGGGGGGCCTACTTTTTTTCTCTAAATTGAGTCTTACAAGGACAGGGAACAAACCTGTTTTGTTCATTACTGTATATTCAGTGCCTTGCACAATGCCAGGCATGTAGTGAGCTCTCAATAAATATATTGAAATAAACATATAAGTAACACACTGAAAAAAAGTGTATTTGTTCTTTCATTTCCTATCCATGATGGAAGAGCATTGTTTTCTCTTTTTCTTCAGTTCTTTCTTTATTCTTAGTTAAGAAACAATACCATACAGTTGGCCTTTGAACATCATGAGCTTGAACTATGCAGGTCCACTTATACACGGATTCTTTTTTTCAGAAAATGCGTATTACAGTTCTTGCATGGTATACAGTTGGTTAAATCTGTGGATGTGGATACAGAAGCCAACTGTAAAGTTATACACAGATTTTCAATAGCCCAAGAGTTAGTGCCCCTAGCTCCCTACATTTTTCAATTGTACTTGTCTGGATTCCTACCTGGGATTTGTTTTAATCAAATATGGTAAGGTGACAGACACAAGGACAATTGCTTTTAAAAGAAGAGTTTATTATTTACAGTGTTCAAGAGCAGGCGGCATGCCGCACAGTGCAGGGCCACATGGGGAAGCACCAGAGTCGGTCTGGAGGCAGAAGGAGTGAAAGAGAAAGCATAGCCCAGAGACTTTATTTTGGTTTCTGCAGGAACAAATGGGTGGGACAGTGTACAAAAGTCTGAGTGAATTTGGGATTGGATAGTTAAAATAGTTTTGGCAGGCTCTGCTCTATAGGGGTGGTCTCTAATTTTCCAGTATCTAGCCCGGGGGTGATTTGGAACAGGGGAGATATTGGCTTCATATATGAGAAATAAAGGAGGATTTGGGGGATATGGGTTTTGGGTTGGATGGTTTCCAGAGGAAAGGCACGTTCACAGGGGAAGTTGTTTGCTAGCTCTAGGATAATTTCCAGAGATCAAAGCCCTGGGAGGGAAATCCTCCCCTTCATCACTAAGGCCACCAAGATAGCAAAGCATCATAAAATATACAAAATAAAAACCATAATTAATACACTTCTAACCTAATTTAGATATTATGACTGTTCATTTCCCAATTAAAATTTCCAGATGAAATATATAACCACATGTGTGTGTGTGAATTTTTTGTAAAGTTTAATGCAGGAAGATGGGCAGAGTCTGAAATTAGGAGTTAAGAAACTGAGTTTATTCAGTGACCCTTCCCATTTCTAGTTGGATGCTCTTAGCCAATTCATTTAACCTCCCTGAACACCAAGCTCATCATCCCTACAACAGGGATGACAGTAATATTTACCAGATGAATTTATTGGGAGAAATAGATTAATCTAAATGTGGTTATATTTGTCAAAGTGTTTTATAACTGCAAGGCACCATATAATGTTTGAGTTTCACTGTTACTGCAGTATACTGCAAGGACTTTTTTCAGAATAAGAATTCAGGTTTTTTGTTGCTGTTGTAGAAATATTCAAAGTTGTGATTAGAGGGGGAACACTAAAAATTCATTCAGGAAAAGAATAAAAATTCACTGTTTAGTTATTACACCGAATGAAATTTTGGATTTAAAAGATACTCTCCATTGATGGAGAGTACTTCAAACAGCTTTGAAACGTTTACTTATTTTCATAAGATTTTGAAGTCAGTTAGGTTAAATTTGTTCTCATTTAATCTCTGAAAGGGAAATAAACGCAGAGCAAGTTATATAACGGCTTTCAATTTTGCCATGGATTGCTTAGACTGGTGTGGCACTGCTCCCTACAATAAACAAGCACCTTCTTTTGCTGGAATCAGCTAAGGTTTGGTGCTGGTGGTGGTGTAGTCGCTAAGTCATGTCTGATTCTTTGTATAGCCTGCCAGGCTCCTCTGTCCATGGGATTCTCCAGGCAGGAATACTGAAGTGGATTACCATTTCCTTCTCCAGGGGATCTTCCCAACCCAGGGAATGAACCCAGGTCTCCCTCATTGCCAGGCAGATTCTTTACTTACTGAGCCACCAGGGAAGCATTGAGCAACTTCACTTTCACTTTAGGGCTTCCCTGGTGGCTCAGAGGATAAAGCGTCTCCCTGCAATGTGAGAGACTTGGATTTGATGGAGAAGGAAATGGCAACCCATTCCGGTGCTCTTGCCTGGAATATCCCATGGATGGAGAAGCCTGGTAGGCTACAGTCCATTGGGCCGCAAAGTGTCAGACATGACTGAGCAACTTCACTTTTATCAAAATGCTTCCTGAATCAAGCAATTAAAAGAGGAAGTCATGGAATAATCATTAGAAAATCATTTCTGGCAAATAGACCACATCAAGTGCCTCTAAGATATAGACATTGGTTTTACTTAATGAAATTAAAAATCTGTGTCCTTTCCTGAGGTCCCAGAGGTACTATTTTTGTCTCTTCTGAGCCATTCTTCCCTCTGCTTGCATCTTGTCTTCACATTCCTTTTCTCCCTAAAATTTCAGGTGATTTAAGACTAAATCCCAGGGAGGGAGGAGGGTTTGGGATGGGGAACGCATGTATGCCTGTGACAGATTCATTTCGATATATGGCAAAACCAATACAATATTGTAAAGTTAAAAAATAAAATTAAATTTAAAAAAATAATAAAGTAAGTTATGAAAGTGAAAGTAAAAAAATAATAAAGCATCCAAATAAATAGGTTTTTCTGTAAAAAAAAAAAAAAAAAAAGACTAAATCCCAGGACTAAATCCAAAGTACCTTTCTTGGCTTGCAGAATCTTTATTTTCGGACTCTGAAACACCTTCCTCTGCTTCCAACTGCCTTTATATTTAAGCCTCATTAAATTTTCTGACAGTCAGACTCAAGCTAGGCCTTTTCACTGCCCTACCATGACACTCAACATTAATCCACCTAAAAAAGAAATAAGGGGAGGTTGAAGAAAGAAAGAGAAGGCTTCACTTGTGTTTTGGGGGATTTTTGGTTTGGTTGGTTGGGGTTTTTTTGTTTTTTGTTTTGTTCTGCCACAATGCGTGGCTTCTGGGATTTTAGCTCCCCAGCCAGGAATTGAACCTGGGTCGTCCACAATAAGAGTGTGGATTCCTAACCACTGGACCACTAGGGAATTCCCTACACTTATTAAATATAGTTGTTGCTCGGTATCCATGGGGGATAGGTTCTAGCACCCTCTTGAATACCAAAACCTGTGGATCCTCATTCTATAAAATGGTGTAATATTTCCATATAACCTATGTGCATCATTCTGTATAGTTTAAATCATGTCTAGATTACTTATAATACCTAATGCAATGTAACTGTTATGTAAATAGTTGTAAAGACAGTGTAAATGCTATGAAATAGCTGCCAGAGCACAGCAAATTCAAGTTTTGGTTTTTGGAACACTCTCTCTGTCTCTCTCTCTCTCTCTCTCTCTCTCTATATATATATATATCGAAGAAGGTAATGGCACCCCACTCCAGTACTCTTGCCTGGAAAATCCCATGGGCAGAGGAGCCTGGTAGGCTGTAGTCCGTGGGGTCGCGAAGAGTCAGACACGACTGAGCGACTTCACTTTCACTTTTCCCTTTCATGCATTGGAGAAGGAAATGGCAACCCACTCCAGTGTTCTTGTCTGGAGAATCCCAGGGATGGGGGAGCCTGGTGGGCTGCCATCTATGGGGTCGCACAGAGTCGGATACAACTGAAGTGACTTAGCTTAGCTTATATATATATATATATATATATATATATATATACATAAAATATCTATAGTTGATTGAATCTGTGGATTCAGAACCTGAAGATATAGAGGACCAACTTCCCTACTGAGTGCTTACATACAGCAAGCACTGTATATATGGGTTTGCTGTACATACCTAATTTGTACAACAAACCCATGAAGCAGGTATTATACTCCATTTTGCTGATGAGGATACACATTTTAGTGGGATTAAGTACCTGTCTAAGGTCATACTGCTACTAAGTGGCAGGATTAGCTTTGGAACTGAAGTCCACCTGTGAGATACTTACTCTGGCCTCTTCCGTGCTGACCCTCTCCACCTACTGTAGTCATCAGCATTCTTCTTCAGATTCTGCTCAACCTTTTCTTCCTTTGGGCTTCGCAGCCTCCCCAAGACTCTCACAGTAGTCTATTTATAATCCTCTAACTATACTTGTATGTGCTGTGCTCAGTCGCTTCAGTTGTGTCCAACTCTTTGCAGCACCATGGACTGCAGCCTGCCAAGTTCCTCTGTCCATGGGATTTTCCTGGTAAGAATACTGGAGTGGGTTGCCATGCCTTCCTCCAGGGCATCTTCCTGACCCAGGGATCAAATCCATGTCTCCTGCAATGCAGGTGGATTTTTTATCTGCTGAGCCATTGGGAAAGCCCCTCTAATAATACTTAGCAGGTATTTGCTTTTAATTAAGATATAATTCACATAAAATTCATCTGTTTAAAGCATATAACAAAGTGTATGTTCACAATGTCATGTAATCATCACTAGTCTGTAATTCCAGGACATTTTCATCACCCCAGAAGAAACTCCAAGACCACTAAGCAATCATTGCCCATTTCCCATTTCCTCCAACTTCTAGCAACCATTAATCTCTTCCTGTCTATATAGATTGGTCTGTTTTGGACATTTAACATAAATGGAACCATACAATATGTAGCCTTTTGTGTCTGGCCTCTTTTTGCATAGCTTAGTGTTTTCAAGGTTTATCCACATTGTCAGGTGTCTCAGTACTTCATTCCTTTTTATTGCTGTTGTTTAATTGTAAATTATGTCGGACTCTTTTGCAACTGTTTTAGGGATGTACCACGTTTTGTTTATCCATTCTTCAACTATAATGGACATTTGGTCTGATTTCACAATTTAGCTACTCTGAATAATGCTTATATGAACATTTGTGAACTAGTTTTTGTGTAGACATATGTTTTTATGGTTATAACCAAGTTGTCTTTGTTATATAACTAGCAAAAGAATTGCCGGATCTTATGGTAACTTTATGTTTAACATCTTGAGAAAATGTCAAACTGTTTTCCAAAGTTGCACTTCTTTGCATTCCCACCAGCAACGTATGAAGGTGCCAATTTCTGCACATTCTCTCCAACACTTGTTATCATCTGTCTTTTGATTACCATCAACCTAGTAAGTATGAAGTGATTGAGCTGCCCTTCCCTAATGACTAATAATAAATATTTTTCATGGTTTTTATGGCCATTTTTATGTCTTCTTTGCAGAAATGTATTTCTGTATTGCTCACAAAGAGAAACTGAATTGTATTTTTAGTTATAAGAGTTACTTACATATCTGAATGTGTGTGTGGTCGTATCTGACTCTTTGTAATGGGATGGACCACCAGGTTCCTCTGTTCATGGAATTTTCCAGGCAAGAATACTGGAGTGGGTTGTCATTTCCTACTCCAGGAGATCTTCCCCAGCCAGGGGTCAAACCTCTTGAGTCTCCTGCATTAGCAGGCAAATTGTTTACCACTGCACTGCCTTATCAGACATCTGATTTGCAAATATCTCCCATTCTGTGAGAAGACTTTTCACTTTCTGGATGTATCCTTAAGAAATACCAGCATTTTTAATTTTGATGAAGTTCAATTTACCTTTTCTTTTGCTAGTTGTAGTTTTGGTGACAATCTAAGAATCCCTTACCTAATCTAAGGTCACAAAGATTTACTACTGTGTTTCTTTCTAAGAGTTTTATAATTTTAGTTCTTACACATAAATCTTTGATCTATTTTGAGCTAAGTTTTCTAAATGGTTTAGATACAAGTCCAACTTCATTCTTTCATGTATAGATATTCAATTTTTTCAGCATCATCTGTTAAAACAAATTAACTCCAACCCCCTACCCCTCAAAACTATTATTTTCCCTACTGAGTTGTGGGGAACTCTTTGCTCACAAAGAGAAACTGAATTGTCTTTTTTAGTTATGAGAGTTACTTATACATCTGAATGTGTATGTGGTCATATCCGACTCTTTGCAACGCAATGGACCACCAGGCTCCTCTGTTCATGGAATTTTCCAGGCAAGAATCCTGGAGCAGGTTGTCATGTGTGGAATTTTGTTTGTTTTTTTGGTTTACACTTTCTAAATTTTTATTTTGAAATAAAATAGATTTACAGGAGTGGAAGAGATGACAGAGAATATGTGTTTTTAAGTAAATATTGACACATATTTGTTAAGGTGAGCTCCTTGAGGGCAAGATTTTTTGCATTCCTACCTGCAAGTCTCAGAGGGGACCATGACCTAGTAAACCCTAAGCAAACATGTTCAATGAATGAAAAGCTGATTTGAGAATCCTACCGTCAACTTCCAAATACCAAGTCCCATAGACTTTGTTAGGTGCTGGGAAAGTTTTATGTCAATACATGATGTCACAGTCTAGTAAGTTTTTCAGGGGTCCCAGAAGTTTCCAAGGGGTCCCAGAATCTTACAGTCTTAGACTGGAATGGGACTCGGAGATCATGAAGTGAAGTGAAAGTCGCTCAGTCGTGTCGATTCTTTGCGACCCCATGGACTATACAGACTATACTATACAAGAATTCTGTACAGAGATCATGAACCCTCTCATTTTCCATTTTCCAGGAAATGCAGAGCTTAAAAGACTAAAAGGCCTGTGGCCTATCTCATGTTAATTTGCCAGAGGATCCCAGGTCTCTTTGAAATTACATTATGACTTTACAGCTTAACAAAGGATTTTTTTCAGTTAGTCCTCGATAAAGCATTTTTTCAGTTAGGCCTTGATAAAGTCCTCTCCCAATGAAAGACAACTACCTCTGTTTCATACCAGTCTTATCTTCTCAGATAACTGCTATCAGAGATTTAAAAAAAATTTTTTTCCACCTTAGTTGGGCATAATCACTCCTTTCTCTGAATTCTATAGCTATTATTTGCTCTTCCACAAATTAGCAATTTGTTTTGTACTGCCCTATTGCTTTGGATTTTTATGTAATCTTGAATTGTTATTTGTCACAGGTTTGTGTGTGAACTTCCTAAGGAGAGTACCGTAGCTAGAGCCAGGGGCAAAATTTGCATTTACATTTATTATATGACATTTAGAGCTTTGTACCTAGTGGACATGCAATAGATGTTTCCTGATATTATTTGTGTTTTTATATAATTCATTTTTAAAATAAGAAGCTATTAGGTTTAAAGTTTCATTCTGTTTTTCCCTAGAGGCTCAGGGTGAGAGGCTCAAAGTGATAAGTACCTTCTTTCCTGTGGACAATTGCTAGTGACCCTCTACTTGTTTTTATAAAGGAATGGAGATACCAGAGAACTAATAATTAGTACACATACATATTTCAGGGCTTCCCTGGTGGCTCAGACAGTAAAGAATCTGCCTGCAACAAGGGAGACCTGGGTTCAATCCCTGGGTCAGGAAGATCCCATGGAGAAAGGAATGGCTACCCACTCCAATGTTCTTGCCTGGAGAACTCTATGGACAGATGAGCCTGGCAGGCTGCAGTCCATGGGATCACAAAGAGTTGGACATGCCTGCGTGACTAGCTTTCACTTTCAAGGTACATATTTAACTATTTCTTAATATTACTATTGAAAGTTTTAAAATCCTGCTAAAAGGATAAAGAATATTTGTAGAATTCTCCTGAGAACCCAGTAAATTAAGCTATCCCTCAAGGGAACTTTGAGCTGTAGTTTTTAAATCACTGAGTCAGAAAGTAGAGAAAGAGGGACTTCCCTGGAGCTCCAGTGGTTAAGGCTTCCACTGCAGTGGGCACGGGCTTCAATCCTTGGTAGGGGGACGAAGATCCTGTGCCTCATGCGGCATGGCCGAAAATGAAAAGAGGAAGAAAAAAAGAAAAAAGAGTAGAGAAAGAGATCCTGTTTCTCTTATCGCAAGCTTGCTTTCCAGTTACTAGGTAGAGGAAGAAGATGGAATACTCTAGCCTCATGTTGAACAGTGTTGCAGAACATAACCATCTCACCTGGAATTGTTTGACAGAGGTAAAATAGAAAAGGTGGCTGAACAGAATGATAGGATATTCAGAACATGGTCTTGCACCTACTGGGACACAGTGAGCCTGTTAATGGATTATGATAAGAATAGATTATGTGTAGATTATAGTGATTCTCTAATAACAATGAATCCAGACAACATTTTAGCATGTGATTAGATCATGGAAAACAAAGAGAAAAGAAATAAAAACTAAGAATTTTGTGAAGTTAATTTTCTTTTCCTCATCCGCCAGAAACCAGTCCTTGTTTTAAATTCATGTTATGCTTAAGAATGGAAAACATTGGAACAATGATACAAATCATTGCCATTTCCATACTTTGGAGTTCATTTGTAAAACGGGGCTTAGATTTTTTGCTCTTCAAGCTGCTCTCAGGGAGACCAGCAGCATCAGACATTTTAAATCAGAATGTGCATTTGAACAAAACCCCAGGCCTAATTTTTATGTTTATCAGAGTTTGAGAAGCCAAAGTAACTCCCAGCTAGTTAATTCTACCATCCCATGATTCTTGTTGGAAGATTCCATGTTGGTAAAAGGAGACTCACTTTCTTAGGAGTCCTGTTTGACTTGAGTAAACAGATCGCTCAGCAAGTTGAACTAACTTTTCAGGTCATAGCTTTAACAAGGCAAAGCTGAAATAAAGACTTGCTCTGCTTGTTTGGTGTCATCAGCTTCCTTCCTCTGACACTAAGGTTAATCTTGTATCTAAGGGGACATAAACCAACAGAAAATTATTTCAATATAATTTAATGTTTGTGGAATACCAACAATTTTCTCAGTGCCAAAAAGAACTTGGAAGATAAGATTCCTGCTCTTGAGGCACCTAGGCAAGATGGTCACTTTGCTTCAAAAGTCTGTGATCTTATTTTCTTGGGCTCAAAAATCACTGTGGATGGTGATTGCAGCCATGAAATTAAAAGATGCTTGCTCCTTGGAAGAAAAGCTATGACAAACCTAGACAGCATATTAAAAAGTAGAGACATCACTTTGCCAACAAAGGTCTATCTAGTCAAAGCTATGGTTTTTCCAGTAGTCATGTACAGATGTGAGAGTTGGACCATAAAAAAGGCTGAGTGCTGAAGAACTGATGCTTTCGAACTGTGGTGCTGGAGAAGACTCTAGAGAATCCCTTGGACAGCAAGGAGATAAAACCAGTCAATCCTAAAGGAAATCAACTCTGAATATTCACTGAAAGGACTGATGCTGAAGCTGAAGCTCCGATACTTTGTCCACCTATTGTGAAGAGCCAGCTCATTGGAAAAGACCTTGATGCTGGGAAAGGTTGAGAGCAGGAGGAGACGAGGCTGACAGAGGATGCAATGGTTTGATGGCATCACTGACTCAGTGGACATGAATCTGAGCAAACTGCAGGAGATAGTGAAGGACAGAGAAGCCTGGAGTGCTGCAGTCCATGGGGTCACAAAGAGTCAGACACGACTGAATGACTGAAGAATAACATGGATTGATTCATAATTTGTTATTATCCAGGATGGGGAGCCATACCAATTCAGTAAAATACCTCATGCCTAAGTCTTAGGGTGATAAGCACAGTGTGAAGGTAAGCTAACAGATAGCTTTATCTCTGAAGTGCTGTTCCCTTTGACATTGTACATGTGATTAAGCAGCCCAAAATCATTACAGGCTATGAGCTCTGTTTTTTCCCTTGATTTCTCTGTGGCCCAAAATAGGATGTGGTTTAATTCAAGGTCAGCAGAAATTCGATATGAAAAGATTTGAGTCCAGTGAGAAATAGGTGGAGGTGGTAGAGAAAATGAGCTAGTCCTCCGTGAGAGGGGAGAGGGGTTGGCAACCTTGTAGGGGAGAGGAATTTACTCCAGAGACTGAGACAGAACTCAGTTATTGAAGGAAGCCAGTGCTGGGGTGCTGAGCTGCTGGAGTGGGAAGAATTTATTAGATAAACTTACATTTTCAATTGGAAATGCCATCCTCAAAAACAGGTTTGCCTTTTCAAATTGGAGGGTAGCTTACATTTAATGGTTGATTATTGTTAGGGACAGCATACTTGGTATGCCAACATCATTAAACTGATACTTCTAAAAGAAGGCTGTATATTTTTGTTGTTCTTAAAGTTTTTTTTTCAGTATTTATTTATTTGACTGTGCCAAGTCTTAGTCGAAGCATGTGGGATCTAGTTCCCTGACCAGGGATTGCACCTGGATCCCCTGCATTGGAAACACAGAGTTCTAGCCACTGGACCACGAGGGAAGTCCCAAAAGTTTGTTTGTTTTTTTTTTGATGCAGGCTTTTTCAACCTGTCATTTACTAGTCAACTTTGTGCTGTTCAGTCAAGCCAGACAGAAGTGGATTCTTCTGGTTCCTGAAGAAGACGAGGTAGCACTCAAGAGCTGTTATAATCATTCTTTGTCATTTACTGGTGCAGAGTTTCCCATCTGCCTTGTTCTTCTCTTCATTGGTATATATCCTGATATCCTATCTGGATTGTAACTTTCTTAAAAGAAGGAGAGAGCATAGTGACTGCACCAATAAACCCTATAGGAGTTAATTATGTTGAGATTTCTCAGACCTCTTTGGCTATTCAGTAACTTTCATTAAGTACATGTTTGGGTTTACCTCATTTATTCATTTATTTTGCTGACTCCTCTGCTTCATGGGACTCTCCATTGATAGTTCATTAAAACAAAGCCGTTTTATTTCAGGCAAAACAAATTAAGGCTCAAACTGTTATATGTCATTATCTGTAGTGTGGGAGTGAGACTGGGGAAGGGCAGTGGAAATAAATGTATGTGGCTGGAGTGAAGGGAGTATCCAGATAAAGCGGGTGATGTCAATAGGGCCGTGAAAGGGTATAAGAGAAAGAAGGGCGAAGGGGAGTCATGGGGGTATTGTTTGCTATCTATGCTAACTCAGTAAAGTTAATTAACAGAATACAAACTAAACTCTCTCACTAACTTCAGCTGTCAGGACTCCTATCAGGAGTTTGGGTCATGACTGCTGCTCTTCAAGGTTAAGTAAAACAATTAATGTGATACTGCTGCTGCTGCTAAGTTGCTTCAGTCGTGTCTGACTCTGTGCGACCCCATAGATGGCAGCCCACCAGGCTCCCCTGTCCCTGGGATTCTCCAGGCAAGAACTCTGGAGTGGGTTGCCATTTCCTTCTCCAGTGCAGGAAAGTGAAAAGTGAAAGTGAAGTCGCCCAGTCATGTCCGACTCTTAGACTACCAGGCTCCTCCATCCATGGGATTCTCCAGGCAAGAGTACTGGAGTGGGGTGCCATTGCCTCCTCCGAATGTGATACTATTAGGACACAATTACATAGGACCTGTGTCTGTCATTTATTCCTTCAGCAGGTTATTTCTGGACATATGGACAAGCATTCTGATAATGACAAAATGAGAGAATGTTGGACAAAAATATTTTAAATCCCTTAAGCTGATGGATTTGAGCATTAATTACTTTTTTTTCAATTAAAATAATTGTAGTAAGCCAAAAGTAGGTATCATTCAGGTCATTCAGCCCAATATTTATCTCCACAGGTCATAAAGTCTGTCCAAATGGTCAGGACTTGCAGTTTAAACACTTTTCTCCCCTTTTAGTGACATTATCACATACTTAGTAAAACCACTAAAGAATGGTAAGTTAAGGAAGGCAGGTTTTCAAAACGGCAGGTGTTAATAAGCACCATTTTAAGTATTGGGGTGGCCAAAAAGTTCGTTCCAAACAAACTTTTTGGCCAACTCAATACAACAGAAAGAAAAAGGACTGTCAGAGGCTTTTTCAGAATGTCTACCATTGACTTTCCATTTTTGGATCATATGATTCTCAGTTGAGAAACAGAAATCAAAGATCCAGCAGCAGGATTTATCACCTGACATAAAGAACATGGCACACAAATTTTCATATTTGATTTTGGCTTCAGAGCACACTGGCGGGGCTCGTTAAGATTGAACAGGAGTCTGCTCTCTGTGTCTGCATCTCCACTGCTGCCTTGCAAATAGGTTCATCGGTACCATCTTTCTAGATTCCACACGCATGCGTTAATATACAATATTTGTCTTTCTCCTTATGACTTTCTTCAATCTGTATAGAATAATAGAATACAGTAGAGAATAATGTAATATGGAAACATATACATTACCATGTTTAAAATAGATATCAAGTGGGAATTTGCTGTGTGACACAGGGAGCTCAACCCAGTGCTCTGTGACAACCTAGAGGGGTGGGATGGGGTGGAGGTGGGAGGGGGTTTAGGAGGGAGGGGACATATGTATACCTGTGTTTGATTCATGGCTATATGGCAGAGGCCAACACAATATTGTAAAACAATTATCCTCTAATTAAAAAAAAATTGAATATAAAGGTCTACCTATTCTGATTAGACATTTTCTTGCTAGCTCAGTCTGTAGAAAGGAAGCCAAATTTCCCTAAAGATATGATTAATGTGATGCTAGGTTCCTTTTAAACCCTTTTACAGAGTCCCGTTTTCTTTAAACTGAGATAGTGTCTCATGTTCTGTTACTAAAAATGACATAATCTCTACACCCTGATCATCCTATATGTTTAACTGTGTGTGCTTTATCTAATTTTAATTACATCAAATTGACTTTAAAAGTTAATGTCATAGCACTTCCAGAATGGACACATGAGTAGCTCCCTTATATTCTCCCCAATGCAACAACCCTAACTGGTAGAAATTATAAATAAAAAAACAACCACTGGATCAGACTGTGAAACAATTTTATGCCCCAGTTCAGTTCAGTTCAGTCGCTCAGTCGTGTCCGACTCTTTTCAACCCCATGAATCGCAGCACACCAGGCCTCCCTGTCCATCACCAACTCCCAGAGTTCACCCAAACCCACGTCCATCAAGTCAGTGATGCCATCCAGCCATCTCATCCTCTGTTGTCCCCTTCTCCTCCTGCCCCCAATCCCTCCCAGCATCAGAGTCTTTTCCAATGAGTCAACTCTTCAAATGAGGTGGCCAAGGCATTATCAAAAACACTGGAGCAATCAGTTGCCAGTTAGTGGAGGCTAACATCTGGGAGCTAAACCCCAGCCAAAAGCTTGATAGGGAGTTGAGGAGAAGAGACAAAGAGAATCAGACTAAAATCACTGTCATCCCCCAGGGGAGGGACCAGGAGTCGGGGTGACAGTGTGCATGCGAAAGCTACACCCTCTGAGGAGAGACACTAGAGGCTGCACACTGTGGAGGAAACAGACTCTAGTGACCTAGTCTGGTCAACTCAAAAACAAACAAGCAAACAACCACAGCCACCAAGGAGCTGATTTGGACCAGTCTTCAGAGTTGCTGCAGTGGAAAGGTATGGTTTGCAACAACAACAAAAACAACATGAGACATACAAAGAAACAGGCAATGTGACCCATACACACCGAAACTGTCTTTGAAAGGACATGTATGGGAGAAGGCAATGGCACCCCACTCCAGTACTCTTGCCTGGACAATCCCATGGGCGGAGGAGCCTGGTGGGCTGCAGTCCATGGTGTCGCTAAGAGTCGGACATGACTGAGTGACTTCACTTTCACTCTTCACTTTCCTGCATTGGAGAAGGAAATGGCAACCCACTCCAGTGTTCTTGCCTGGAGAATCCCAGGGAAGGGGGAGCCTGGTGGGCTGCTGTCTATGGGGTCACACAGAGTCGGACACGACTGAAGTGACTTAGCAGCAGCAGCAGTATATAAAACATAGCAGACAGAGACTTCAAAGCAGCAGTTATAAATACATTTTAAAAACTAAAAGGGGTCTTCCCTTGTGGCTCAGTAGTAAAGAATCCACCTGCCAAGGCAGGGGACACAGGTTTGATCCCTGGTCTAGGAAGATCCCACATGTCTCAGGACAACTAAGCCCAGGCACCACAGCTAGTGAGCCAGTGCTCTAGAGCCCACGAGCCTACTTGACTACTGAGCTCAGACACAGCAACTACTGAAGACCATGCACTTAGAGCCTGTGCTTCACAGCAAGAGAAGCCACTGCAGTGTGAAGCCCGTTTGCTGCAACTAGAGAAAGCCTGCATATATTAATAAATACCCAACACAGCCAGAAAAAAATTTTAAAAAAACTGAAGGAAACCAGTTTCTATTCTGCTTATGAGTAGATTCAAAATTCTTCAACAAAATATTAGCAACATACAATATAAAAAGGATATGTCATAACCAAGAGGGATTTTTCTACGGCTCCTCCGTCCATGGGATTTTCCAGGCAAGAGTACTGGAGTGGGGTGCCATTGCCTACTCCGAGACACAGAATAAGCACTAAACAAAACCCAACACTCTTCATAATAAAAATAGGCAAAAAATTAGGAATAGAATGGAACTTCCTTAACCTGATACAAGGCATCTACAAAAAAAAATCCAGAGCAATAATCACATCTAATGGTGAAAGACTAAAACTATCCACAGAAGACTGAGAATAAGACAAGAATGTTCACATACTTCTCTATTCAACATAATACAATAGCTTCTAGCTAATGCAATCAGACAAGAAAAATAAAAGATATACAGATTGGAAAGGGAGATGTTAGTCTATTTGTATTCTTAAATGGCATAATCTTGTACAAAGGAAATTCTAATGAATTTATCAAAATACTATTAGAACTAATGAATGAATGCAGTAATCCAACCCAGGATTCAGATATATACCAAATTGATTGTATTTCTATACACTAGCAATGAGTAATAAAAAATAGTATTAGGATGGGAATGTAAGCTGGCAAAGCCACTATGAACACCAGTCGATGTTAACAATGTTTTAATGATGTTAAAAAATGCTGATGTAGGCTTCCCTGGTGCTTGGTCTAGTGATTAAGAATCTGCCTACCAGTGCAGAGCACAGGGTTCAATCCCTGGTCCAGGAAGAGCCCACATACAGAGGGAGCAACTAAGAGCCAGAGCCACTGCTCTGCAGCAAGAGAAGCCACAGCAGTGAAAAGCCATCACACCTCAACGAGGAGTAGCCCCTGCTTGTTGCAACTCCAGAAAGTCCCCAAGCAGCAACAAAGACCCAGTGCAGCCATAAATAAATAAATGATGATGAATGGCTAGTTGGATGGCTTGACTGATTGGCTAAATATTCATTGTGCACCTGTTCCATGCAAGGGCAATATACAAGGGCCAAGATATGGGGAAAGCAGAAGGAAGAAAAGTCAAGTCTTCCATCATACCTTCTAACTGAGTTTCTTCATTACATTTATTATTACATTTGTTACATATATTGTACTACATTCTTTCCATAAAAGACGCTATGCTGCTGCTGCGGCTGCTAAGTTGCTTCAGTCGTATCCGACTCTGTAAGACCCCATAGACGGCAGCCCACCAGACTCCTCCGTCCCTGGGATTCTCCAGGCAAGAACACTGGAGTAGGTTGCCATTTCCCTCTCCAATGCATGACAGTGAAAAGTGAAAGTGAAGTCGCTCAGTCGTGTCCGACTCTTCGCGACCCCACGGACTGCAGCCTACCAGGCTCCTCCATCCATGAAATTTTCCAGGCAAGAGTACTGGAGTGGGTTGCCATTGCCTTCTCCGAAAAGACGCTATCAGTTCAGTTCTGTTCAATCGCTCAGTCATGTCCGACTCTGCGACCCCATGAATCGCAGCATGCCAGGCCTCCCTGTCCATCACCAACTCCCGGAGTTCACTCAGACTCACGTCCATCGAGTCAGTGATGCCATCCAGCCATCTCATCCTCTGTCGTCCCCTTCTCCTCCTGCTCCCAATCCCTCCCAACATCAGAGTCTTCCAATGAGTCAACTCTTCGCATGCTGAGCCCTTAATCAAATTCTTTCCCCAAAAGGTACTGTATAATTGAGATGATTTATGCAATTGGAAGGGGAATTCAGCAGAGAAGAAAGTCTAGACTGTGACGAATCCCAATCATTTCCAATGTCCTCGGATGCCCAAGGTGGATTCAGGATTTGCACGCCAAAGTCTCCTGGGGCACGAGCCGGAGACAGACAGAAGGCGGGGCTCTCTACTCGTAAGGAACCTCAAGTCCCAGAATTCCACGGGGACTCCAAATCCCAGAAACCCGCACTCCAAATCTTCTCCGAGTCCCCAGTCGGCTGACCGCGGACGCGACCAAGTTAGGAAACTGGGGTGAGATGCCGCAGCACTTGTCTCCAACCATATTTGTAGGGAGGGCTTTTTACAGAAGTATAGTATTTGAATCCTCACGTTCTCTCAGTTACAGCTCCCACAAAAGGCCCCCTGCCGGGGAATCTGATATGATGTTCAGCACCACCCCCATCCTCCCTCCCCTTTGCCTTACTCCCGTAAGAATGGTTCAGCCGGACATTGAGGCTCCTTGATTTGGATCAATGGTTGCACCCGCCCTCCCCCGGAATGTGGGCCTTTGGAGCGAGCGAGGTGGGAGGGACGGAGGCGGGAGGCGTGCAAGGCCCGGGCGGTCGTAGAGGCAGAGTCGGCCGCCGGCGGTGGGAGGAGCCGTGCGGTTCCGGCTGCCCAGGCGAGGCGACACTTGGGTCCGCGCCGCGGGCGGGGACGACAGGTAGGCGAAAGGGCAGCCGCAGCTCCGCGGGAGGCTCGAGCTGCGGAGTCCCCTGCGGCGCCCGGCGCGCCCCCCGTACCCTCGGCCTCCGGCGAGGCGGGGGAATAAGGAGATGCCGACCCAGAGAGACAGCAGCACCATGTCTCACCCGATCGCAGGCGGCGGCATTGGGGACCACTCTCACCAGGTCCGGGTGAAAGCCTACTACCGCGGGTGAGTGTCCTGCGGTGGGGGTGGCAGGGGTGGAGAAAGACCAGCTCGGCTTGGCCTGGAGGAGGGGCGAATGTGGGGCTGGAGATGTGGGAGGAATGGTTTGGGCGGGCTAGTCGGGGGGACTCGGGATGGATGACCGAGTGGTCGGGGGAGGAACACCGGGCACTGGATGGGGACACCACCACCCAGTGGTGGTGCAGGACGCCCTGGAACCGCACGGCTGAGAATCCTGAGTAGGGTCCAGGGGAGGAGCCTTGGAGTAAGTAGGTCCCCCTGGTGGGTTTGAGAGACTCGCCTACTAAGATTTACAAAGAGCTTTACGTCTTTTAAGTCTGGATGTATTGGGAGTTGAGAGTTGATTCTGAGTGATGCCTTAGTTAACTAAGTTTACTATTAGGTTTTAAAGACGGAATTGCTTCCGTTTGCTGACCCTTTTGATTACCAGCAGGCCTATAGCCTGTGGTTTTCTAAGTCAGATTTGTCTTGTTCCCGACATGTATCAGGAATATGATCAGGCTGCCAGTATATTAGACGTAGGGGTTATATTTGAGTAAAGTTGATGTGTTTTCAGGGATATGCATTAGGTACTAGGTCTCGCCTAGGTTAGGTTGTGTATGTGTAAATTAAAATTCGTGAACTCTTCTTTGTCAGTGTTGCTTTAAGTCTTTTTTTTTTTTTTAAGTCTTGTCCGATAGGGTGAGATACTGCAAGAAGAGAAGAGGGTGAGAATAAGCAGTTTTAAAATCTGTGATCTTTACTCATATTATCACCTAAGTTACAACTACTGTGGTTACCAAAAATAACCCAGTCCTAAAATCACAGTATTAAATCATATTCCATAATCAGTAATCTGAAGTGTCCCCCTTCCTTTGAGTTCCGTTGAGGTGTGAAATTTTTTTTGAGATAATTACATTTAGGAACATTAGAAAGCTGAACTGTTAGTGTGAACTTAAAGATTTGAAACTGAGGGCTAACAGAAAACCCAACTTCTGTGGCCTGTCGTAACTGCTTGTCCAAGCAGAAGTAAATTGCTTAAAAAAAAAAAAAAAAAAACTCAAGCACTAGGAGGTTTGAAACTGCAGTGCATACTTTTACATTCCTGAGAGGATCAGTGAAGATAGCAAACTTTCAAAATGCCTCCCTTGTTTTGATTTCAAAGAAAATACAAGCTCCTATGTGTCTTACTGATTTGATAAAAGGATTTATTATTTTGTTTGCTGCAGTGAAGCCTCGGACTCTGTTTATTAGCTTGACTGTATTCAGGAGTAGTTAAAGGAGTTATTTTGGACAGTAACCGTGGTTTTGCTTAAATTGATCAAGGAAGTCTTGATTTGAAAACAGTAGCTCTGTACTTTGCACTGGAAAAAAATTGCTTTGTTTCCTTTACCTTATCTTTGACAGATGAGATATTTCACTTTAGAATCTGCTCTCTTTTATAAAGTTGACAGCCTGTGAGTTGTTAGGTACAGAGAATGAAATATAGTACATTTTCTTTTTTTATAGTGTCTGATTATTGACAATTTTAAAAAGCTAGATTTACACACACACACACACACACACACACAGTAGGAACTGGCAAATTGTTTAAAAATATAAAATGAAAAGTGTTCCCCATCCAGTCTTCCCAACCTCAAGAGTTAACTATTATTGATAGTTCATTTCTTGTTCTTCTGGAGATTGCCTTTATTTCTTACTTTAAAGTTTTATACTTCCGTTGTGTGATTTATCAGCTTTAGATGGTATCTAGCGATTCCTTCCTCTGAAAGATGATAAACTGGGTACACCCTACCCTCTGCTTCCTTGCTCCCCTGTGCCTCTCATATTTATTGTTAAACTATTGTTTTTAGTTCACCGGTTTACTTTTCTGACTCTTGACGTTAAATTTAGGTAGTTTTCAATGATTCCAACTATGAAACATGAAAATAGTGCTTCTTCCTTTTTTCTCCTGTTTTTATTAGTTTGACAATTGCAAATAGGCCTCGTGCTTAATTGCTCAGTTGTATTGGACTCTTTGGATAGTCCAAAGAGCCCATGGATAGTAGCCTACCAGACTCCTCTGTCCATGGAATTTTCCAGGCAAGACTACTGTTTGCCATTTCCCTCTCCAGGGGATCTTTCCTACCCAGGGATCGAACCAGTGACTTCTGCCTTGACAGGCTGATGTTTTACCACTGATAACATACAGGCCCAAATAGGCCTCTGCTGCTGCTGCTGCTGCTGGCTGCTGCTGCTCAGTCACTTCAGTCGTGTCCGACTCTGTGCGACCCCATAGACGGCAGCCCACCAGGCTCCCCTGTCCCTGGGATTCTCCAGGCAAGAACACTGGAGTGGGTTGCCATCTCCTTCTCCAATGCATGAAAGTGAAAAGTGAAAGCAAAGTCACTCAGTTGTGTCCGACTCTTCGCCACCCTGTGGACTGCAGCCTACCAGGCCCCTCCATCCATGGGATTTTCCAGGCAAGAGTTCTGGAGTGGGGTGCCATTGCCTTCTCCTTGGAAAGAAATCTAAGTCTGCTCTACTTTAGAATGTAGGTACAGCTCTAGTTTTTTTTTAAAAAGGAGGATAAGGACTTATAACCCTATTAATGCTTGACTAAAATGTCTCCAAGACACTCAGTGTAAAATTTTTTTTGCTTATTTTTAAAACCTTTGAATTTTGATTAGTAGTGAATCAACCTCTTGCCGTTTAGTGCCTTTATTCAATGAAAGCTTTCTAATAGTGCCTTCATTTCAAGCCTCATTTGAAGACAACATCAGCACTCCAAATTGTTCCAATTTCTGACCTCTGAAATTAGATCTGTTAAGATTATATGTTTATTAACAATAGCCCAAACTGATGGTTCTTATATTGTGTAGTCAGCTGCTCATTACTACAGATGAAACTAAAATGAGTCACCAATGAGGATAGTTAAATAAACAGGTTGGCTGTCTAGAACACCTGCCTGGTTTTTAAATAGAAAATTCTTCCCTTACCATCAAAAAGTGTGAGGACAATCTGCATATGAAAAAGTTTCTTTTCTTTCACATCATGAGAACAGCTGTTATGGGAGAGTTTTCCCCTTATCCCCTTCTAATAATATTTCTTTCCAGTGAATATTGAAATCTTGGAATAACCAGAATTTTTTAGTGAATGAATTGCTGCCCCTTTCAATGATGTTTAGTGTTCTCATGTTAAATTTGTTCTTAGTGGAACTGTGCTGTCTCCCTAGATATAAAAGATATTTAATTAGCCCTTTTCGAGTTTTTAAGCAGAAGATAATAGCCCTGAGAATGTGAGTTTATTGGATACCACCTAAGAGTGCCTGTCTCCTGGCCTGTACTCCTCTTCCCATGAGCTTGTCACTGAGTAGCCTGCCTTTCTTCAATCATTACCTACTGTTAGTTTGGAGGAGGAGAAACAGGTTTTGTGGGTTAGTGGTAGATTGCCATTGTGTGTGCTATCCTTATATAAAGTTACTGGATATTACGGGGTAGAATATAACAAGAAAATATCTGGACTACTCATTTCCTTGCATAATAAACATAAGAGAAATTCTGTGAAAAGCTTTGTAAACCTCCGCTGTTGAGCAGTTACGAATCCAGAGGATTCTTTCAGTGCACAACTATAAACAAAATGGGATGAGCTCCTTACATATTTGGAAAGTATAGCTGGTTCAGTGACGAAGTATGCAGGATTTTCTCACTGTGGACAAGTCTTGGCAAGACGTGTTTTTAAAAGTATTACAAAACAATTTTAGAGATATACTTCCAGTATGGGTTCTAAGGAAATAAGAATGATATATTGAGTTGAAAGTTAGGGGGAAGGTCAGTTATTGGTCCTAGACTGTCTGGCCCGGCACCTGAGCAGAGGCAGCAGATCCATAGCTTCACCAGAGAGAGAGAAAGGGCATGGTGGCCTGCTGCCAAACCCAAAACAACCCTCTCAGAAATTTGGATTAGATAATGTGGAGATAAACTGCTTGTCAGCAGCGAGGACTGAAGCTGAAGAGTTACCAGAGAGGCTGGTGAGGCCAGGCTTGCCATATGCAAACTGAAGGGCTGAGGAAACGAGAAGAGAAAGCGATGTTTCTTGATAGCTTTCTAATACAGCTCCTGGACCCTCTTTCTAAGATTACTTGAGTGTCTGTTTCTTTCATGGTTCAAATGAGCCTAATCCAAACACAGATTTTAGAAAACCCAATCTTGTTTAGGATTTCACATTTTACCAAAGTGTGTTTCAACTCAGTTTAATAAATACTGTTGAACAATTACTCTGAGCCAGGTACATGGTACCAGAGTGGTCACAGAGGATGTCGAGGTGGGTATAAGGCTCTGCCCTTGAGGAACCGAGAGACTTGTAGGAGGAAAGACTTTAAAAAGTTCATAAAGTGGTGTGTGTGTGTATGTGTATGTGTGTGTTTATATGTATGGATGGCTCTTGGGGGGGAGTTTGGGCACTGATAAGTGAGCTAGTAAGAAGGTTACAGGCACTGGATGAGGAAGACTCGAATATCATACTTTGGACTTCAGACTATTTCTCATTGGTGAAGATTTTAAGTAAGGGATGTATGATTTAGATTTTTATTTTAGAAAGATCACTCTTAGAACCAGTGTAGTAGATGAATGAGCAATGGATGAAACTTTATCTGGAGGCTTTGGAAGGAGTCCAGGTGAGAGATTCTGAGATGGAAAAGAGGATGTGGATTTGGGGTGATTTCAGGGGGTGGAATCATTATGAATTAGAGAGTGATTGCTTGTGGAAAAGAGAGAGGGTCTGAGTCTGACTTGGATTTTCTCATTTGGAGAGACTAGGGAATAGAGAAAGAAGAGATTTATTAGAGAAGGTAATTAATTCCCTGGAACAAGTAATCAAAATTTGCTTTGGGGGCATCCAGGTGGAAATGTCCAGAAGCAATTGAACAGCTGTTTCTTGTGTGCCTGCTCTGTGTCCTCAGCACTGTACGTGACAGACAGCTAACCTATGTAGGAACATGGCTGAGAAGAAAGATAGGAACAAAAATGCCACCAGCAGCCGACTACAGATCATAAAGACGAGGCACCAGAGTTAATTTTTAAAATACAGAAATATATAAAGTAGAAAGTTCCCCCATAACCTCTCACTCTCACTTCCTGGGGGGGCATTGTTAACAGTTGGGGATATTCTACATCATATCAATGTATTATATGTATACATATACACACACGTTTATTTTTCCTATAAATGTGTTCACATGTTTATATGTGTTTCTGTACCTTGAGTTTTTTCATTCATGATCACTTTTCCATGTCGGGATAGACAGATAAGCAGGCAGATATACATAGAGCAATCTGCCTCTTTCTGTATAATTGGCACATAGTCTTGCATACTATTGTTACACCATAATTTATATAATCTTTTTTTCTGGTTGATGAATTTTCATTAAATTGCTCTATTAAGTCATGTTGAAGGAATATCCTTATATTTAATATATATTCTTGCATGGTTGAAGATATGCCTATTTTAAAACTTGATATTGTCTTCCAAAAATATCAATTGACATTCCCAATAACAGTGTACAAATGAAGTATTTTTCCTTATGATTCCATTACATCTTATCGGTCTTTTAAATTCTTGCAAATACAATTGGCAAAAAACGCTAATTTTTTTTAAACAATATTGAGAAGTAGATATCATTTCTATTTTATGGAGGATAATACTGAGGCTTAGTAAACCACAATACAAAGTTGAGTCTTACTCTTCAGAGAAGTTTCCCTTTGCCCTGTTAATATATTGATGGGCCTTTTTGAGATTACTTTTTCTTTATATTCAAATTCATATTTCATAGTTCTTTTCTATCTCCTTGACTATTAAAATATAGATGTTGCATTTTGGCTTTCTTATAATTAACAATTAATTTGAGGGATGATACTTTGAGATGGTACAAATATTTCCTCACCACCTTTTACCCAGTGGTATTACATCCATGGATAATCGTGCCTAAATCTATTATATTGGTGAACACAAGTAAAAATTTTTTTCTGATTCTGCTATATTTAATTTAGGAAAAAAGCTTATGTTGAAATAGCGAAAGGACTGAATATGGTTTGTTTTTTTTTTTCAGGTTTTTTTTTTAAAGCAGTTAGTCCTAAGGAAAAGCTTTAGATTCTTTATTTTAGAACATAGGAACATAATGAATGCTTAAAACTGTTTGACTGGTGAAGCACAGTTAAAAATGCTTTTATTCTTTTCTTTTTTAAATTCAGCTAAAACTATATCTAAATTTACCATTTTGGGCATCTTTGTGGTAAAGCAGACTGTATTGTTGAAGACCAGTGGTAAGCTAATTTATGCCAACACTGAAGTTAAAACCAGGAAAAAAAAATCTTCCATGGATAATTTGTTTTGTACCTTAGAAGTAATATCTTTATTTTGCAGTTTATTTTTAGTTTTGGTACTATAATAAGAATCTGGTGATTGTGGGATAAATGAACATGGTGCTTACCCAATTGCTTAGAGGGGTATTTATAAAAAAAAAAGTCCCTTAAAGGTTTTAGTTCCTGGAACTTAAGGAGTGGCAGTTGATGAAGCCTGACTGCTTCACTGAGTCTCTTTAGGATGTATGTACTTACAATTTCTAAAGGATTTTTAAAGCATGTTTTAAAAGTATTTGCACAGTCTGGTAAATATTTTACAGGTCTTGAAAAATAAAGTTTCTGAAAAATCTGTATTATTTACAAATATGCTTCCATAATGTTAATTGTAACTATGAGTGAACTTTAATAAGAAACTCATATTTTGATGACACCTGATCATACTAATTTCTTCTCTTTGCATTCAAAGAGATAATGTCACACTTGTTCTTTGCCAGGGAAGTTCAGTGAAAGCCTTTTCTTCTCTTCTGATTTAGTTCTAAAATGTAGTCTCCCAATCCTCACCCCCTCATAATAGTAACCTGGGGGATAATTTGAAAGAAAGATTGCTTTAAGGTAAGCAAGTTGCCTTTTAATGTCACTAGAGGAAGGAACTATTTTCTGCTTTAATTTTCTTTTTGAAATACACACTTTAAAAATAATTAGAACAATAATTTTATTTATGTATAACAGTAATTTAAAATTTGTTTTATATTTTATTTATATTTATTTTATTACAGAGTAACATGTATCTTAAAATCATACCTTTACATGGTAGAAAAATTAATAATAATCTATGCCATTCAGAAGGGTTTCAATATTTACAAAGTACCTCTTCTTTCTATCTCTTGTCTCCTCCTAATCCCCATTTCCACCACCAAGATTTAACTACTATTAAAATTTTGCTTTCTTTTTATTATATCTGTTGATCAGTATGAAAGATAAGAAATTTAGCACTTTTTCATTGCCTCCTCTCCTCACAATTTTTAGTTTTTCTTGTGGTTACATTTAAAGCTTAAATAATATACCTCCTCCTGCTTTTTCTTTTATTTATAATTATAGTAAAATGTTTTAAATTGACTATCTTAACCATTTTTAAGTGTACAGTTGAGTAGTGTTAACTATATTCACATTGTTATGTGACCAATCCCCAGAACTTTTTCATTTTGCAAAACTGAAGTTACATATTAACAACTCTTCCATCTTCCTCCAACCCCCAGCCCCTGGCAACTACTATTCTGTTTTCTGTTTCTATGAATTTGACTCCTTGTAGCTCAGAGGTTAAAGCGTCTGCCTGCAATGTGGGAGACCTGGGTTCGATCCCTGGGTTGGGAAGATCCCCTGGAGAAGGAAATGGCAACCCACCCAGTACTCTTGCCTGGAGAATCCCATGGGCGGAGGAGCCTGGTGGGCTACAGTCCATGGGGTTGTAAAGAGTTGGACACGACTGAGCGAATCCTTAGTCCTTAGTCCTTAGATACTTCATACACATGGAGTCATATAGTATTTGTCTTTTGGCGACTGGGTTATTTCACCTTCAAGATTCATTCATATTGTAGCATGTATGAGAATTTACTTTTTTTTTAAGGCTGAATAATACTTCTTTGTGTTTGTATATCCCATTGAGTTTATGTATTCATCTGTCAGTGAACACCTGGGTTGCCTCACCTTTTGGCCATGGTGAATAATGCTGCTGTGAATGCGGGTGTACAAATATCTGTTGGATTCCCTGCTTTCAGTTCTTTTGGATATATGGAGCCAGAAGTGGAACTGCTGGATCATATGGAAATACTTTTTTAAATTTGTTGAGGAACATCCATACTGGTTTCTATAGCTGCTGTGCCTTTTTACATTCCCACCAATAGTACACAGGGCACCAGTTTCTCCACATCTTTGATTACACTTGTTATTCTAGGTTTTTGATAGTAGCCATCCTGATGGATACGAGGTGACATTTTGTTGTGATTTTTTCTGTTGGTGTGCAGTTGATTTACAATATAGTTTGTTGTGTTAATTTCTGCCCTATCATTATGGTTTTGGTTTGCATTTTTCTGATAATTAGTGACGATAAACATTTTTTTCTTAAGCTTGTTGGCCATTTCTATATACTCTTTGGAGAAGTGTCTGTTCAAGTCCTTTGACTATTTTTAAATTCAGGTTATTATTTTTTTTCTTGTTCTCTGCTTTTATATTTAGTTATTAGTTTTAGATAAGAGTTTTGACTCTCCATTAGGAAAGACATGTTTTTGAATTTATACTTCCTTTTGCTTTCTCACGTCTCGATTTTTCCTGTTAATTTTTACATTGTAAAGGTATATAACATTATTCTGTTCTTTAACTCATATTTTTTAAAGCAGTTTTTTAAAAGCACTTATAATGAATGCTTATGTAAGTGTGATACACTTGAAAAACAAAGAAGTGTGATTAGATGTTTAGAGAAGGAAAAGTAATTTTGTGTCAGTAAAACTTTTCTCTTTAAAGGGTTCCAGTTAACTTTAATTTTGGGGGCTGGTATGTTTTCTCCATCAATTTTATCTCATCTGTTTTCAGTCATCCAGGATTTTTTCATACTTTCTGGTCTGCTGTTGATGCCTTTTTTTGTTTTCTAAGACTTTGATAAACTTGTCATTTCAGTGGGCCCTTAGAATGAAAGGGACTTCCCTGGTGGCTCAGACAGTAAATAATCTGCCTACAGTGCGGAAGACCTGGGTTCAATCCCTGGGTTGGGAAGATCCCCTGGAGGAGGGGATGGCAAACCACTCCTATATTCTTGCCTGGAGAATTCCATGAAGAGAGAATCCTGGTGGGCCACAGGCCATGGGGTCACAAAGAGTTGGACACGACTGAGAAACTAATACTTTCACTCAGAAAGGATATAGATGTTTGTTCCCTCCACCATATTGAACAATCTGTGTGTTGTCTTTAGAAAGCTGGATTATTTTCATCTAATAAGGTTCCACTTTTATTTAAAGTATTATATGAATACATAAAGTTTTAAAAGTTCTTAAACACATGAAGGGTATGTTGAACACATTAAGCTATATGCTAGGTTGGTCTTCCCTGGGGCGTCAGTGGTAAAGAATCCACCTGCCAGAGCAGGAGACTCAGATTCAGTCCCTGGGTTGGGACAATCCCTTGGAGAAGGAAATGGCAACCAGTCCAGTATTTTTCCCTGGGAAATCCCAGGACTTGCAGGCTGCAGTCCATGGGATCGCAAAAGAGCCAGACACAGCTTAGCAACTAAAAGACAAACAATATGCTAGGTATTATTCTAAGTATTACAAGTGTGAATTCACTTGACACATTAAATCCTTAAAATACCATAGGAGATAATATTATTCTCATTTTATAGGTGAGGAAATTGAGCCAACAGAGAAGGCAAATAATTCACTTAAGACCATACAGCTGGTAAGTGATAGAGCCTGGATTCAAACCCAAACATACTGGCTTAAGCGCTCATGTCTTAACCATTATACTATGGCTACCTCGAATATGTCATTCCTCCTTTGTGGAATGCTTTTTATCTTACATTTCCTCGTGCTATTTTTAGAGTCCAACATACGACACCTCCATTTACTCAACATATATTAATTGAGCATCCGTTCTGGCCTGATGTTGTGTTAGATATTGGTGATACAGCGATGAGCAAAACAAAATGCTTACTCTCAGAATTTTACATTTAGTTGGGGGAATGTGTGTAATTTGTTTGTGCTGGCCATGTATTTTCACTGAAAAAAAAAAAAAATCAGTTTCATGTACTAAATTGTACAGGCTCCTCTGTCCATGGGGATTTTCCCGGCAAGAATACTGGAGTGGATTGGCATTCCCTCCTTCAGGGGATTTTCCCAACCAGGGCTCAAACCCAGGGATCGAGCATTGCAGGTGGCTTCTTTACTATCTGAGCCACCTGGAAAGCCCATGTACTAAATTAGACTCATTAAATCTCTGAAACAAGGATTATAGTTTTTATTAGCCAGTCTCTTAAAAGTGAGATTGACTTATTGTGCCCATTATGCTTTTGTCACAAAATAACATCTGATGGTAGCTATGCTTTGGGTGGATGCTGTTGTGGGAGGTAGTGCTGCAGATGAGCATTCAGGTGGTTTTTCAGGAGTACTTTTGGGGTTGATAGCTATGGAAGATAAGGGGAGGGAAGGAAGCAAGCTTAGGTAGGAAAATATCAAGATGCTGTGAAGTCTCAACAGAAACCTTAGCTCACCCTCTGGGGAGTTCTAAAGATGAATTGGCACTTCATAGCTTTTGCAAGTCACATATAGGACCTTTATACTGAATTGCTCATTAGTTGTGGGCTGACCAGGAACGGGCTTTGACTGTAGATGAGGAGTCAAATCTCTGAAAGAGGCTGAAGATTGGGGATGTCTGGTGGTAGCATTCCCGGCAGCTGGTGTGACAGGTGCTCTGTTGCTAATGGGGAATTCTGCAGGCGGAGTGGAGAGAGGAATGGTCAGATCACAGCATCCACAAGTGTCATTAGGAGATGTGGATTTGAATTAATTTTCTATTTCCTGTGAAACTCTGGCAAATATTCCTTTGTGCTTTTGCTTTTTAAATCTGCAAAACAGGATTAGTTTGACAGTTATTATGAAAATCATATAACCTGTTTGTTCAAACACCTGAAACACACTAAAGAATCTGTATATGTTTATAGGCTAAGGAAACATAAACAGTGGTATTTCCTTGTCAGTTCAGTTCAGTTCAGTTGCTCGGTCATGTCCGACTCTGTGACCCCATGGATTGCAGCACGCCAGGCCTCCCTGTCCATCACCAACTCCCAGAGTTTACTTAGACTCATGTCCATTGAGTTGGTGATGCCATCCAACCATCTTATCCTCTGTCGTCCCCTTCTCCTCGTGCCCCCAATCCCTCCAGCATCAGGGTCTTTTCAAATGAGTCAGTTCTTTGCATCAGGTGGCCAAAGTATTGGAGTTTTCAGCTTCAGCATCAGTCCTTCCAATGAATATTCAGGACTCATCTCCTTTAGGATGGACTGGCTGGATCTCCTTGCAGTCCAAGGGACTCTCAAGAGTCTTCTCCAACACCACAGTTCAAAAGCATCAATTCTTCAGCACTCAGCTTTCTTTATAGTCCAACTCTCACATCCACACCTGACCACTGGAAAAACCATAGCCTTGACTAGGTGGATCTGTGTTGCCAAAATAATGTCTCTGCTTTTTAATATGCTGTCTAGGTTGGTCATAACTTTCCTTCCAAGGAGTAAGCGTCTTTTAATTTCATGGCTGCAGTCACCATCTGTAGTGATTTTGGAGCACAAAAGCATAAAGTCAGCCACTGTTTCCACTGTTTCCCCATCTATTTGCCATGAAGTGATGGGATCGGATGCCATGATCTTAGTTTTCTGAATGTTGAGCTTTAAGCCAACTTTTTCACTCTCCTCTTTCACTTTCATCAAGAGGCTCTTTAGTTCCTCTTCACTTTCTGCCATAAGGGTGGTGTCATCTGCATATCTGAGGTTATTGATATTTCTCCTGGCAATCTTCTACATTCAGTTAAGGAATATTTGAGTCCCTATTGTGTACATAAAATAGTTACATGAATGTAGTAAAGAGTCAAGAATTTTTTATCTTCCAGTTTATAATTTAGCTAAGGATGTGTGTATATAATTAATTTAATAACAAAAAATGGAGCATAAGATACAGGTTGGGCAGGTTTAGAAGTGTAGACCATTGGGGCTATGAGGTTAAAAAAGTTTTAATGGAAGTTGATGTTGAAGAAAAAAAGATGATGTTGAAGAAAAATTTCCACCTCCCTCCTTAAACTGAGGAAGTGACAGGATTAAAACTTAGATCATCAAAGTCTTATGTATGGGGATTGTGAGTACAGATGTCTATAATAGAGTGTTTGTGCTGGAAATGGTGGGATCACGTTAAGAATAGAAAGTGGAACCAGCTTATCTAGAGTATTAAATACTACAAAGAGAGCTGAAATTACAGATTTAGGAGATACTTACATAGAGTTAATAGATAAAACACTAAAAGTGAATTAGGTTTCAGAAAGAGAAAGACAGAGAAGGAATATGAGAGAAGGAGTGAAGAATGTCTTATGATTGAAGACAGAAGGAGACTTAATAAGTGTTCAGAATGGTAGAAAGGGAGACAGGGAAGCAGACTGTTACGAAAGCCAAGGCGAGAGAGTTCTAAGAGACAGGGGCATGAAACCATGATATGCTTAGGAAGAGACTCGTTTTCAAGAAAAGGCCATTCACTTTCCATGTGTGGCTCTCTGCTAAGCTTCTGTAGAGTCTCTGAAGACTGGAATTTTAACTTTTTTTTGCAGATGACTAACAATTTTAACACCTTACTTCTTACTCCACATTCTGTATTCCAACTACCCATGTCAGTTCACACAGTCCCTAACGCATTTCCTTCCTTTCTTCAACAACTACTTATTGAATACCTGTTCTGTGCTAGACATTGTGTTGGCCACTAGGGATATAATGAACAAAATTCCTGCTTTCATCAAGCTTACATTTGTAGCTGGGGTAGATGGTGGACTCTAAACACTGGTTTATCTGTCCAGTGGTAGAAGAGGTAGGTCAGAGGGGCAGCAAGGGCCAGTTCCTACAGGGCCTTGTAGACCCTGCTGGGGACTTTGGTTTCCCTTTACTTTTGGGAAAGGCATTTGGAGAGTTTAAAGCAAAGGAAAGATGTGAACAACGTTAATTTTGTAAAACCCTTATGACAGAGCCTGGCACATGGAGATCGCTATGTATTTGTTTAATTAGTCATTGGGTCTATTTGACTTTCCCTGAAAAGGATGACTGTGGCTGGCTACTCTGTGGGGATCAGATCACAGGGAGTCTTCTCATGGTTCCTTGGAGGAACACCCAGGCTTTTGTTCTAAAACATTTTGTTGTGTTTTTGAGTCTTGTAGTAAATAGCTGCTCAGTGGATTTATTTAAGTGTTATGATTTATCTAACAGTAATGTGAAAATAAATGCATATTTATGTCTATTCCTTTGTTTTTGGGGTGTCTACCTTATAATATGAATTATATTTTAAAGTCGATTTTGGGAATTGGATTGCTAATCTGGGTGGTTAGTCTGTGGAAGTTAAGGCTGAAGAAGAGGACGTGACAGATCCTTATTAAATTTTTGAAGGGCCATCTCTTTGATGAAGATAGACTTCTAGGGAAGGGGAGATTAGCGATTAGAGATTGTAAGATATTTCAGTTAAGTATAATCCAGAAGCCGACCAATAATAGAGCTACTTGTCTTTGGAGTATAGTACTCACAAAAGAGTGAGCTTCTGATAACTAGCATTAAAACAAAAGTGGACCTCCTATTTGTTAAAGCAGGTAGGGTGGGCTTCTTGAATGAGGAGGGGAGATTAAGATTTCTCACAAAACCACTGTTTTTATTTTTAAGCATTATTAAGTATTGGTGTTTTATTTTTTACAGAGATAGTTTACTGGAAGTGACACGTGTTGATGTCCACACAGAATCTCTGAAGTCCATCAAAACATCAGGCATTATTAGTCACTCTCTAACTTAAAACTCCTTTTTCTTTTTCAGGGATATCATGATAACACATTTTGAACCTTCAATATCCTTCGAGGGTCTTTGTAATGAGGTTCGAGACATGTGTTCTTTTGACAACGAACAACTTTTCACCATGAAATGGATAGATGAGGAAGGTGAGTGGCAAAGAGAGGGCTGCCTGTGTGAGCATTCGATTTCATATGCCATTCTGTTGTCTGTTTTTAAAGTGTAGTAAAAATTCGAATTAATATAAGGAGGGAAAGGTATGTTAGAAATTTGATGCCATTCTTATTTTCCCTCAAGCGTTTAAAAGAGTACCAGAGAGGCGCTTCCCTGGTGGCTCAGTGATAAAGAATCCGAGTGCCAGTGGAGGAGACACAGGTTCTATTCCCAGTCCTGGAAGATCCCCCATGCCACAGAGCAACTAAGCCTGTTCACCCCAACTATTTGAGCCTGTGCTTTAGTGCCCATGAGCTGTAATTGCTGAAGCCCACATACCCTAGAGCCTGTGCTCAGTAACAGGAGAAGCCACTGCAATGAGAAGCCATCACACTACAACCAGAGAGTGTAGCCCCTACTTGCTGCAACTAAAGAAAAGCTAGCACAGTAACATAGACTCAGCACAGCCAAAATTAATTAATTAATTGAAAAAGTGATTGTGACAACCATTATTTCAAAGGTGGTGGCAGAAATTTATTTTTTTAATGTTATTTGGGTGTGCAGAGTCTTAGTTGGGGCACGTGGCATCTTTAGTTGCTGCTTTCGATCTCTTGGGTGCAGCATGTGGGGTGTAGCTCCCTGAGCAGGGATCAAACTTGGGCCCCCTGCACTGGGAGCTGAGTCTTAACCACGGGACCACCAGGAAAGTCCTAGAAACTTAATTCTTTAATAACTTGTACACAGAAAGCATTTATTTTGTATCTGTGTGCTGAGAAGGGATATTTTTTATCCTCAAACTCCACAGGGAGATGGACTTAACAAAAAACAAGTGTGACAGTCAACCCTGAATGCATAGGAGTCTCAGAATAAGAAAGAAACAGCATTCACATATGCCTGAAATATCTGCAAAGTTTGAACTAAACCTCTAACAGAGTAAAAGCTTTTGAAGGGGAGTAGGTGAGGGGAGAACCAGAAAGAAATAGAGAAAAAAGAAAGTATAAGATATAAAAAGGCATGAAGGTATGAAGAACATGGTATGTGGGGAAGGGCAATAATTCACTAAGTTGAAAGAATGGGGAGGCCTCCTCCTCTTGGTCCCATTATTGAACCTGAGTTGGAAGAGGCAAGTCTGATCTCAAAGTGAAAGTGAAAACGTTAGTCACACTTAGTCATGTCTGACTCTGCGACCTCATGGACTGTAGCCTGCCAGGATCCTCTGTGCATGGGATTCTCCAGGCAAGAATAGTGGAGTGAGTTGCCATTCCCTTCTCCGAGGGATCTTCCCGATCTGGGGATCGAAGCTGGGTCTCCTGCATTGCAGGTGGATTCTTTACCATTTGAGCCACCAGGGAACAGAGGTAAAACCACTACCAGATCACCCCCAGCTGGCCACCACCAGAAGGAGGGGGGCCATGATCCAGAGGAACCAGCACAGTTGAGAACTCTGCTCTGAAACTACAGACGACATTTTAAGAGAACATTCTGAGAAATGGGGCACACTGACAGATCGAGCAGTGATGAGAGACGCCCAGACAAAACATTCTAGGACTTTTAGTCTTATGACTTACTCAAGTGTTGAAGAGGTGGACGTGGCAATGAGTGCAGAACCACACGAAGTTGCTGGGTGTTTGGTGAAACCAGGGAGCTGTTTCTGGAGGATTCTGTAAAGCCTAATGCTCTTTTGAAAGCAAAGAAAATTTTTGTTGATGGTATTAAAGAAGATACAGAAGAATATGAGCAACTGCTTTGGAAAGTATGGCAAGATTGAAACTATAGAAGTTAAGGAAGACAGGTAGAGTGGAGAAAAGAGAGGATTTGCTTTTGTAACTTTTTAAAAATATTTATTTACTTACTTATTTGACTGCGTCGGGCCTGAGTTGCTGCATGGGGGATCTTTCATTGCGGTGCACAGACTCTGGTTGAGGCGTGTGAGCTTGGTAGTTGCAGGGTGTGGGCTTAGTTGCTTCTCGGCATGTGGGATCTTAGTTCCCTGACCAGGGATCAAACCTGCATCTCCTGTGTTGCAAGGTGGATTCTTAACCACTGGACCACCAGGGAAGTCCCTGCTTTTGTAACTTTTGATGATCATGACACAGTTGATAAAACTGGTGTTCAGAAATACCACTCTATTAATGGATGAGCTGTGACATGAAAAAGGCCCTTCCTAGACAAGAAACGCAATCTGTGGATCACAGAGAGGTTGTGAAGGTGGATGTGGCAACTTTGTGGGTTGTGGTAGAAACTTTGGAGGTGGTAGAGTGTTTTTATATTTAATGTGTTAACCAGAAGCCATGGAGGCCTAATTACACTAATGCTCCTTTTTAAAATATAGCTCCCCCTGCCAGCAAATAATTAAAATACTACTCAATTGCTATTCAGATCAGATGCTGATTATTCATAAGGGCTATTACTGCTGCCCCAAAAGGGCTTTTTAAATATTGAGATTTTATGTTAATTTACTTAAAAAAAAATGACTGCTGAGGGAGAGATGCTTAAGATAAAGCTAGTTTCTAAATAATTTTTTAAATCAGTTAATTTTCAAAATTAAGGATGGGGAGTGCTAAGAACTTGGGCTAGATCCTTGCTACTTGAAGTACAGTCTGTGGTACTTAGTAGAAAAGGGGGCTCTCCAGCCCCATCACTGAATCAGAATCTACATTTTAACAGGATCTACAGGTGAGCTGCATGAATATTACAGTTTGAGAAGCATAGGACTAGATCCCAGAAGGCTTTGCAAACCACATTAGCCTTTATTTTACATGATGGAATGTCACTGAAGTATAGTTGAAAGATGCCTGAATATGCTAGTTTTGTGTAATGGTTCTCAATTAATTGTAATACGCATGGAATTTGATCTTAAGGAATGGCATTTTAATTCAATATTTGGGGCTGGCTATTTCTGTATTCACTAATATGAAGAGCCCTGAAAAGATATTTTTCTAGCTTCAAGCTATGGATAAACTGAAGCCCATTCTCACTTTTTAAGACATTTTTTAAAGTTTCTCTAAAGTAATCCATGTTTACTGTTTGGGGGGGGAAAGTAGTAGAGATGATTACGAAATTTAAAAAATCTTCTGTTTACCCTTTATCCTCTCTCTTCCCTCACCAGTCCTGGTCCTAAGGGAAGAAACCACAGCTTAGTGTATATCATTCTAGATATATCCTATGCATATATAAATATTCTTATTTCTATATATCACTAATAAACAGCTTATTTCACATAAAAAGAAATATATGCAAGCCAGTGAACTTTGATAATGAGTATTGGACATTGTTTCATTTCAGTATGCATCCCTTTATATCATTATCTTTTTTATAACCCTGTGAAATATTCCATATTGTAGATATTTCATGATTTATTTAATCTTTGATTGATGGACATTGGACTGTTTCGAGATTTTGGCTACTATATAATAAACATTTTTGTATGTAAATTTCTTCTGTTGTATGGGACTCTCTCAGTAGTAAATGCACACGGTATGCACATTGTAGATTTTGGTAACTAGTGACAGTTTGCTGTCTAAGAAAGTTAAACCAGTTTAAGGCACAACTACATTGAATGAGAACATCCCTTCACTCTTGCCTTCACCAGCCTCAGGTATTATGTCTTTAACATTTGGGCTCCAAAATCACGGCAGATGGTGACTGCAGCCATGAAATTAAAAGACGCTAGCTCCTTGGAAAGTTATGACCAACCTAGATAGCATATTCAAAAGCAGAGACATTACTTTGCCAACAAAGGTCCATCTAGTCAAGGCTATGGTTTTTCCAGTGGTCATGTATGGATGTGAGAGTTGGAGTTTAAAGAAAGCTGAGGGCCAAAGAATGAATGCTTTTGAACTGTGGTGTTGGGGAAGAGTCTTGAGAGTCCCTTGGACTGCAAGGAGATCCATCCAGTCCATCCTAAAGGAAATCAGTCCTGAATATTCATTGGAAGGACTGATGCTGAAGCTGAAAATCCAATACTTTGGGCCACCTGATGTGAAGAACTGACTCATTTGAAAAGACCCTGATGCTGGGAAAGATTGAAGGAGGGAGGAGAAGGGGACGACAGAAGATGAGATGGTTGGATGGCATCATCAACTCAATAGACATGAATTTGAGCAAGCTCCGGGAGTTGGTGATGGACAGGGAAGCCTGGTGTGCTGCAGTCCATGGAGTCACAAAGAGTCGGACATAACCACGCGGCTGAACTGAACGTTTTTTAAATCTAATAAGTGAAATGCTAGCTTTGTATTTTATATTTTGTACTATTTAAGAGTAAGACTGAGTTTTCTCATCTATTCAACTACTTTTTGACCTTCTCTATCTAAAGGTTTGTTTAAATATTGTTAATTATAAATGATGTGGATATTTCATAATATGTCTTCAGCCTGAAAATGAAACTATATAATTTAGCACAGTGCATAGAATATAGCTAGCACAGAGAATTCCCTGGGGGTCCAGTGGTTAGGACTTGGCGCTTTCATTGCATGGCCTGGATTCAATTCCTGGTCAGGGAACTGTGATCACCTCAGCCATACAGCATGGCCAAGAAAAGAGGAAAAGCAAAAGAAAAATATAGTTAGTATCAATATACTGTTTCTTACCCAAGTCAGTGTTATTTTAGTCCTGTTTTGATCATTTCTTTTTATTTATTCGCCATGTAGTGCTTTTGCATTCAGTGATTTTCAAACTGTAGTGCATATAGAAGTCACTATATAATGTGGGTTTTTTGTTTTTTTAAAAGACGTATATTTATTTTATCTGTTTATTTTGGCCATGCTGCACAGCTTGTGGGATCTTAATTCCCCAACCAGGGATTGAACTAGGGCCCTCAGCAATGAACGCAGGGAGTCCTAACCACCGGACCACTGAGGAATTCCCTAGATAATGCGTTTTCTTTAAAAGAAATTGGTTTTAGGACTTCCCTGGCAGTCCAGTGCTTAAGAATCCAAGCTTCCACTGCAGGGGACACAGGTTCAATCCCTGGTCAGAGAACTAGGATCCAGCATGCCAGGTGATGTGCCCCAAAAAATAAATAAAAATACAAATAAATGAATGAAATTGGTTTAGAGCCATCCATTTTAAATTGTCTTGGTACCTTTATACTTTGTTTCGTCTTTGCCTGGAGAGTTCTCTTCCAAGATTGTCACATGGTTGTCTCTTTCTTGTCATTCAGGTCTTAATTCAGATGTCATGTTCTTCAAGAACCCCTGTTTTTCTTCTGAACCCGTATTCACTTTGTATCTTGTTTGTGTAGACTATAAGCTCCATGAAAGCAGAGATCCTGGCTTTTCTGTGGAGTTCCAGTGTCTAGAGCAGTACTCAGTAATCAGTTCAGTTTAGTTCAGTCACTCAGTCATGTCCGACTCTTTGCAACCCCATGGACTGCAGCACACCAGGCCTCCCTGTCCATCACCAACTCCCGGAGTTTACTCAAACTCATGTCCATTGAGTCAGTGATGCCATCCAACCATCTTATCCTCTGTCGTCCCCTTCTCCTCCCCCCCTTCAATTTTTCCCAGCATCAGGATCTTTTCAGATGAGTCAGTTCTGCACATCAGGTAGCCAAAGTATTGGAAAGTATTTTCCAAAGTATTTTCAGCTTCAGCATCAGTCCTTCCAATGAATATTCAGGACTGATTTCCTTTAGGATGGACTGGTTGGATCTCCTTGCAGTCCAAGGGATTCTCAAGAGTTTTCTCCAACACCACAGTTCAAAAGCATCAATTCTTCAGTGCTCAGTTTTCTTTATAGTCCAACTCTCACATCCATACGTGACTACTGGAGAAACCATACCCTTGACTAGACGGACCTTTGTTGGCAAAGTAATGTCTCTGCTTTTGAATATGCTATCTAGGTTGGTCATAACTTTCCTTCCAAGGAGCAAGCGTCTTTTAATTTCATGGCTGCAGTTACCATCTGCAGTGACTTTGGAGACCCCCAAAATAAAGTCTCTCACTATTTATAGCATGCTGAAAGAATATTTGTAAATTGTACAAAGGGTGGTAGCAAGCCTTTCCAGGGTTAGTTTTATATCACTTATTAGAGATTTAAGCATTGGGAGTTGCAGTGTATTCTGCTTTTTCTTTTTTTTTTTTTTTTGTATTCTGCTTTTTCTTAACCTAATAGTGTATTTTAATTAAAGGAATCACATAGTAAATTTAATTAGTTCTTTGATGAAACAGCCTTATTCTTTTATAGTATAACTCATAGTTCTTTCTCCCTAAATAGTTATTAAGTGCCCTAATTTTCCAGGGAAATCTATAAAACCTTATAAAGCCTTTGCCTCATTCAAATAAAAGGTTAAACTTTTCATTAAGGTCTGTTGATTCCCCTATGATCCTTCTTACCCTGGTTAATTCTGATACCTGTCTTTTCTTAATTTAGGCCTACAGAGCCAGTGGTAATTATTCTTAAGTTCCTTGCAATTATTTTTCAGTTGTAATTTTTCCCCTTTATGTTTAATCATGTAGGTATTAGGGCATTCTTACATGGAGAAAAAATTTTCTCTAGGATCAGTGGAAGACAAGACTATGATTTCTCTGGTTTATGAGAGACATTGTTCTAGAAACTAAACGTTTGATTGTGGGATTTTATATCAGAGCAAATAAGGATCACACGCTTACTTCATTTCTTTAAACAGACTTGTGACAGCTGCTTTTTTTCTTTGTGTTCAAAGCCAGTTTTACTGATTTGTTTTGATGTGCATGTAGAAAAGCTGGTTTGCTTAATCTAACTAAATATTTTAGAACGAATAGTAGTTTGTAATAGTCATATCCTGGTTCTCATATGCAGTGAGAGTGTGGGACAGGAAGTAATAAATGTGGCTTTTAGTTCCTTATGTGTGTGACTGTTTTTCCTTAAGGATGTACTTTATTGCCTTTTTTTGTCTTTTTGGTGGCACGGCCCAGCTTGCGGATCTCAGTTCTCTGACCAGAAACTGAACCCGGATCCATGGCAGTGAAACCCCAGGTCTTTACCACTGGACTGCCAGGGAATTCCCAAGGATGTACTTTAAAAATATTACAACCTAATATTAAGTATTCTCTAAGTTTCTAGTTCTATAAATTCTAATTTATTCAGGGTCTGATTACCTGATTTAAATTTAACAATGTCACTTCTCTTTTACTGGAAACTAGTTAACTCCTGTCACTAGCTTTTGGGTATTCTGTTTCTTATTAAAGTTTTTATTGAGAGTAATGCATGCTTTTTTAACAAAAATATTGACTATTTGAAGAAAAAAGTATCTCTGGGGATTTTCAGATCTCCAAAAATAGCCGCTATGAACAAATCAATGTCTCTTTTTCTGAGAATATACAACTCGAATGGATAGGGTAACAATTTTTTTCTATCTTACAAATAGACTAATATTATACAAACTGTTATTTCTTTTTAAAAAAATATGTACTTATTTGGCTGTGCCAAGTCTTACTTGTAGCTCTCAGGATCTTTGATCTTCATTGTAGCATGTGGGATTTTTAGTTGCAGCGTGTGAACTCTTAATTATGGCATATGGGATCTAGTTCCCTGACCAGGGATCAATCCCAGGCCCCTTACATTGCAAGTACAGACTCTTAGCCACTGGACCACCAGGGAAGTTCCCTATAAGCTGTTATTTAACCTGCTTTTCACTTAGCATCTTATAAGTGTACCATCTCTTTTCATATAAGTGTAAATAATATATCTTATTCCTCTTAAAGCCTGTATATATAGTATTATATAATAATCCTATTTTGATGAATATTTGGATTGTTTGCAGTTTAATTGTCAAAAATTTTGGTGCAGTAAATACCTTTGTGCCTGTATTTTTGGAACACTTATACTATATTATCTGTAAAGTCCCTAAAATGAAATGTGTCCTTGATGATAAATTGACCTCCAAAGGGGTAAATATTGTACCCCTTGTTATAGTTTCACCAGTAGCATTTGTGAACTTCTTTTCCTCACACCCTGTAATAGACTATGTGAGGGAAAAAGCTGAAATGTAATTGATTTGCAAAGAGTGGGAGAAGGTGTTTTTTGGATATAGTTCTTCAATTCACATCCTGTTGGCTTCAATAGGTGAGATTCACGGAAACTTAAAATGAGAATAATTGTTCTTTGACAAAAGAGTATGGAGTATTTCTGAATTCTGGATTAAACATCTTGCATTATAAAATCTGATGTATTCACAGAGAGAAAATAGAGTGCCAGAGTTTAACAGAACCACACTGAGTATGGGAAGAAACATATTTCTCTTATGTGATATTTTCCAAACATCTCTAGTCTGGTGTAATTTTAGCTGATATGTTAAGAACTAAAATAGTAAATCATTCTTCATACTTTTTCTTTATCAGAAAAAAACAGTGAGTGAAAACTTTTTGACTGAATGTATATTCAGTGTAACTTCAGTTATTTAGATAGCAGTATTGTGATTCCAAACCTGAAAATTAAAAAATGAAAATCAATATAAATAAGTAAAAATATCCAAGTACCTCTAAGCAGACCTTGTTTTGTAACTGGTATTTTTCCTTCTGCTTGGAGGACTTCCTGTACTGGAGAACATTTCTGTATTGGAGGTTTACTGGTAATGAATTCTTTTAGCTTTTCCATACCTTTGTTTCTTCTTTAAAAATTTCTTCATTGAGGTATAATTAAAATACAATAAACTGTACATATTCTAAGCATACTGTTTGATGAATTTTGTCACCACGGAAACCATCATGGGAAGCAAGGTAGAGAACATGTCTGTTATCTCCAAATGTTCCTTGTGCTCTGCAATTCCTCACTCCTCCTCCTCCATTCCAGGCAACTAATGATACTAATGATCTGCTTTCTGTTCCTATAGATTAGTTTCCATTTTCTAGGGTTTTATAGGGACAGAATCATACAACATGTGCCTCTTTTTTTGAGAGCAGGTGTCTGGCTTCTTTCACTCAGCATGATTATTGATTCATGTGTTGTATGTGTCAGTAACTCATTTCTTTTTATTGCCGAGTGGTATTCCAACATGTGGATGTACCACAATTTGTTTTTCTATTCATCTATTGATGGACACTGAGGTTGTCTCTAGTTTGGGGCTATTATAAATAATAGTTTATAATAAGCTATTTATAAATAAAAGTGTTGTGGCAGTCACATACAAGTCTTTGAATGGATATATGTTTCCTTTTCTCTTGGGTAAATACTTAAAAGTGGAATGGCTGGATCATATGGTAGTTTTATATGCTTTTGTAAAAATAAAATAGGAAAAGAAAAATTTGAAAATTTAGTGAGGTAAGGTGCTACATTCCAGGCATGTTCTCAGGCAGATGGTTTCTGGAAAGGGGTTTATATGGGAGTTGAGGAAAAGGATGCCTTTAATAAACTGTCTAGCATGGTAGTCCCTGGAAAGCCTTCCTGTGCTCACAGGGGTAGAGGATCCCATGAGAAGACAGCTAACTTTAAGAAATCCCGAGCAGTTCTCTCAGCTCTGGCGTCTGCCCCAGCTCCATGCTCCAGACATTGTGCCTGGTAAATTCTGGCTGCTACTGTTTATATACCAGGCTGTGGTGCTGCCTGAGAGGCAAAAGGATCAGGCTGGGACCCACCTCAGAGAAACCCCTTGGAGTGGTGGAGAGGAGATGTGTTGAGAGTTGAACAAGGAAGGACATAGGAGCCCAGTAGGGCACCAGGGCTCCCAGACATGCTCTGCTCTCTGAGAGCATGTGTCCTTCTTGTTGGCATCCCCATCTCCAGTTGCATTGTCTTCCTTCCCTCTGTAAGAGGCAGCTACTATCATAGGACAAGTTTATAGTCTAAGCTGTTTTCTTACTCCTATCCCGCCATCCCCAAGCAACCACTAATCTTTCATTATTTCTCTCTCTCTCTCTCTCTCTCTATATATATATATATATGACAAAGTATAGTGCTTTTATGTACTTTCGTTTTTTAATTTAATTTAATTTTATTTTTCTTGACCAGGCTGCACACTTTGAATGATCTTGGTTTCTTGACCAAGCATTGAACCTGGCCCCCACCCTCCTAACCCTCCACCCCTGGCAGTGAAAGTGCTGAGCCTTAACTACTGGACTGCCAGGGAATTCCCTTTATAGGCTTTTAAATTCGTATCAGTGGTGTTATTCAGCATGTATTTTGAAACTCTCCTCCCCCTCTTTTTTTCCTAGGCCTTATGGCTTGAGGTCTATTCTAGTATATTCCTTTTTTTTTTTAATTGTGCCAAACTGTATATAATATAAAATTTTGCCATTTGACCTTTTTAAAGTGTACAGTTCAGTGACATTTAAGCACATTCAGAATGTCATGCAACCATTCTCACTACTCACTTCCAGAACTTTTTAATCATCACAAACAAAACCTCTATACCCATCAAGCAATTACTCTCCTCCTCCAGTTCCTGGTAATAGCCTCTCTTACACTTCCTCTCTCTATGAATTTGCCTTTTCCAATGAGTCAACTCTTCGCATGAGGTGGCCAAAGTACTGGAGTTTCAGCTTTAGCATCATTCCTTCCAAAGAAATCCCAGGGCTGATCTCCTTCAGAATGGACTGGTTGGATCTCCTTGCAGTCCAAGGGACTCTCAAGAGTCTTCTCCAACACCACACTTCAAAAGCATCAATTCTTTGGTGGTCAGCCTTCTTCACAGTCCAACTCTCACATCCATACATGACCACAGGAAAAATCATAGCCTTGACTAGACAAACCTTTGTTGGCAAAGTAATGTCTCTGCTTTTCAATATGCTGTCTAGGTTGGTCATAACTTTCCTTCCAAGGAGTAAGCGTCTTTTAATTTCATGGCTGCAGTCACCATCTGTAGTGATTTTGGAGCCCCCCAAAAATAAAGTCTGACACTGTTTCCACTGTTTCCCCATCTATTTCCCATGAAGTGGTGGGACCGGATGCCATGATCTTCATTTTCTGAATGTTGAGCTTTAAGCCAACTTTTTCACTCTCCACTTTCACTTTCATCAAGAGGCTTTTGAGTTCCTCTTCACTTTCTGCCATAAGGGTGGTGTCATCTGCATATCTGAGGTTATTGATATTTCTCCCGGCAATCTTGATTCCAGTTTGTGTTTCTTCCAGTCCAGCGTTTTTCATGATGTACTCTGCATATAAGTTAAATAAACAGGGTGACAGTATACAGCCTTGACGAAATCCTTTTCCTATTTGGAACCAGTCTGTTGTTTCATGTCCAGTTCTAACTGTTGCTTCCTGACCTGCATACAAATTTCTCAAGAGGCAGATCAGGTGGTCTGGTATTCCCATCGCTTTCAGAATTTTCCACAGTTTATTGTGATCCACACAGTCAAAGGCTTTGGCATAGTCAATAAAGCAGAAATAGATGCTTTTCTGGAACTCTCTTGCTTTTTCTATGATCCAGCGGATGTTGGCAATTTGATCTCTGGTTCCTCTGCCTTTTCTAAAACCAGCTTGAACATCAGGAAGTTCACGGTTCACATATTGCTGAAGCCTGGCTTGGAGAATTTTGAGCCTTACTTTACTAGCATGTGAGATGAGTGCAATTGTGTGGTAGTTTGGGCATTCTTTGGCATTGCCTTTCTTTGGGATTGGAATGAAAACTGACCTTTTCCAGTTCTGTGGCCACTGCTGAGTTTTCCAAATTTGCTGGCATATTGAGTGCAGCACTTTCACAGCATCATCTTTCAGGATTTGGAATAGTTCAACTGGAATTCCATCAGCTCCACTAGCTTTGTTCATAGTGATGCTATCTAAGGCCCACTTGACTTCACATTCCAGGATGTCTGGCTCTAGGTCAGTGATCACACCATTGTGAATATCTGGGTCATGAAGATCTTTTTTGTACAGTTCTTCTGTGTATTCTTGCCATCTCTTCTTAATATCTTCTGCTTCTGTTAGGTCCATACCATTTCTGTCCTTTATCGAGCTCATCTTTGCATGAAATGTTCCTATCTCTGATTTTCCTGAAGAGATCCCTAGTCTTTCCCATTCCGTTGTTTTCCTCTATTTCTTTGCATTGATCACTGAAGAAGGCTTTATTATCTCTTCTTGCTATTCTTTGGAACTCTGCATTCAGATGCTTATATCTTTCCTTTTCTCCTTTGCTTTTCGCTTCTCTTCTTTTCACAGCTATTTGTAAGGCCTCCCCAGACAGCCATTTTGCTTTTTTGCATTTCTTTTCCAGGGGAATGGTCTTGATCCCTGTCTCCTGTACAATGTCACGAACCTCATTCCATAGTTCATCAGGCACTCTATCAGATCTAGGCCCTTAAATCTATTTCTCACTCCCACTGTATAATCATAAGGGGTTTGATTTAGGTCATACTGCTGGGAGGGATTGGGAGCAGGAGGAGAAGGGGACGACAGAGGATGAGATGGCTGGATGGCATCGCTGACTCGATGGACGTGAGTCTGAGTGAACTCCGGGAGTTGGTGATGGACAGGGAGGCCTGGCGTGCTGCGATTCATGGGGTCGCAGAGAGTCAGACACGACTGAGCGACTGATCTGATATGATCTGATGTGATGAATTTGCCTTTCTGTCTCAATAAATTTCTCTATGAATTTGCCTCTAGATCACCTTTGTTTTAAAAATAATTTTGCTGGGTAAATTGTAGGTTGATAATCTTTTTCCACTCAGTACACTGTTTCGTACGCTTGCATTGTTTCTGATGCAGAATCTGCTGTTATCTTTACCTGTGTTTCTCTGTATGTAATGTATCTCTTTGACTGCTTTTAAGATTTTTCTTTTTATTGCTGGATGAAGGAATTTGATAATTATAGGCCTTAGTTTAGTTTTCTTTATGTTTCTTGTCTCGTACACATTTTGTATAGTTGATCTACTTGGATCCATGGATTTATAGTTTTCATCAAATTTGGAAAAATTTTGGCCAGATTCCTCTTTCAGGGACTCCAGTTACATGTATAGTAGGCTTCTTCAACTTGTCATAAAGCTCACTGATGCTCTGTTCTTTTTTTTTTCCTTTTTCTATCTTTTTTTCTGCATTTCATTTTGTATAGTTCTGTTGCTGTGTTTTCAAGTTCACCAGTCTTTTCTCCTGTGATATCTAATCTGCCACTTATTCCCTCTAAAGCATATTTCATATCAGACATTGTAGCATTATTTCTAGACATTAAATTTGGGTGTTTTAAAAATATCTTCCGTGTGTACTTATCATGCTTTGCTTCTGAACCTTTCAGATATAATAACTTTTAATGTCCTTGTCTTCAAGTTCTTTTATTGGTGTCAGTTTGGGGTCACTTTCAATTGACCTTTCTCCTGTTATGGGTCATATTTTCCTGCTTCTTCACATGTGTGGTTTTAGTTTATCAGATTCTGGACATTGTGACTTTTGCCTTATTGGATGTTGAATATGTTTGTGTTTATATGAAAGTTTCTGATTTTTGTTCTGAGATGCATTTAAGTTACTTGGAAATAGCTGATCCTTCATTGCTTGATTTCCAATATCTTGAACCACTTTTTTGTCATTAACTTTTTTTTTTCAACACGTGGAGTGGATGGAGCAAGCTCCTATTCCAACTCCCTGCTCCAAAAATCCATTTAATATATTGTCCTTGGATAGAGGACATATCAGATATTAAACTGATAAGAACAGATACTACACTTGATCTTAGCCAAAAGCCCGAGAAGCGATTTTGTCATTAATTTTGTCTAATTTTTCTTTTGTTTTAGGTGGAGGGTTAAATCCAGTTCTTTTTAGTTTATCTTCTCCAGAAGTGGAAGTTGAGGGTGTGTAGCCTGATAGGAGAGTACATACTTCTGGAACCACTGATTTCCACCTCCCAGAAAAAGGAAGCAAGAAACCAGAAATCTATTTATATCTGTGACTGGGCCTAATAGTGAAAGGATGACCACCTAAATACCATAGTATTCTTGGAAAATTTTTGCAAGTCTTCATTTTAAGCAGTGTAGCCATTTAGAGTAGGGAGTGCCCTGACTTTCATAAGTGGCATACAGTGTCTTGAACCCAGTATTCAGAAGCGAGGGGTGAGGGGGAGAGTGGTAACATCTTGGTGGGAACAGCGAGTGAATCTGTAAATCTATGTCAGGCTCCAAGATCAAGAACAGTGTGGTGGTGCTATCTCAGGCAATATTAAAGGTTGCCAGCTTTGGTTTTAGGCTATGTTGGTTCTTTCCGATGTGTGGCACTGAATTCAGCCATATGCTAAAATATCTAATATAGCTAGTGTTATATTCCTGTGTCATGTTCTATACCTCTTGAAGTTATCTCATAAATAATTGAATCTTGCATATTTACCAAACACTTTGAGTTTCCCTGATCTAATTTCTTTGTTTTTATAGGTGAAAAGGAAATGTAGATGCACTGAAAAAAGAGCAGGCCTGCTGACTAATATATAGATTTTATTACACTGAAATTCATTAAATCAAGCTGATCTCACTCTAGGTATTTGCCTGTTTTAGGATATGAATTTGACTTTAGTAACTGAGTGGGCCTTGGAAAATAGCTTTCTGTCTCATCTTTGTTTCATGATGACTATGCATGGAATGTTTTACTTCTGAGTTACATGTCCTGCTTTATCAGGCATTAAGCAACTGGCCTGAAAAGGTAATGCCTGAACCAAAAACATTCAATCCAATAAAAACAAAGTAGATTTGAGTATACACAGTGTCAGTGACTAACACTTACTTTCACACTTCCTTGTGGTTATTCAAAAGCATCCATCACTAGGTACATACTGAAAGCAGGTACTTGACCTGACTTAGATTTCAACCAACAGCAAGCAGATACTGGCATAGCAAGAAAACTGTCTAGCAGAAGGGAAAGACTGACTTTTAAAAATATGGTTATTTTACCTTTAAAAATGATTAATTCAACTCATGACTTTTAATCAAGGTGCATTAATAAAAGCCACACCTATAATGAACTAAGCATTCTATGAGTCACTTTTAATATAAGATCTTTAGTTTTCCCATTGTCCTTGCAATACAGGTAATAGCCCTTGTTTTAACATAGGAGAAAATGAAAGCTTAAAGAAGTAATTTTGCTGAAATCATGCAAGAATGACGGGATTTGGAGTCTGGGAGAGAATCTGTGTGTGAAGCACTGTAGGACATGTCTTTGGGGGATTTTTGATGCTTTTTAAAGACCTTTCATAAGGACTCAGGCATTTGCTAGGAACATAATTTATTGTATATGATTTATCTCAGTTCCCTCACCTGGAAAATTAGAAATGAAGCATTAATTATGTTTCAGATTCATTCTGTTTCTAGAATTCTTTGACTATTTCATTATTTGGAATTAATTTAGTCAACTGGTTTTTCATTTTTTTAAAACTGGCTTATTTGTCTAACTGGAAGAATAATTTGCATACTTACTGAAATGTGAAGTTTTCTTACTCTCTTTTACGTTGCTTTTCTATTTTTTAAACTTTGACCTGCACTTAAATATACTTCTGTAGAAGCAAGTTATTTCTTTAAACCTATATTTAAAATGGAATATAATTATATGACTTTCAGTTTCATGTGTATGGCAAATTAGGAGAAATTTAAATAACTGAGAAAGTGAGTCTGTATAAAAGAATTACTTTAGTTCTTTGAGACAAGTGAAAACAAACTTTGCTTTTGGACTGGAATATTAAATTGTTATTGGATTCACTTTTATAAAAATGCTACACTAAATTTTTTTAACAGCTTTATTTAGAAATAATTTATCATTTAAAATGTACAATTCAGTGTTTTTTACTGTATTTGTGCAGAAAGTTGTGCAGCCATCACCACAATCAATTTTATAACATTTTAATCACTCAAATAAGAAACTCCATGCTCATGAGCAGTTACTCTTTCCCAAGCTGCTTCCCCTAGAGTTCCCAGACCTAGATAACCACGAATCTACTTCTTGTTTCTACAGATTTGCCTAATCTAGACATGATATATAAAGTATCAATACTTTATCCTTTTTTAATGACTGATTAATAGTTCATTGTATGGATACCACATTTTATTTATCCATTCATCAATTGGTCGACATTTGGGTTATTTCCATTCTTTGGCTATTATGAGTAATGCTGCTATTAATATTTGGTTACAACTTTCTGTGTCGACATATGTTTTCATATCTCTTGGATATACATCTAGGAGTGGAATTGCTGTGTCATATGGTAACTGTGTTCAAGTTTTTGAGGAACTATCAACTGTTTTCCAAAGCAGCAGTACTAGTTTACATTCCTACTGGCAGTGGATAAGGATTCCAGTTTCTCTGCATCCTCACCAACACAGATGAACCTTGAAAACATTCCAAGCAAAAATATCTAGATATAAAAGACCACATATTTTGTGATTCCACTGATACGAAGTGTCCAGAGAAGGCAAAACTATAGAGACTGAAAGTAATCAATCACTGGTTGCCTAGGTCTGACAGCTGGAGGAGAGGTTGGGGGGAAATGGGGAGTGATTACTATTTAATTGGAAGTGGGTTTTTTTGAGGTGGAGTTAGGGTTAGTGTTATGATTGTTTGGATATTTTATAGTGAGTTTTTGTCAGTTTTTATGGGTTTATAGTGATATTATGAATATATTAAGAAAATTTTATCTAGAATTATAGGGATTTGCTCAGAATGATATGGTGAAGGGGAATAAGTGAGTGAGTATTGCTGGTGGAACAGGATTTTGTAAAACGTTTGAAAATTTCCAAACTAAAAAGTTAAAAGAAAAGTTGGTAAGCCAGGAGAATGGTGTTTTAGAAACCCAGACACAGAGTTTCTATAATGATCAGTGGGTAACTTTGTTAGATGGTATAGAGAGGTCAACGAGAGTAAAGACAAAACGTGCCATTGATTTCCGCAGCTGCTTTAATGACCTTAGATACGGCCGTTTTAGTAGTGTTTGGACTAAAACCTGACAGCAAAATTGGGAGAAATGCTTGGAAGATAGGAACATAGAGAAAGCAAGGTGGGTCACTCTTGATGGTAAGAAATGTTATTACTAGTAAATCTAAAAGATTATAAACCTTTAATTTAAAAAATATAAAAGTATGAAGTCAAAATTCAAAGACCCTGCCCCCCTTCTGTTGCTTTTCACTTACTGCTTCCAGCTCAGTTTGCAGTTTTCTCTTGAGACTACATTGTGGCTGCAGAATGAATGGCAGCCTGGGCGGGAGAGAAATTTTTGAGAAGGAGACTCAAACCTGCCTTTGCCTGAGAAGAGCTAGTGGAAGGAAAGAAAAAATAACAGTGAGACTGGGGAGGACTAGTGGAATAACTCCTAGAAAAGATAAAAGGAAGGAGGGATTCAGTGGCCAAGTTGGAGAAAAGAACAGGGGCACTCGTTTCTTTGAGTCAGAAGGGAAGGAGATCACATCATTTTTCTCTCTCAAGTAGTAGACCGGTCCCTGCTGTGAGTGACTGAGGTTTGGACTGGGTTGATGGCATCTCTTGGTGTAACCACAGGAATGAGCAAAAGAATGGCAGCATGCAGGACCCAGGTCAGGCCCCACCTATATTCAAAATGACTTTTTCATTGAGGAATGCCATGATGCAGGGGGATGATTCAGTTCATTGGCGGTTGACTAAGGGAGCTGTTTCTTTCTTCCCCTCTCTGTGTGTAAGTTTACTAAACTGTGCATTTATATTTAAAAGCCAGCTTTTTCACTCTCCTCTTTCACTTTCATTAAGAGGCTCTTTAGTTCCTCTTCCCTTTCTGCCATAAGGGTGGTGTCATTTGCATATCTGAGGTTATTGATATTACTCCCAGCAATCTTGATTCCAGTCTTGTAATTCATTATGCATGATGATACAGCATTATGCATGATGTACTCTGCATATAAGTTAAATAAGCAGAGTGACCATATACAGCCTTGACGTACTCCTTTCCCAGTCTGGAACCAGTCCGTTGTTCCATGTCCGGTTCTAACTGTTGCTTCTTGACCTGCATACAGATTCCTCAGGAGGCAGGTAAGGTGGTCTTGTTTTCCCATCTCTTTAAGAATTTTCCACAGTTTGCTGTGACCCACACAGTCAAAGGCTTTGGCGTAGTCAATAAAGCAGAAGTAGATGTTTTTCTGGAACTCTCTTGTTTTTTTGATGATTCAACAGATGTTGGCAGTCTGATCTCTGGTTCCTCTGCCTTTTCTAAATCCAGCTGGAACATCTGGAAGTTCATGGTTCATGTACTGTTGAAGCCTCGCTTGCAGAATTTTCAGCATTATTCTGCTTGCATGTGAGATGAGTGCAATTGTGTGGTAGTTTGAACATTCAATGGCATTGCCTTTCTTTGGGATTGAAATGAAAACTGATTTTTTTCCAGTCCTGTGGCCACTGCTGTTTTCCAAATTTGCTGGCATATTGAGTGCAGCACTTTTAACAGCATTATCTTTTAGGATTTGAAATAGCTCAGCTGGAATTCCATCACCTCCACTAGCTTTGTTTGTGGTGATGCTCCCTAAGGCCCACCTGACTTCACATTCTGGGATGTCTGGCTCTAGGTGATTGATAACACCAGTGAAAAAACTTGCTTAAAACTCAACATTCAAAAAACAAAGATCATGGCATCCAGTCCCATCACTTCATGGCAAATAGATGGGGAAACAATGGAAACAGTGACAGACTTTTTTCTGGTCTCCAAAATTACTGCAGATGCTGACTGCAGCCATGAAATTAAAAGACGCTTGCTCCTTTGAAGAAGAGTTATGACAAACCTAGACAGTATATTAAAAAGCAGAGACATTACTTTGCTGACAAAGGTCCGTCTAGTCAAACCTGTGGTTTTTCCAGTAGTCATGTATGGATGTGAGAGTTGGACTATAAAGAAAGCTGAGCGCCAAAGAATTGATGCTTTTGAACTGTGATGTTGGAGAGGACTCTTGAGAGTCCCTTGGACCTCAAGGAGATGAAACCAGTCAATTCTGAAGGATATCAGTCCTGAATATTCACTGGAAGGACTAATGCTGAAGCTGAAACTCCAATACTTTGGCCACCTTATGTGAAGAACTGACTCATTGGAAAAAACCAATGCTGGAGAAGATTGAAGGCAGGAGGAGAAGGGGATGACAGAGGATGAGATGGTTGGATGGCATCATCAACTCAATGGACATGAGTTTGAGCAAGCTCCAGGAGTTGGTGAAGGACAGGGAAGCCTGGCGTGCTGCAGTCCATAGGATCACAAAGAGTCGGACACAACTGAGCAACTGAACTGAACTGACGTTTAAAAGCAATCAAGCAGGAACGCTCTTCAGTCCGGAGTACTTTAATAGTTGTTCTTCCTTTCTGTGAGCCTCTTGAGAATGCTCTCAAGTAAAAGATAAATTTGACAAAATGACTAGAGACCTCATGTGTCAATAGAATCATTTTCACTTCCTCTTTTAAAGAAACAAGTAAATTATCCCTGGCCATTAATCATATTGCAGTGACAATCTAAAATGTGATTAGGGTAGATTCGATTTGCTATATTTTGAATATAAATATTGTTAAGAATTAAATGGTTATATATATATGAAGTTTGTATCTATGAGCCTCATTTAATATTTTGTAGAAATTGGAGTGGAAGTTACATTACCTGCTTCAGAGAATAGAATTATCTAAATAAATATCTAAACAGTTGTCCTTGTTAAATATTTCTCTGTGTGTATGTAATTGTTTCTCCTCAAGATTTTATATAGTAGAAATTATTTACTAATCACATTTAGAGGATTTAAAATATGAGCTTTACTTTTCCTTTTTATATTTTTTAGGAGACCCGTGTACAGTATCATCTCAGTTGGAGTTAGAAGAAGCCTTTAGGCTTTATGAGCTAAACAAGGATTCTGAACTGTTGATTCATGGTAAGGAGTAGTCATTTCTTACTCTTCCTATAATCTTGGGAAATTTCTTATTTGCGTATGCCTTCCTGGATATTAAACTGTGATCATATCAGTGTTGCACAGCAAAATTTTAGCATACAATTTAAGAATCGAGTGCCCAGCAGAACCTAAGTCATCTTCTTGCAGTTTTGTAATGTATTCAAATAATAATTTCCAGAAGTAAGATGTCTTAAATGTTCTTTCTTTTGTTTAAGGGTTAACCGTGAAACTGTTTACGTAGTTACCATACACTTTAATGTGTTAAAGGTCAACAAGCCTCAGAGGTGGGCAGGGGTATAGAAGGAGAGGCTGAAACTCAGCCGTCACGTAACTGGTACACTGTAGACCTGGGTTGTATCTCCAGATATTTTCATCCTAAACCTGTTCTTTTCATTCTGCCATCCTGCCCCTCAAATTTTTTATGTCATGTAGAATCCACTTAATATGATTAATATAATTGTAATACATTAGCAGTATTTCATATAACATTTTTGGGAGCCTTAGGAGACCAAACCTAAGGAACTCTTTAAAACTTGAAACAAACACACATCTCCCTTCAGTGTAATGACTCATTTCATTACCTTGTTGTCATTCCTTTGTACTTTCCTTTACAGTGTGTTTTCTTAAAAAACAAGTTTGATTTTTGTCTTCCTTAGGAATTTGACATAGTAACTCCCAAAGTTTTTACACTCTAATTTATTGAGATCCTGGAAGAACTTTAGAAGTCATTCTTTGATCGTCTCTTTCTAGAATAAAACTACAGTGGATGTTTAAAGAAATTATGGATCCATAGTCTTGAGCAGTTTAAGTGTTGTTGCTTTTTATGCTGTATCACAGATCTGTTTTCAGAAGTTAGCTTACATTTCAACTTTTAAAAATATTTCAGGAACTGTGCTTCCCATATTCTGTGTTCTAAACCACGTCCTTTTTGTACATCACAAAGAGTTGACTAAATGTTCATAAATGTGCTGTTTCATTATATTCTCTTTAAGAATGTTTTGAATTAGCATGTTTATGGATGTGTCGTTCCTTAGACAAAGCTTATGTTTTTGTATTTGGGTATGGTTTTCAATGAAGTTTAGTATATACATCTTTTAAAAACTATCGTGGCTTATGTTTATATTTGAATACATCTTGCAATTTTAATTCTTCATCCTAGAAGATTTGTTACTACAATAAAGATTTAAGGAAATAGTTAATGACTTCTCTATGACAAAAAAGTCAGTTGGTGATGTAATAGGGACAGGAATGAGTAATTTGAGCTTCTAATACATTATTTATGGATGGTGCTTTAATAAGAACTTCTTTCATTATAGCCTTGGTAAAATGGATCCCTTCCAAAAATCATACTGACCATATACTAAAATACCTTATGTCACGAGAGGCTCTTGACATTTTGATCAACTTATATGATTTTTTAATTTAAAATTCTGTATAATTTGTATGTTTTTAAACATGCTGTATTAATTTTAATTTGTTGTCTTTCAGTATTCCCTTGTGTACCAGAACGTCCTGGAATGCCCTGTCCAGGGGAAGATAGTAAGTGTTTATCTACATCATACCTTTGAGTAGAGTTATTTATGATAAAATGGCACAAGTGAAATGAAATCAGAACTAGAACTTTTAATTAATTTCTTTTCTTTTCCATTCTTAAGTCTAATTGAGAATAGATTAGCACACTGCCTAAATTCTCTACTTTTGCTAGATCAAAATCAGGCAGTTAAAAAAAAAAAGCAGGTAGTTTTTGATTACAACTTACTGATAATCGTCTATTGTGCATTTGAAAGGAAAATTAAGTTCATTATAAGTCATTTCTTGTTTTTTAATTTTGGAAATTTTCAAACCCTAGGAGAAATTTAAAAAACATAGAAACATTGAAAACAAAGATACCCATATATCCTTTACCTAGATTCACCAGTTATTAACATTTTCTATGTTTGCTTTATCTCTGTATCTGTGCACACATATACATACATGTATATACACAACAAACACTTATTTTTATTTTTTTGCTGTATCATTTTAGAGTAAGTAGTTGACATGACACTTTACCTCTAAATACTTTATCATGAATCCTTAGGGACTGCTATGGGACTTTCTTTTGAATATCTAATCCACTGCTTAACATTAATGAGATGAGCTGAAAGAGTCAGACAACTCTTCAGTCTGATGGAATTTGAAAATGCAAGCTTACGTATCAGTTCAGTTCAGTCGCTCAGTTGTGTCCAACTCTTTGGGACCCCATGAACCGCAGCACGCCAGGCCTCCCTGTTCATCACCAACTCCCGGAGTTTACCTAAATTCATGTCCATTGAGTCAGTGATGCCATCCAACCATCTCATCCTCTGTTGTCCCCTTCTCCTCCTGCCTTCAATCTTTCCCAACATCAGGGTCTTTTCAAATGAGTCAGATCTTTGCATCAGATGGCCAAAATATTGGAGTTTCAGCTTCAACATCAGTCCTTCCAATGAACGCCCAGGACCGATTTCCCTTAGGGTAGACTGGTTGGATCTCCTTGCAGTCCAAGGGACTCTCAAGAGTATTCTCCAACACCACAGTTCAAAAGCATCAATTCTTTGATGCTCAGCTTTCTTTATAGTCCAACTCTCACATCCATACATGACCACTGGAAAAACCATAACCTTGACTAGATGGACCTTTGTTGACAAAGTAATGTCTCTGCTTTTAAATATGCTATCTAGGTTGGTCATAACTTTCCTTCCAAGGAGTAAGCGTCTTTTAATTTCATGGCTGCAATCACCATCTGCAGTGATTTTTATCACGTTATTACTTTTGATATATGGTATAATTTATAGGTTATAGATATTAAAGAACCCATTTTTATTTGTGGTTTCTGCACATATCCATGACTTTAGAAGGAATAGTGGTAAATGTTTTGTTTTCTATTAAGTGAAATAGCTCTAAACTTTTAATTCTGTAACTCTTTATGCAACTTGGTAAAAAGGAAAAATTAAAGAACTAGGTGTTTCTATATAGAGTTGTGGCTGTGTACTTTATAGACTGGAGAAGGAAATGGCAACCCACTCCAGTATTCTTGCCTGGAAAACCCCATGGACAGAGGAGCCTGGTGGGCTACAGTCCATGGGGTCGCAAAGAGTGGCACACGACTTAGTGACTGAACAACAATAACAACTTAATAGGAAGGTGGGGAAATACAAGGAGTAGGTAGGGCTCTGAAGGAATAGTGAAACATTTAGGTTTGGGTTCAGCTAGGAGTATTTTACTGGATTTCCGGTGGCAGATGGGTTACAGCCAGCATGGGCTGCCTTCACAGAGGTGTTGGAAAAGCAGCTGTCCTCTCTTTGTCCAGGTGAGAGTTTTGAAAGTCTTGTCATTGTAGCAAGTCTTGCTTGCACAACCCCATGGGTCCAAATCTATTACGAGTCTGTAGTACACTTCCCAGATAAAATGTCACTTCCTAACTTTTCATTATATTTCATGCTCACATTGCCACTTTAAAATTTGCTGGTGGAGATTTTGATATACTCCTCCTTGGTATAATTAATATTACTAAACTAGAGCATGAAGGAAAATTGATAACCGTTAAGGTGATCTCCTTTTTTAGGTGGCTCTTTTAATTCCTAGACAACATTAACATGTTTAAATCTGAGATATATCAAGTTGTATAGTTCATGAAAGTTTCTTAAATAAGATACTCTTAGTTTAAGATAGTAACAAACTTTCTTCTTTGGTTATTCCTAACAAAATAAATAATTAAAAATAAAAGCATACATATTTGAGGTTCTGTATTAGGGTTTCCCTGGTGGCTCAAATGTTAAAGAATCTGCTTGGAATGGTGGGAGGCCCAGGTTTGATCCCTGGGTTGGGAAGATCTACTGGAGAAGGAAATGGAAACCCACTCCAGTATTCTTGCCTGGAGAATTCCACGGACAAAGGAGCCTGGCAGGTCCCAGTCCTTGGGGTCCCAGAGAGTCGGACGTGACTAAGCCTGACTAACACACACGCATGTTAGTGGCTCAGAGGTGAAGAATTCGCCTGCCAGTACAGGAGACACAGGAGGTGGGGGTTCAGTCCCTGGGTGGGGAAGATCCCCTGGAGGAGGAGATGGCAACCCATCCAGTATTCTTGCCTGGAATAAGAATACCCAATCCAGTATTCTTGCCTGGAAAGTCCCATAGACCGAAGAGCCTGGTGGACAGCACACACATTATGCTTCTCAGGATTTCTATTTCAGAGCATTTTACCTGTTTTATTCTTTATTAATTTTAAATAATAGACCCAGTGCTGTATTTGCTTTAAAATGAGTTTAGAAAGCTAATGGACTCTCCACAGTATTTCTATTACTGTGGAATGACTAAATAGGAAATATATGTAATAGTGATTGATTTAACCAAAATTACACTGGTAGAGTTGATTTGATCTCATGGAACCTCTTAGTTTGTTTAGGGAAAGTATTTAGAGTATTTAAAAATATAAAAGCCATTGAATGAAAGATTGTTGTGGAAGAAAATATTCTTGTGGTTACAAAATGTTCGTTATACAGTACTATACTTATAAAACGAAGAAAACTAGCCATCACTGTCTTTAATAGAGTGATTGAATACCTTGTAGGAGTCAACAATCTCACATTTGTATATTCCTTGATGTGATGCAGTAAGAAATACACATCGCCTATGTGTTATTTTTGCCAAAAGTATTTAATATGTGGGAAGTGTTACAGATCTGTATTAGATTTGAGTCTAGTTAGGAAACAGACAAATCCAGAGTGTAGGACTTAAGATAAAACAGCTGCCTAAACTTTTTCAACATGATAAAAAACAAACAACAGTAAATGAGACAGAGTGATTGGTTTAGCATATATTAAAGAGACAGAAAAGGTATAGTAACGAAATGCAATGCCTAAATCTTGACTGGATCCCGGAGACAAAAAGAAAACTGAAAGATACTTTTCAGGCAAATGGGAAATTTGCATATGAACTGTATATTAGATGTTACTGAATTAATGTTAACTTTCTAAGACACCGTAATGGTATTGTGGTCAAATAGAATTAGGGGGAGTGTCTTTAATCTCAGGCCGTGGATACTTGGATATTTAAAGGTGAACTGTTACGATGTCTGCAATTTATTTTTAAATGATTCATTAAAAAAGTGTATGTGTAAATAGAGAAGAAAGCAAATGTGGCAAAGTGATTGTAACTGATAAATGTGGTTGAAAGATGAAGGCATTTATTGTTCTATTCTTTCAACTTCTCTGTGGGCTTACAATTTTTTCAAAATTAAAAGGGAAAAAATAACAGAAAAGCAGTAATAGTTTTTCAAATATTTATACTCCATGGGCTTTATTTTCATCTGATCTCTTGATGAATCTATTTTATTTTTTCACTTTCAGGTTTTTAATCAATATATTTTTTTGTAGTGAATATCATAAAAAGTCATAGACTTTATTATAAAATGACTTATAATCACACTTGCTCTTTTTTAAAAACTTTTAATCTCTGTTTAGAATCCATTTACAGACGAGGTGCACGCCGCTGGAGAAAGCTTTATTGTGCAAATGGACACACTTTTCAAGCCAAGCGTTTCAACAGGGTAAACCTTAGTTTGCTGAATGTTGATAATTGGAGAAATCTGTTTTTTTCCTCTCTACTGTTACTCCCTTCTAAAGGAGTAAGTAAAGAGTTAGTTGCTCAGTCACGTCCGATTCTTTGCAACTCCATGGACTGTAGCCCGCCAGCCTCCTCTGTCCATGGAATTCTCCAGGCAAGAATACTGGAGTGGGTTGCCATTCCCTTCTCCAGGGGATCTTCCCGACCCAGGAATCTGAGGCTCCTGCACTGCAGGCAGATTCTTTACTGCCTGAGTCACCAGTAGGGTGACCTATAATTCCCAGTTTGCCCAGTGTAGTGCATTTGCTATCTTGAAGTACTTTTTAATAGCATCTCTTGACTCTTAAAAATGTTCCAGATTGAATGATTAGTTATATGATTACCATAGCTGTAAGAAAACTGGATATTTTGAATATAATTCAAGACAGCTAAAAAATAAGCAAGGTTTAGTTTGCAGACCATTTACTATTGGGTTTTTTTCTTTAGTTTTCTCTGTTTTAGAAAATGATCTTTGCAGACACTTACCTAGTTTTTACTATGTACCATGCACTCTTCTGAATGCTTGACATGTACTGCTCCACTCAGCTTAAGGGATCTTAAGTTCTGCAACTAGGGATCAAACCCGTGCCCCCTGCAGTGGAAGCACAGAGTCTTAACCACTGGACCACCAGGGGAGTCCCTATTTTCCATTTTAGAGATGAAGAAACTGAGGTGCAAAATAGTCAAATAACTTGCCCAAGATAACCCAGCTAGTAAGTGACAGAGCCAAGGTTTGAAAGCAGTCTTTCTCCAGAAGTCCATGTTTTTACCTACTCTTGACAACTACAAATATATGGATTCCATTTCCATTCTAACTGTGCTGAGTTCTCAGTTCATTAATGTAATAGAAGCCACCACCTGAGGTTCCCAAATTCCTATTCCCAGTTGCAGAGATATTTTAAAAGTTTTGAAGTGAAAAGTCACTTTAGATGTTGCTGCATAAGACATGTTTGACCTCTGAACAGTCTAGAAGGTTTATGTTTGCTTGAGAGTCCTTGCACAGGTTTTCTGCCATGTTTTTCAAGTTTAATTCACTTTTCCTATTTTCATTACTCTGAACCTAATTAGAAAAAGACTGAAAATCCATGGACTTAGGAAACGTCATGGTTACAAATTTCACTGTCTCTTTAAAACAAGCTCTATTTTCTGTTTATTTCCCATGACCATCATAGCTTTAAGTTGTGTATGATGAAGGAATTTGAGTTAGAGAAGAAAACTACTTATTTCACTGTTCTATGAGCAAACTGTTGGGAAAGTTTATGATGTGTTTTTTGTTAATTAAAAAAAAATACTGTTGAATTAATCTCTCCAGCGTGCGCACTGTGCCATCTGCACTGACCGAATTTGGGGACTTGGACGTCAAGGATATAAGTGTATCAACTGCAAGCTCCTGGTTCATAAGAAGTGCCACAAACTTGTCACAATTGAATGTGGGCGGCATTCGTTGCCACCGGTAAGACACCATTGTCTAATTTTTCTTTGATAGAGGATTTTTTATAACTCTGCTAGAACATAAGACTAAAACAGGGGAACGTTAAGGAATCAAAGCTCAACAGTGTTGTTACAGAATGTGACTAGGAACACTTTAGGAGTACAGTTAACATATTGTGAATTTGGAATTAGATTACTACAAATTTGTTTATAGGATATGGTTAACTTCTTTGTTTGACCTGCTGTAAAATCCTTTGGTCTAAATTAGAAAAATGTAAGGAGAATCATTTAAAAGCTATGTTTTTCTTCTTTTAGCTACTCTTCAGTCTAAGCTCCCATTATTGTAGCATCTGTACTAAGCATAAAGCAGGTGAGAAGAGTCAGAGGCTTCCTGTTTGCTATGTGAAGTGTGAGATAATGGGGAAGTTTTTGCACTTAAAATTTTTGTTTTTCACTTTCTATTTTAAATATGAAATTAAAACGTGTTCATCATAGAAAAAAGATGAATAAAAAACTTAAATAAATATCCTCCATTAAATCTACTATGTAAAGGTAATGGTCATTTGGTGCATATTCTTCCAGAGCTATGCAAATTTATATGCATAAAGATTTAAAATCCTTCTATATTAAAAAATTTGTAAACATATATAAGACCTGATGGAGCAGTATAATGAACTTTCATATACCAGTTATCCAGCTCCAATAGTTACCACCTCACGACCAATCTCTGCCCATACCCAGTTAGCCTGAACTCATTGTATAGTATTTTGGTGTGTTTTTTTTTTTTTTCATCCTATAGTATTTTGAAACAAATTCCTCTTTTTGCTCTGCATCTGCACTTACTGGACTACTGGATTCTTCAGCCTGGATCCACCAGGGGGTTGTGAGGGGGCGGTGAAGTTGTCAAATATCCATTGAGACAATGTTCAAAATTTTGGTTGTCACATAAATGTTGTAATTTTGTTTTCATAATTTTCATTAGGAATCAGGATCTAAATTAAATTCATATTTACAATTAATTGATACATCTAAGATATTTTTAAATTTACTGATTCTTCCCTCTCTCTCTCTTTCCCTTACAATTTAATTGTAGAAGAAATAGTGTTATCATTTAAAGTGTATCAGAATCTTTCTCTTGCTTCTTCATGGTTATGTTTAAAATGGTCTCCTGTCCTCTTTATTTTCTGTGTGTTAACAGTTGAATGTGAAGAGGTTTGATTAGATTATGATTTTTGGTTTTTTTGTGAGTTGTTTTGAGATTACTTCATAGAAGGTGGTGTGTTTATCCATCAAAAAGCATATAATGTTTTTATGTCTTGTTCTTTTACACACTTTTTAACAAAAATAAGACTTTGTGTTTACTGTTTTCTAACCCATTTTTCTTGCTGAACAATATATTTTGTTCATCTTTCTGTACCTATATATTCTTCATTTTTTTGCACATTTTTTTTGTGTCTTTACCATAATTTATTTAACCAGTTCCCTATTTGAGTTGTTTTCTACATTTTCCTATAAGGAAAATCATAGTAAACTTCCTGATAGATTAATCTTATTATTTCCTTAAGGCTGCAGAAGTAGAATTACTGGATTAAAAGATGAGCATTTTTTAAAAGATCTGCATTTGTCTTTTTTTTTTTTTTTTTTCTTTTTACTTGCAATGCTAGTGATAGAACCAAAGGCAGATATCTATATCAAACAGGAGAAACGTAAAGGAAACTAAACAATTTTATGTAATCACGTGGCCGTGATCCTATACAGTAAAATGGAAATTCAAAGGACATGATTTTTCTGAATGCAGGAGACCCCGGTTTCATTCCTGGGTCGGGAAGATTCCCTGGAGAAGGGACAGGCTACCCACTCCAGTATTCTAGCCTAGAGAATGCCATGGACTGTATAGTCCATGGGGTCACAAAGAGTCAGGCACAACTGAGCCACATTCACTTTCACATGCGGATATTATTAAAAAAAAAAATGTGGTAACAGATCTAGAACCTTTGGCAAGCTAACGAATGAGTAATATAAATATCAATAATCAACTTTGTCCTTCATGGTGATTACTGTCCGATATTTGCTTTGAGAGCACTTGAACTCCTCATTGTTAAAGAGAAATAATCCTTTCCTCTCTGAAACATTTGTGAACCATTCAGTTGGGTGTGGTGAATAAAATACTTAAGGATCTAATACATAAAAATGCAATAGGCAAAGCACATTATTTTTTCGCTCCCTTTCTCAAAGGATGGAATATTTTGTATTTGCCCTGATTTTATGTCTTGACTTCATGTACCATTGTATAGTGACATTTTTAGTTGAAATACAGTAGGACTAAAAATATTGATATAATACTAATAAATCATGTTGGTATGTGTGGTTGTCACATGTGAATTCACAGGAGATTTAAATTCACAGTTGTCAACGTAAAGGATTCATGCTATTTAGCTTCTTCATGAATCTATACCATGAAGGAAGAGCTTTTCGCAACACATTTCACTGAGGGAACTACAGGGATGATAGGCATAATACTATGTGTCAGTTCATGGATTTCTAAGCATTGCTCACAATACAGATCTGATTTTCAACATCAGGGTTTTTTCATTGTCCTTGAACAGCATTTGTTTTTCTGTTCAGTTCAGTTCAATTCAGTCGCTCGGTCGTGTCCGACTCTTTGCGACCCCCATTGAACCGCAGCACGCCAGGCCTCCCTGTCCATCACCAACTCCCAGAGTTTACCCAAACTCGTGTCCATTGAGTTGCTGATGCCATCTAACCATCTCATCCGCTGTCATCCCCTTCTCCTCCTGTCTTCAGTCTTTCCCAACATCAGGGTCTTTTCAAATGAGTCAGCTCTCCAAAAACTGGAGTTTCAGCTTCAACATCAGTCCTTCCGATGAACACCCAAAACTGATTTCCTTTAGGATGGACTGGTTGGATTTCCTTGCAGTCCAAGGGACTCTCAAGAGTCTTCTCCAACACCACAGTTGAAAAGCATCCAGTCTTCTGCGCTCAGCTTTCTTTATAGTTCACCTATATATTCCAGACGAAGTTCAAGGGAAGCTGTGATGCTCCACTGCCCTTGAAGGAGTCCACATGGAATGAAGAAGTACTGTGGGAAGTCTGTTAGTAACCATCATGCCTTGGGTCTGTGGTCCGCACCCCTCCGCTCCGCTCACTGGATGCCGATCCATGGGGACCCAGGAGCGCACGAAATGCTGCATTTGTCTTTCTAAGTTGTCTTTTAAACAGGGGTCCCCAGGCTCCTAATGCCTGATCTAATACCTGATGATCTGAGGTGGAGCTGATGTAATATTAATAGAAATAAAGTGCACAGTAAATGTAATGAGTGTGAATCATCCCGAAACCCTCACATGCTGGGTCTGTGAAAAAATTGTATTCCATAAAATCAGTCCCTGGTGCCAAAAAGGTTGGGGACCACTGTTTTAGATTGATTATAACATATTTATTCTTAGTACCTGCTCTGGACATTGTGAAAGTAGGTTTTAACTGGTAGCTCATTGATAGTAACATTATTTAGCTAGTTCAAAAAAGTTTACAAATGGATTTATGGTTAGAGAGGTTGAAAGCCAATCTTAACAACAGCAGAAAGCCAGAAATTGTGAAAATAATTTATCCAGATTACTGATATATTCTTGAGTATTCTTAGTCAGTGGAATGACTTGTGTGAGTTCATAAATGCAGAAGGATTTAAAAGGGACTGAAATTAATTTTGGTTTTTCTGCGATCTGTAAAATGTGGCTAACATTACCTCATTCATAGGAATGTTGTATTGTTTCATGTAATACAATTAAAAATAAATTGTATATAGTAGTATAATCCTTACTAAGTTACATTTCAGATTTAAATTTTAATATGCTGTGTCTCATCAAAATGATATTGTTTCTGGATTTATGGAAGTATTGATATTTGATAAGAGTCCACTAAGTTACTGTGTCTTTGGAAATGATTGTAGGAACCAATGATGCCCATGGACCAGTCATCCATGCACTCAGACCACGCACAGACAGGTAAGAATGACGGTGGCACAAGCTACTGCTCATTAAGAAAGTGTCACCTAAAGACTTCTGTATGTGAATCTTTCGCCTAAATGTAAAGACATTTATATTCTTCCCAAATAAAAGCTAAGTAACCATGCTGCTAAGCTGCTAAGTCACTTCAGTCGTGTCCGACTCTCTGCGACCCCATAGATGGCAGCCCACCAGGCTCCGCCGTCCCTGGGATTCTCCAGGCAAGAACATTGGAGTGGGTTGCCATTTCCTTCTCCATGTAACCATATTTTGGGGATTTAACATCAATCACAGTATTTAACATATATGTTTGGCATTTTTAAAAGACAACTATGTAAACTACAGCAAATGACTGTTTCCTTTAATTCCAATAAATTTCTTTGAGACCTCTTTATATACCAAATCTATTTTTTTTCAATAATGAAGACGTATTGATTTTGTGGACTGTTGACTCTATTCAAGTGACATTTTAAAATAAAACTCTATTATGAGATGAAGAAATGATGTAAAAGATACAGAGATGCTGTATCAAAAATTCAAGAAAGATCATGTGAGTTCACATGTCTAGTAGATACAAAACCTTTAGTATGTCTCTGAGAAATTTGGAGAGCAATTACATGGGACATGGCAGCCTGATCTGGGATGAATCAAGAAAAAGGGACTTTTTCTAGAAGGACAGAATGTGGCATCTTCTTCATGGAAGAAGCTAGTTATATGAAATGTAGGTTTTTTTGGCCCCAGCTGCTTTAAGGAATAGAAACCTGGAATCCAATCTAGTCTAAACTAGAGACCCTCCATCTCTTATGTCTCAGTCATACTAATATAATTAAATAGGGTTTAGAGGGTTACCCTTTTAGAAGGAATTTGTAAAGAAGAAAAATATATTTTAAAATAGCAAAAGTGTTTGTTAAAATCAGTAGTCGCTATTGATTGGTTCGTTCTCTTTACCCTCATTAGAGATTAGAATTTAACTGATATTTATGTATAATTTGTTATTAATAGGACAGATATTCAGTTTTACATGATGAACAATTATTGAAAAATAAAAAGTAAGAAAAATGAGAAAATTTTGTGTAACTTAGTTAATGTGTACTGTGTTTTTCTTCTTCTTTTTTTTTAAATGTTTGGGATTGGGTGTTTAGTAATTCCATATAATCCTTCAAGTCATGAGAGTTTGGACCAAGTTGGTGAAGAAAAGGAGGTAAGATAATTAGTCTTATGGTACATTATGTCATCAGCTTTTTAATAACACGTGACAGTTTAAAACCATGACAGATTGACTTGCTTAAATTTTAGGTCATACTGGAAAAATATAGGGATGATTTTTAATGATTCTAGAGTTTTATTCTGATTTAATTTGTTAATTAAATTACTAAAATCATTTAAATCAAACAGTCTGGTGTGGTGGGATAACTTATTTTCATTTTAAGGTAGCATAATCTAAAAATTATAATGTACTTAAGAATGGTGTTTCAAAATACTTGGTAGTATTGTTTAAAAATCTCGATCCTTCCATTTTACAGACTAATGGTTTATTTAAAGTATAAATAATTAAACATCTTAACTGCCCATCTTTTTTTCTGACTGTTAAACAGTTTATCAGTTTTTTAAACAGTTTAATTTAAAATGTTGAATTAAAATGATAACCAATTTTTTAAAAAAAGCTTATGGTAAGATTTAGCATGCTTCACACGTTTCACTCCCACTTTGACTTCTGAGAAACAACCTTTTTTAATCTTTTCTAGTTGTGTCCACAATGTGTTTATCCCTTTCTTTTTCAGGTTTTTCAACTTTATATACTTCTGGCCACGAAAGGTTTAAACTAGTATACTGTGTTGTGCTGTGCTAAGTCGAATCAGTTGTGTCTGGCTCTTTGCGACCCTATGAACTGTAGCCCACCTGGCTCCTCTGTCCTTGAGAGTCTCCAGGCAAGAATACTGGAGTGGGGTGCCATGCCCCTCCTCCAGGGGATCTTCCCCACCTAGGGATCGAACCCATGTCTTACATCTCCTGCATTGGCAGGCAGGTTCTTTACCACTAGCACCCAAACTAGTATACTGCCTCCTCCTTTTCTCTTTCCATTGTTTGATAAGTGTATTATGTTTTACTCTGGGTTACCTTTTTATTATGGAAAATGTCAAGTATCAATAAAAGTAAACAGAATACTATAACAACCCTCTGTGTCCATTACCCAGTTAAAACAATTGTCTGTACATGTTTTGTCTACCAGCTTCTTTCACTCCCTTTGGCTTAGATGGTAAAGAATCTGCCTGAAAATGCAGGATACCCAGGTTCAATCCTGGGTCAGGAAGATCCCCTGAAGAAGGGAATGGCAACCCGTTCCAGTATTCTTGGGCTTCTCTGGTAGCTCAGACAGTAAAGAATCTGCCTGCAATTTGGGAAACCTGGGTTTGATCCCTGGGTTGGGAAGATCCCCTGGAGAAGGAAACGGCTACCCACTGCAGCATTCTGGCCTGGAGAATTTCATGGACAGAAGCGCCTGGCAGGCTGTAGTCCATGGGGTTGCAAAGAGTCGGACATGACTGAGCGACTTTCACTTCTCTCACTCCTGTACTGTTTTGAAGCACATCTGTTGGTTACCTGTTTAGTCTCCTATCCCAGTTTCTTGTATCTCTTTTAGTTTGTTTGACATTCTTTTGCTGTTTTATTACTAGTTGTTCTAGGGATTGCATCTTACACCCTTAACTTACTTAAATTCAATACAGATTGTTAATAATATGTTTACCATTTTCCAGGATATCAAGGACCTTAGGGCACTTTAAATTCACTCATGCTCACTTCTTGCCTTTAGTGCTTTTTCTGTCCTATTTTAAAATTCTGCATGTGTGTGTTAGTGTTTCTGAACAGTCAGTCCTTACTTTGGTTTATCCATATCTTATTCTTTTGTTCTGTGTCCTTCCTGTGTGTCTGCTTCCATATGAGATCATCTTTCTTCCTGAAAAACTCAGTGTTTCCTTTAGTGAGAATAACTAGTGATGGATTTCCTTAGTTTTTGTTTGTCTGAAAATGTGTTTCTTTCACTTTCATTTTGAAGGCTATTTTTCAGGCTTTAGGATTGTAGAACATCGGGGGTGAGGGGGGTTTGGGCCCTTTAAAAGGTGACTTTCCACTGTTTTCTGGCTTCTGTCATTTCATTCAGACTTATTATTGTTTATGTGAAGAAACTGTTACCTTCACTCCATTTGATTCTCTTTTATGGTTTCCTATTAACCATACTTAGTCTATACATTGCTTTATCTTTTTTACCATTTTCTGCATTCTTAATCTGCCCTAATCTGGTTTCTTTCACTCCTGTTCATTTATCCTTGTTTCCCAAGTCACATTATTATTTCTGCATTTTCTTTTGAATCATCATTCTCCTTCAGTTTTCATAATACTTCCCTCCCACCCAATTGGTGCTTACTAGTTTATCTTTCTGAAAAGTTGCTCCTTGCTTTTGTTTATACTCTTCACTTCAGAGAATTCACACTTAATTCTCATGCGTACATCTGTTGGTTGTATGCTGAGAATTTTGCAGGCATCTAATAAAAGATTATCTTTAGTCTTCTTTGTGAAGAATCAGAAGCCTAAGTTTCTGGTTCTGAATGATTTACAGGGCTGACTGTCATTCCAAAGAAGGCTTGATATTGTGTAAATAAGAATGTTTTACATTAGCTGAGCTGCCTCATGCTTGCTTTCTGCCTGTAGTTTTAACTCAGCTTTCATACATTAAGCTCCTAGCAGACTCATCTTGATGAGTAACTTCTCACTGTAACTTCTAACTTCAGTGTGAAAAACTGAGCTCATTATCTCATCAACTCTGCCAGTCTTATCCTGTGCTCACACTTTCTTTTTCTATCAGTGATACCTCCAATCTCCTGGTCACCAAAGTTAGTGTCATTTTTTTTTTTTAATGCTTATATCTTCATTGCCTCCGTTCCCCAAAATTATCAGATTCTTTTAAAGACATCTTTTAAAGTTTCCCAGGTTTCAGCTTCTTCTCCATTCCAAACACCACCCCTCTGACCTCAACTCATGAATTTATCCTATCTCTTAAGTAGTGCGATTCTATCATTTGGGTTGATGTAAGAAAATAATTAAGAATTTAAATCAGAAAATATTTAAACATCTTACAGGTATATCTAGGTGTTAGAAGTATATTTTGTTATGCAAAATACTTCAGGTATAGCTCTTTGATATAAATGTCCTCAACAGGCAATGAACACCAGGGAAAGTGGCAAAGCTTCTTCCAGTTTAGGTCTTCAGGACTTTGATTTGCTCCGAGTAATTGGAAGAGGAAGTTATGCTAAAGTACTGTTGGTACGATTAAAAAAAACAGATCGTATTTATGCAATGAAAGTTGTGAAAAAAGAGCTTGTCAATGATGATGAGGTAAGCACAATGATGTTTTATTACCTCTAAACTATTACATTGGCTTAAGCGTATGATATCAGAAAAGATGTCAATGTTTGTGCCTTATTGTTTTAGTCTGCTTTTCTAAATACATGCTTCAGACTGCTTAAAATATATATTTAAAGTTGTCTGATGATTATTAGATTAAAAAAAAATAAACATCAAACCATATTATTATCAAGGGAAAGTACTTGAGCTTTGTAAAAGTTTGGTAGACTCTTTAATAATATTGAAAGGTTTGCTGGGTAGTAGTTTCTCTTTGTATATAAATTATTATTTCATGATTATCAGTGCTTTTGATGTTTAGCCTAGTTAGTAATTGCATTTATGGTAATAGAATTACTAAGAACAAATTTGTCATAGTTTTGATACTGTCATTCTAGTTTGACATAAATTTCTTTCATATTTTAAAATAGGATATTGACTGGGTACAGACAGAGAAACATGTTTTTGAACAGGCATCCAATCATCCTTTTCTTGTTGGGCTGCATTCTTGCTTTCAGACAGAAAGCAGGTAAGATTGAAAGATAATGGAATGATTCCTGGGTTTGACACAATAAGAACATTTTGGTATATTATACAGTAAGAACCCTTTTTACAGTAATTCCTGAAGTGGAAATCACATGGAAACACAACAGTACTGTGTTCATAATTGCCTGCAACTCCTGTTGGATCAGCATTAGGAAATTACCTGCTGCTGCTGCTAAGTTGCTTCAGTCGTGTCCGACTCTGTGCGACCCCATAGATGGCAGCCCACCAGGCTCCGCCGTCCCTGGGATTCTCCAGGCAAGAACACTGGAGTGGGTTGCCATCTCCTTCTCCAGTGCATGAAAGTGAAAATCGAAAGTGAAGTCGCTCAATCGTGACCGACTCTTCGTGACCCCATGGACTGCAGCCTTCCAGGCTCCTCTGTCCATGGGATTTTCTAAGCAAGAGTACTGGAGTGGGGTGCCATCGCCTTCTCCGAGGAAATTACTTGCTTTACACCAAAAAAAAGTCAGAATTATGGCAGGAGAAAGTAGATATCCAACCTTTTAAATATCACCAAAATTCTAGTTTTAGGACTTAAAATTTCCTAGAGTTTAATTAGGTGGTAAATCCTAACTTCTTTCACTTTAAATGACGATTGGAAATGACTTACATTGCACCTTCTAAAATTGGGGTGGGAGTGACAGTTCTGGATCGCAAGTGGTACTACTTGAGAGTGAAAGTAGCAGGTTACAGAATTATTATCTTTGGTTTGCTTTCTTGTATCTTCTGTGGTTTCTCCTCCAGTCACCCTGTGTTTCCACCAAATTTCTGGAATGTTTGTTACGGGTTTATCTTGTAGAAGGCTCTCTGTACTGTGACTGGTCTCTAGTGTTTAAACTGCAGAAGTGACACAGCCTTATTTTGGGTCTTAGTTTCATGTGTTCTCTCCTGTGTTTTAGATTGTTCTTTGTTATAGAGTATGTTAATGGAGGAGATTTAATGTTTCATATGCAACGACAAAGAAAACTTCCTGAAGAGCATGCCAGGTAAGTTTTGTGTTTATTGTTTCTGTGTGTTGGATTTTGGTAGGAGTAGTTCTGGGACTTTTTATATGTCGGTGGTTCAAAACAGTAGATAAATCATTTATTTTGATTCCAACTAATTCTCTGTAAGTCATGTAGAGGCTGAGCTAAAAGTTAATTTATATTGTAATATTACATATATAGCATTATATATTACATATTTAATAATACAAGCAGTTGAGAGGTATAAACAGTATTCAAGGGGAAACCTTTAGTCTACTAAGCTCAATTATTTTCAAATATTTTGTCTATTCAGTATCAGCCACTGAAATAACTAATGAATTTATAAGCACATATTAATCTTATTATGTATGCAGTGATCTCTGACAGTTTTTTGTTAGAAGATGATTGTTGGGACTTCCCTGGTGGTCCAGTGGTTAAGACTCTGTGCCCTCAGTGCTGGGGACATGGGTTCAGTCCCTGTCAGGGAACTAAGATCTCTCTGGCATGCCTCATAGCACAGCCAATAAAATGAAATAAAATAGAATAAAGGTTATTGTTCATATTTACTTGAGCGTAATGAAACAATTCCTCTTAACTATGATGTAATTCTGACTGTTCTTCCATAGTTATAGTTTCTGAATTATTCTGCCTTTGGCATTCCCCTCTCTGATTCCATATATGTTGATTAATAAGAGAAAAGAGTATTAAATATCATTTGTTTAGTGCCCTTAATTTGATGTTATTATACAAGATAGTAAATAGTTTCTCGAGGACTTTGGTGGGGAAGGATCATGGCCTTGGATAAGAAGTTTAATCCGTCAGTGCCGTATTTTGTTTTGTTTTTTACTCATAATTAGAAATAATTCTACCCTTCTGCACTTCACGAGAGTAATGCCAAAAGGAAGCAAGTGAGTTTGTATGTGTATTTAACAAAGGTTGGAGACTCATTTTAAAAAAATAACTTATTTAGTGGAAATCTTGCTATTCATTGATATTTCTTATCAAAAAGAGTTAATAACCTTCAATTTTATAGGAAGGTGTAAAGTGTATTAATCTATCTTGTTTAATTTACTGTATGTTCATTATTTATTTCAGCTTTGACAAATGGTCACCCTTCATAGCAAAGCCACAGATGATATTTTGAATTGCGGATATAGCCAGTATTTGTTCCTTGTTTGTTCCGTTGGACTAAGGGAATGTAGCCTAGTTTTTATTTTATTAAAGTGCCCGTTCTGGTTTTATACCATCTTTGCTTCTGTAGGAACCAGATACAGGATAAGGGCTCAAGTTCCTTGTTTTTAGAATTACGTAGCTAGAAGGTGTGTATTACACGTCTCCAAACATGATCACGATAATACTCACCAAAGCAGCTTTATTCAGGTCAAAAATTTTCCTATCACCAATGAGTTGGTGGCAATTCTGAAAATGTCTTCCTGTTATAGAATAATTTAACTCATTTTTTAGAATTTTGGTGTGGGTTTTATTATTTGAGTGGTCAGCTTTCAGTATTCTTTCCATTTTTGACCAATCAGTGGTTCTTAGCCTTTTGGAAGGTCTTTTGTCCCTTAGAGAAGTGATGAAAACTGTGGAAACTATAAAAGATATCCATACAACTTTGTATCCAGTTGTAGGAGTGTGGACATTCTGAAGTCCATCCAAGGACCCAGATTAGGAATCCCTGTTTGAGACTTTCAAATTAAACTTTATGAAAGGTATGGGTTTAATTTAGACTGGAACTTTTATAATTGTGTTTGGGGCTCAGCTATTTTAAAGTGGTGCCTCAATTTGTGTTTTGGTATTACTCCTAAAAACATTGGGAGGAAAAAAATCTTTTGACATGATTTTGATGTTCTGGTTTGCAGATGGAAGTAGGATTTAAATACCTTCCTCTAGAAACTTACCACGATTTAAAAACTTGAATCAAATGAGTTAATTTTTCATTTTATTTTAGATTTTACTCTGCAGAAATCAGTCTAGCATTAAATTATCTTCATGAACGAGGGATAATTTATAGAGATTTGAAATTGGACAACGTGTTGCTGGACTCTGAAGGACACATTAAACTCACTGACTATGGCATGTGTAAGGTGAGGGAAGTTTCTAGTTATTGAGAAGATCTCAACAGCTCAGGAAATTGTTTTGGTCAAATAATTTTACATTCAAAACTGGGGAAATAGTTGCTACTTTGTGCTAAAATGGCAAAAAGTATCCTAAACAGAGACAGTTGTACTGATCTATCCATTTATGAAATTCCACATTTTCTATGAAGTTACATGTGCTGTAAAAGTTCATTTCTTTTTATTGTCTGTATTTTTTTATCTTGAAAGTCATGCTACTATTAAATAAAATCTGTAGGTAAAGACTATCTGCAATCCCAGACTTGAGCACAACAGCTTGCATATCATCTTCCAAGTTTTTGCCTTTTGATTGTGACTCTTTATAATGCGCTCAAGATTTTCCCAGGGAATCTAACATTTTTTCATATTTAAATATCTGACATAAAGTACAGTAGAGCAAACTTAAGAATTTTAGTTATTCTCAGGACATGTCCTTTATGTCTGAGTGTTTTATTCATTTTGTAACAGTGTTTCATTTAAAGGTCCAGTCTTTTTTCAGAAAATGTGTAGGGGACTACTCTCCTTGTCAAAATAACCTAGACAGAATTTTCTTCACACAGTAAATGTGGTAGCAAGCCTGTGAATGTGAATGTGTTAACTGCTTGTCCCCATTCACCTAAGGGAAGTGCCTCTAGGGCCTGCCTCTTTTTTTTTTTTAATAAAATTTTTTAAATCTATTTTTGGCTGCACTGGGTCTTTGTTGCTGCACACAGGCTTTCTGTAGTTGCGGTGAGTGGGAGCTACTCTCTAGTTGCAGTGCTCGGGCTTCTCTTTGCAGTGGCTTCTCTTCTTCTGGAGCACAGGCTCTAGGCGCCTGGACTCGCTAATTGTTGCAGGGGCTCAGTTGCCCAGTGGCATGTAGAATCCTCCCAGACCAGGGATTGAACCTGTGTGCCCTACATTGGCAGGTGGATTTTTAACCACTGGACTACCCAGGGAAATCCCAGCCTGACTCTTTTATTCAAAGAAACTTGAGCATCCTGTTTTGCCTAGAAGATATTAAAGAAAACTTATTACTTGATCTTTTCTTACACTTAATGAAAAATAATACTGGTTTGTTACATACTCTCATTCTTTTCAGAGATCCTCAATCAGTTTAATCAAGATCTTTGATAAATCTTCTAGAGGTTTTTTTTCAGTAATTCTTTAAATTGGTTGTTCCACTTACCTCCTTTTCTGCCTCCTTCTCCAGGAGTTGTTTAATGTTATTAGTAGGAAATGATCCCAGAATTTGAACTTGTGTTCAGAGACCTTACCAACAGTACTTTGTCTCTTTTCCAACCTAATACATTTACACTCAATGTTTAAGCTTGTGGGAAATAAGTCCCCTGGAAATTGTAATGTTCCTATCTTATGACTTAAGAGTCAGTATTTAAACTTGCCTAAAGTCTGACCTTAAGCAAATATTAGATGAATTTCTCTTCTTTATAATTATTCTTTGAGAAATCTAAAACACTAAGATTTTTTCCATAGTTTTTCTAGAAATGCTTTCTTTAGGTTTATTTAATTTAATTTCTTCAGTTTCTCACTAGATGCTTTTATATAAGGAATGCCAAGAATAGTGATGACTGGAGGCATATGAAAACTGCAATTAACATCTTCAGAGTTTGAAATATTTTATGAATATTGATTTTTTTATTGACTGAAAACTTTAGCTATTTTATAAATTGATGTGCCTCCAACTATTTTTTATCAGCAGGGGGATTTCATAATAATATCTATTTTATGCTGTAAGTAATTTGGCTGATAGACGTACATTCAGATATCCAGTCCAAAGCTGAATGATTTAGTACAGCTCTTTTACAGGTTAACAGACTGCATCCCTTGCCTCTGACTCTTACCCTGCAAGTGCATGTCATAAACCATCACTGTATGTCAAGCCATTGCCATTAATACAAAACAACTAAAATCCCATCCATATTTCTTTGTATAGGCATGCCTTGTTTTACTGTGCTGCACAGATACTGTGTTTTTTTTACAGATTGAAGGTTGTGGCAACCCTGTGTTAACATTTTTTAGCAATAAAGTTTTTTAAAAATTTTTATTGCAATATATTTGATTTACAATATTGTGTTTAAAATATCTTTTAGTTAAGGTATGCATTTTGTTTTTAGACATGATCTGTTGCACATTTAATGGATTACAGTGTAGTGTACACATAATTTTTACATGTACTGGAAAATCAAAAATATTCATGTGACTCAATTTATTGTGATATCTACTTTATTGTTGGAATCTGAAACCAAACTGCAGTATCTTCATGGTATGCCTATATATAAAAATAACATATATACCCCTGTTAGGGATCTTAAAAAACCCTTGAAGTCACAATATATATTACTAAGTATTTCTTCTAGATATTTATATTCATATTATATATAATAGTATAAAATCTGAAGAAAAATACATACCCCATACCAGGAATATCTCTGCAGGAATTCATAAGAACCTCATATAACAGTGGTTGTCTCTAAGAAGCTGAAACTGGATATGTCAGACAAGAATGGGAAGAAGACCTGATTTTTAGTCTGTATTTTCCCCCTCCTTTTGTTTGGAATTTTGTACCATGTAATTTAACAATAGGGAAATGGTTAAATTCTAGGTACATATGTTGAGTTGAATTTTGTATTCATTAATAATAGGAAATTTGTAATTACATGGGAAATTACATAACTTACAAAGTAAAAAAAAAAGCAGATGTTTAATTGTATATTTAGTATTATTCAGTTTGTATTTAGACTTTTGTTTTTCATTTTAATTGAGATGTGGTTGATTTACAGTATTATATATTTCAACTGTACATCGTGATTCACAGTTTTTACAGATTGTACTCCATTTATAGTTATAAAATGTGGACTGTATTCCCTGTGCTGTACAATGTATCCTTGTAGTTTATTTATTTTATACATGGTAGTTTGTACCCCTTAATCCCCTACCTGTACTTTGCTACTTCACTCACACCACTGGTAGCCACTCGCTTGCTCTCTGTATCTGTGAGTCTGTTTTGTTGTCTTATTATATTCATTAGTTTTATTTTTAAAATTCCACATATAAGTGATAGCATACAGTATTTGTTTCTCTGTCTGACTTATTTCACTAAACATAGAAGCTTCCAAGTCCATACATGTTGTTGTTTATGGCAAAATCTCATTCATTTTTGTGGCTGAGTAGGAGAATCCCAGGGACGGGGGAGCCTGGTGGGCTGCCGTCTATGGGGTAGCACAGAGTCAGACACGACTGAAGTGACTTAGCAGCAGCAGCAGCAGCAGTATTCTAGTAGTAGTTTATAAATGGTTTCCTTTCTGTGCAAAAACTTTAAGTTTGATTAGGTCCCATTTGTTTATTTTTGCTTTTGTTTTCTTTGGCTTAGGAGACAGATTAAAAAAATATACATATTGGTACAGTATATAGCAAAGCATGTTCTGCCTGTGTTTTCTTTTAGGAGTTTTGTGGTTTCTAGTCTTAACATTTAGGTCTTTAATCTGTTTTTATTTTATTTTTGTGTATGGTAGGAGAAAATGTTCTAGTTTTATTCTTTTACATACAGCTGTCCAGTTTTCCCAAAACCACTAATTGAAGAAACTGTCTTTTCTCCATTGCTTATTCTTGCCTCCTTTGTCATAGAATAATTAACCATAAATGCTTGGTTTATTTCTGGACTTTCTATTTCTGTTCTATTGATTTATATGCCTGTTTTTGAGCCAGTACCCACTGTTCATTACGTTAGCTTTGTAGTATAATCTGAAATCAGGTAACGTGATTCCCCCAGCTTTGTTCTTCTTTCTCAAAATTGTTTTGGCTGTTTGGGTAGATTGTCTTTCTATTGTTGATTTCTTATTTAATTTCCTTTTAAGAGAATAGTCTGAATGATAATGGTGCTTTGAAATATGTTGAAATTTCCTTTATGCCTTGTATTTGGTCAGTATCCCAAATGTACTTTAAAAAGCATATGTAATTGGCACCCCACTCCAGTACTCTTGCCTGGAAAATCCCATGGACGGAGGAGCCTGGTAGGCTGCAGTCCATGGGGTCGATAAGAGTCGGACATGACTGAGCGACTTCACTTTCACTTTTCACTTTTCACTTTCATGCATTGGAGACGGAAATGGCAACCCACTCCAGTGTTCTTGCCTGGAGAATCCCAGGGACGGGGGAGCCTGGTGGGCTGCTGTCTACGGGATCGCACAGAGTCAGACACGACTGAAGTGACTTAGCAGCTTAGCAATCTCTATTTTGCATGCAAGAAGTCTCTGTCTCCCTCCTTTTCCCACACACACGCACACACACATATATATATTCTATATGTGTATATACTATACATATTTTAAACTTTAGCTTTTATTCAAATCTCCCTCTGCTTACTAATTTTTTGTCTATATGATCTTTCTTCCTTTTTTTTTTTAATATATAGATGTTTTAAAAATCACCTGTCATGATTGGGGATTGTACTATCAGTCTGGGCTGCTATAACAGGGTACCATAGGTTAGGTGGCTTAAACAACAAACATTTATTTCTTATGGTTCTGGAGACAGAAGTCCACGATCAAGGTTCTGGAAGATTTGGTGTCTGAAGGTACCCTTCTTGGTTTGCAGATGACTGTCTTCCCATTGTATCCTCACATGGTGAGGAGACAGACAGAGAGCTAGCTCTCTTTCTCTTGTAAGAACGTGAATCCCATCATGGGGCTCCAACCTCATGACCGAATCACCTCCCCAGAGGCCCCACCTCCCAGTGCTGTCACATAGGTTGGCAGCATGTGAGTGTCGGGGGCACGTAAACATTCAGACGATAGCAGAGACTCTGAAATCCTCTTAATTATTTTGCCCGTTTTTACTAGTTGTATTTTGAGGCTTGTTGTTAGCTGCATACTAGTTTCTTTTAGCTTCTTGGTGATTGTTCCATTCGTTGTTGTGTAATTGCTCTATTTGTACACATTAGTGTGTTCTACCTTAATTTCCTCTACCCTGTAGCTATTAAAATGCAAAACCAATAAATGTGTGACTTAGGAGAAATGACCAGAAGGGAAACAACATAATGCGTCGTGGTTGTGTTAGGAAGTGGGATTTAAAAGCTTTTCTTCATAAAATATGCTTCCTTTGACTCATGTAATTTACATTTTTATATTATAATTTTACTTGAATATAAATTATTTTAAATGCCGTTTTCATCTTAATTGAATTCTACCATATCTAATGAGGTCAAGTTTTCTTTAAGGTATTTAGTAGCAACCTGTGGTTTTAATAATAAAAGCAGCTGTGCTAGTGATATTTTATTTAAGCTCAATATGCTACGTATAGATGCTAACCTTATATGAAAATGAAATAAAAGAGGTTAATTTAAAACAAATATTGCATCTTATTATTTTCTTCCTTTTTTTTTTTAAATAAAAGGAAGGATTACGGCCAGGAGATACAACTAGCACTTTCTGTGGTACTCCTAATTACATCGCTCCTGAAATCTTAAGAGGAGAAGATTATGGTAATAATTTGGTGGTATTTTGGCCATGTGATGGAAGGGTGGTTAGATGTGATACCAATTGCATTATAGTATACTGTAGTATTTCGGTACTGAGCTTATTAACAGAAACTTTCTTGATCATCCTAAAACCTACTAAAAACTCCAAATTCTAAAATCAGAAACAGTGGGACTTTGATAGTATTTGGGGATGCCAATTTGAATATGGCAAGCACTTAAGAGTACTGGCACTGTGCTAAGCAGTTTGCATATATTAACTAAGTTAATCTAATCCTTTTAGTAATCCTATGAGATAAGCACAATTAATTGACATTTTACAAACAAGGAAACTGGTAGACAAAAAAGTTAAATAACTTGCCCAAGGTCATGTAGCAGGAAAGTGGCAGAGTTGGGATTTAATCAACCATGTAATTTCAGAATCATAAACTTCTGTAAGGTTGTTCAGATTTCCTGGGGTATTTCCCCCAGGAATCTGAAAGATGGAGGAAAGATTCCCTGCTTGTCAGAAACCAGAGGTTGTGTTTATCCTAAGAGAACATTTGGCCCTTTGGGTTCTGGCCCTTCCTAAGAAAACATTTGGCCCTTTGGGTTCTGGCCCTTTGATTTCAGCAGTTGTAAAGAAGGATGGCTATTTCTGATAGCTGCTTATAATCTGGTTCCAAAGTCCTTTCAGGATCTTTAATCAGGTAGCAGAAGATCAAATTTCACACCACGCAAGGTTATTTCAAATACAATTTAATTATGTCCTCAAAACAAAGTATTAGAGGCAGGCTCTTGAGTCTGTAATTACAAACATATTTGATGGGACAAAGTGTACAGGATAATTGTATAACTTGGCATAGACATATTGGTCTCTGCAGCTTAGTGTAACCAACAAACATATTTGGGAAGAGAAACTCGTGTTTCATTTTCTATATTTTATTGTTTAAAGTTATCATTTAGTTACCTCCCTTCTTTGATAAGTGAAATGTTCTTGTAATCCTCAATGCCTGCCATGATCATGATAATGCATTTCAAGTTTACTTTTTCATTATGTTTATTTTTTTAATTATGTAATAAAATTAATCTCAAATTACTGACATTTTAGAATGTGGAATGGATAATTTATTGCTTTAAAATTTCATTTTGAAGGTTTCAGTGTCGACTGGTGGGCTCTTGGAGTACTCATGTTTGAGATGATGGCAGGAAGGTCTCCATTTGATATTGTTGGGAGCTCGGATAACCCTGATCAAAACACAGAGGATTATCTTTTTCAAGGTAATTTGCAGTATTTTACAGAGTCTCTGTGAATAACCCATCCTAAGGCATGAATGAAGACAGCTATAGTTATTACTTTCTAGTAAGAAAGAGGAAGAATAATCTGGAAAATATACCCCTAAACACATGAGTTTGTTTTTGTTGTTTTGATCTGTCGTTCCTACTGCTTAGTTTTTGGTCCCAGTTGCCAGTTACCTTCTCATACTCAGAAACAACAAGGAGGTGACTTCAGATTGTACATCACAGAGGTTGGAGGAAGGAATTGTGTGGCCGGAGAGGGCAGTCTTTTCACCTGGACCACAGTCCTGAATGCATAAATCCAAGAGCAATAATGGGAAAAAGCAGAGTACTAAGGAGATAAAAAGGATCAAAAGGTGAAGGAAAAAGCTCTGCAGTTGGAAATACAAAGAACTGAACAGAACAGAAACAAGCAGACAAGCACAAGGACCCCGAACACACCGTCCAAAGAAGTGCAAAAACTGCCATAAAATTCTACATTTAATGACTAAGGTCATTACAGAAAATGAATAGATATTTCATGTAATAGGAAATCTAGCTTGCTGTGAAAAACCTGGAAACACTTTTAACCTCCTTAGTCAGGGGTGTGCACATTAAAAATTAATGGGCTTCCATCTCATACCTACACATTTGGCAAAAATTTTAAAGTCTGACAACACCAGTGCGAGTAAGGGTTAATAACACTGCTGGTGAGGATATGAAGCAACTGGAACTCTGGTGGATGGAGTGAAAACTGACATGACAACTTTGGAAAATAATTTGGCAAAGTCTAATGTAATCAAATATAGTAATACATGCCACACATTTTACAGACACTAACCTGTTTAAACCTTATAACTCTCCTATGAGGGCTTCGTTGGTGGCTCAGTGGTAAAGAATCTGCCTGCCAATGCAGGAGATGCAGGTTCCATACCTGGGTCAGGAAGACCCCCTGGAGGAGGGCATGGCAACCCACTCCAGTATTCTTGCCTGAATAATCCCATGGACAGAGGAGCCTGGCTGCAGTCTATGGGATTTCAAAAAAGTTGGACATGACTTAGCAACTAAATAGAAAACAACAGCAACACCCCTCTGAATCAGATATTCTTTTTATTCCAATTTTACAGATAAGGCAACAGACACAGTAAGGTAGTCAAAGAATAAAACCTACACGTGTAGTGATCAAAATTGTTCAGAGTAGAGGCTCTGAGTAGGAAGGAAAGGACAGGACTGGGAAGGTACACAAGATGCTTAGACAGTGTTTGTAATGTCTGTTGTTTTCTGCTGGAATGCCTTAAATATCTTATAGTAGAAATATAAAGATGAAAACCCTGTAAAAGTTAATTATAATAATGCTGTAAATTTTATCTTTCTAGTTATTTTGGAAAAACAAATTCGCATACCGCGTTCTTTATCTGTAAAAGCTGCAAGTGTCCTGAAGAGCTTCCTCAACAAGGTATAAATTGTATATAAAATCGTTAGTGATTTATCTCTATACAAATGGCACTGGTAAGGAGAGTTTCAGGTGACATAAAATTCCAAAACATCAAAGTGTATAATTTTTCCATTAGATCTGGAACTTGTCTCTTCACCAAAGGGTGCCTTGACAGAATGAGATCCTTGACAGAATGAGATCCTGAGATGCGTCGTCCTTTCCGTTCTGCCAGTATAGTTTACCCCTAGCTTTGTATCACGTATGGTGTTTGTTTTGTTTTGCTTTTTGGCTGCGCTGGGTCTTCACTGTGGTGCATGGACTCTTGTCTGATTGTGGCACTCAGAGCTGCTCTTCTTATGGAGCATAGGCTCCAGAGTGTGTGGGCTCATACGTGTGGTGTTTTTAATGTAAACAAAAAATACCACGTGCTCAATTAGAGAAAAACTGCATCTTTGGGGATAGCCTCAGTTGTACCTCCATCTCTATTTTTTCAGTTTCCTTTAGATGATTATTATAGAATGTTTTAACTTATTGAGTACTTGGTACAGTAGTGTTCTCTGCAAATTCTCTTATCACAACCCTATAATTAGAAATTATTCAGAAAAAATAAAATGCTGAAATGTTGTCTCTTTAAAAAGTCTGAACACCATTCTGTCATTGTTTGTTGCAGTTGATAGGCTAGAAGATTTTTTTTTTATATATATCTTTATTTTATTTGCTTGCACTGGGTCTTAGTTACAGTATATAGGCTCTTAGTTCCCTGACCAGGGATTGAACCCAGGACCCCTCCATTGGGAGCACAGTCTTAGCCACTGGACCAGCGGGGAAGTCCCTAGAAAAGTTTTAGGATCTAAAATTATGACTCTGAATTATGTTTATTCATAACACTCTAACACCAAATGTGTAGGTTTCTTTCCACACCACCAACCAGTTTTCCATCCTCTTACTTTAAAAATCTTGTTTAAAAATAAATGGCAGGTTAGAAAGTAGGTTGACGTGTGTTTATTTTCTGAGATAAATAAGATAATGAGTTTTAATAAAATAAATTCAAGCTTGTTTTAAATGAGTATTTTATGTGAGGAAAGATTTAAACTGGAAACCTTAGTTTTAACACAGTGAAAAATGAAGGTGAGAAGTGTCAGTATGCAAAGCAGAATGCCTTTTGCCACAGAGGAAAATGGAAACATGTTCTCATTCACGATAGTTGTATAATTTGCAGGCTGCTTCTCAGTCCAGTGATTCAGATGATGGTTGTATCGTTGTTGTACACAAATTATGGTTGTTGCTATAATTGGACACAGGGCTTTTAAATTGAGCTAAAAACAAACTGGTGAAGTTCGAGGGTTTGTGTGTTTTGAGTATCACTCCAGCCCGTGTCAAAGAAAGAGTTGGTGCTGCCCAAATAATCCTGCTGCTCTCTTTGTCTTCTTCCCGTTTTTCTTTAGCAAGGTGTGGTGACATCTCTCCACTTGAGTTACAAGGATAGCTGGAGAAGAGCTGTGAGGAAATCTTGCTTGCCACAAGCATCAGATACTCCTTTGATTATCTAGTGTTATATTTTCTAGAAATGAAAGGTAGACCATTCTGATTTCAGATAAAAAGGTATCATATAACAGACACAAAACACAGGTCACAAAGGTGGTTTATTCTGAAGCAGAGTATTCACCCAGCTCTTGAAACATTTCCACCATAGGACCCAAAGGAACGATTGGGTTGTCATCCACAAACAGGATTTGCTGATATTCAGGGACACCCATTCTTCCGAAATGTTGATTGGGATATGGTATGTACATTTTGATTATTTTATATATTGTTGTTGTTCAGTTGCTAAGTCCTGTCCGACTCTTTGTGACCCCATGGAATGCAACACGCCAGTCTTCCCTGTCCTTCACTGTCTCCCAGAGTTTGCTCAAACTCATGTCCATTGAGTTGGTGATGCCACCCAATCATTTCATCCTCTGTTGTCCCCTTCTCTTGCCCTCAATCTTTCCCAGCATCAGAGTCTTTTGCAATGAGTCAGCTCTTGACATCAGGTGGCCTAAGTATTGGAGCTTTAGCATCAGTCCTTCCAATATTAGTTTTCATTATTTTCTTGGGCCAAAATTTATTAATGTAAAAGAATATTGAAAAACCAGTGTATCACAGCTTACATAACTTAAAACCACTCTCTAAAGTGCCTTTTTAAAAATTTATTTTTTAATTGAAGGATAATTGCTTTACAGAATTTTGTTGTTTTAAAATCACTTTAAATGACAAAAAACAACAAAATTCTAAGTGCTTTTTAAAAAGCATTTAAAACTGTGAAAGCTTAGAATATTAATTTAATGGAGCAGGTTGTAGTAGTATTGGGGCCTGCATCAGTGTTCAGATTTGTCATTATTTCCTTCATATGAATATTGTAGAACCAGGCCCAGGGACTCACTTTAATAAGACTGGGAAATACCTAAGGACAGAGGAGAAGCACAGAGGTGGAATTTTTCTAAGAATGTGGGCTTGAGCTGTCACCCATTATGTCTCTTCTAGATGGAGCAAAAGCAGGTGGTACCTCCGTTTAAACCAAATATTTCTGGGGAATTTGGTTTGGACAACTTTGATTCTCAGTTTACTAATGAACCTGTCCAGCTCACTCCTGATGATGAGTAAGTATTTCTGTAGACTGAAATATTTTTTAAAGTGCTTTGATAGTCCCATTTTTTAATAACTACACAGTGTTCCATGATCAGATTATCTGATTTTATCTAATCATCCAGTTACAGGACATTTGAATTATACAGTTATAAAAACAGTACTTGTCATTTTCTCCTTTGCTGACACGTATTGTCTCTAATTCTCAACAGCAGTCTTACAAACCTCATTTTACAGGCGAGGAAACCGAGGCTCAGAGAGGTTAAGCAAGGTTATGCAGCTGTGAGTTGACAGAGCCAGGATTCAAACCCAAGTCTGACTAAGGCCTGTGCTCTTTGCACTGCACTGCACTGCTTCCCACTGTGATAGTGACCATCTTGGTCTGAGTTCCTGAGTATTACCTTTAGATAGATTCCTAGAAGGGGAATTAGGTCAAAGGGTTTAAAGTTTTTAAAGCTCTTGATATATATTGCCAAATTACTTTTTAAAAAGATTACATCAGTGTGTCAGATCCAGGCAGCAGTGATCTGACTTACTTTTTGTGTTTATATCTTTGAAAGATATGGCTTAGAATAACTTGGGGATATTTGATCCTTCAGCTGTCGTTAACTGATTCATTCTGTCATGTCATGGAAGCCTTTTCTGCTTGGCAGTCATTTTACTTTAACATCTGGTTAGTTCTTATCACATTCCTCACCGCAGCTGTTCCAAACTCTCTCTACATTTTAGAAGCCTTCAGTGTTCCCCCTGCCTCCATCAGTCTAAGTGGATTAACCTTGCCTTGAGTGGCCTGCCAGGGTTGAGACCTCCCTACTGTGAGCTTGCTCCATTTCCAGCCATCACCAGACCGCCTTGTGTCTCAGAAGTGCTCTCTAACTCGTCCCAAACTTTTGCTGCTTCCTGCTTCTTGGAAGGCTCTCCCTCTTATGCATGGGGTAGCCTCCCACTTTCTCAATCTGTTTCCTTCATTTCCTCCAGGATTCATTGTGTCAGTTATCCCCATTCCTTCACCTTCCTTAATTTCTCTTTTCCAACTTCTTCTCTATGCTTATAAATATGCTCAAATTCAGTAATTTTCCCCACTTCTTTGAGCCACCACATTTTTCTCTCATCTTCTTTTCATCTTCAATCTTTTTCAGAAATACTTAATAGATGCTTATGGTAAAAGAAAAATAAATAAGCACTGTCTCTATTAAATTCCTTCAAAGTAATCAACATTGACTGTCTTACACTTTCTTGCTGCCAGCACTTTAACCTCTTTACAATTGAACCTACTCTTTAAGCTTTTAAAGGTTGAATTGGCTTCTTAATTTCTAGATTTTAAAGCATTTTTTGATCTGCCCCGTCTCCTCCGATGTCTGTAAAGCATCTGACACTGATGGCCTGCTTTAGTTGGTGCTGTCCATCCTGGTTCTGCATTATCTCTTTAACCACTTGTCATCTTATTTACCCTGTCCCCTTGAGACTAGCATGCTCCATGATTCTATTCATGACTGCCTTGTCTTTGCTACATGCAGTTTATACCTTGGAGATTTCAGCCAGCCCCGTAGCATGGAAACCAGCTATTAAATGCCTCCCAGCTAAATAGGCAGATAACTGTTGAACTAAAGACACTAGTAGACAGTAAGCCTTGATTATTTTTGAATGTGTAGTACTTAGCATAGTGCCTTTTGTCATTATTTGTCACAGCAGTGTGTATTAGAAGGAGCACTGGATTTAATCAAAAGATGGAAATTTGAATCCCCTCACCACCTCTTACCAACAGGGTACCCTGGGTCTGAGTTACATAACTTCTCTGAGCCTGTGTCTACTCATATCGCCTACTTCCCAAGGTTGCTGTAAAGAATAAATGAACAATGGTTTTTAAAGCTCTGAGCCACCACCCTCTTATCTTCCCTGAGCTTCATTTCCCCTTAATAGTTCAAACATGTCTCCTGGTTTGTCAGACAAGCACCTCAAACATCTGAAGTGTAAATTGTTCACAATCGGGTCCTTGTTTTTAATTTACCCTTTTCTGCTCATTGTACCACCATGCATTCCTTTATTCAGATTCGATCATCTGAGTCAGTGGTTGTTGACTCCAACTCTTCCTTACCAAACTGTATAATACCTTCAGCTGCCAAGTTCTTGTCTCTTTTTCCTTTACTTCATCACTTATGTCGTTTCTAATTGGCTCCTTCTTTACTTTACAACTCGTTCAGTACATACAGAGTACCAACTCCTTTAATCAGTTTCCTTCAGTAAACTCCTACCTTGCCTAGCAGGTAAAATCTGTCCCCTTGGTGAGTAATTAGTCTCCCATCATCTGCTCGAGCATGACTTTCTAGCCATATCTCTCACCGTAACATAAGCGCCATGTTTTCATCAGGCTCAATTACCCACCATTCCCTGATAGCATGCTGTTAACATTTCCTCTCTATTCCTCCTTCCTTTTCACCTGTTGAAATCTTCCCCATCTTTCAGAGCTCCCTCAGATGTAATCAGACCTTTGATAGATCAAGATGGACCTCTTTAGTGTTAACATCACTGGCTTCTTTGAGCTAGCCATTACCTTCCTTCCAGCATCCTCTGCCTTCTATTCCTGTGCTCCAACTCTAATAAATTACTGACATTTCCCCAGACTTACCGTAGTCTTTCATAATTCCATTCAGTTAGTGTTTGTGGAATGATGCTGCCTTTCTTGATTTTGCCAAGTAGAAGTCACCTTTTTCTTTAGAACTGTGGTTAGAGCCTGGAGAAGGCAATGGCAACCCACTCCAGTGTTCTTGCCTGGAGAATCCCAGGGACAGGGGAGCCTGGTGGGCTGCTGTCTATGGGATCACACAGAGTCGGACACAACTGAAGTGACTTAGCAGCAGCAGTGGTTAGAGCCGGAGAAGGTGATGGCACCCTACTCCAGTACTCTTGCCTGGAAAATCCCATGGACGGATGAGCCTGGTAGGCTACAGTCCATGGGGTCGCACAGAGTTGGACAGGACTGAAGCGACTTAGCAGCAGCAGCAGCAGCAGTGGTTAGAGCCGGAGAAGGTGATGGCACCCTACTCCAGTACTCTTGCCTGGAAAATCCCATGGACGGAGGAGCCTGGTAGGCTACAGTCCATGGGGTCGCACAGAGTTGGACAGGACTGAAGCGACTTAGCAGCAGCAGCAGCAGCAGTGGTTAGAGCAGGGCTTAGCTTGTCGTGTAGGAGACTTAGCAGGTACTGTTTTGTTATATGAAGTACCTTCCCTCTTGAAGGAAGGGGCCATATCCTGTGTAACTTTGTTCTCTGCAGTATGATAGGTACATTTAAGTACTAAAATATTTGATGGTAATGGTCTTGTATACTTAACTAGAAGCCCAGTGTAGCAGAATGCCAGCCTCTCTGCTCCCTGTGACCCACTGCCTCCCTGTGGTGGCCCTCTGGATCTTTCAGAGTACTTCCTCTGGTTTTTTCGTTTTGCTTAACTTCTGGGCTTTCTCTTCACCATGTTCCATCTGGTTGTTGAAGTGAAAGTCGCTCGATCGTGTCTGACCCTTTGCGACCCCATGGCCTATACAGTCCACTAAATTGCATGCTGATTCAGCCCTGGGTGTTCACCTATAATTATGATGTTGTTTGCTGCTGCTAAGTCGCTTCAGTTGTGTCCAACTCTGTGCGACCCCATAGACGGCAGCCCACCAGGCTCCTCTGTCCCTGGGATTCTCCAGGCAAGAATATGAAGTGGGTTGCCATTTCCTTCTCCAATGAATGAAAGTGAAAAGTGGAAGTGAAGTCGTTCAGTTGTGCCCGACTCTTAGCGACCCCATGGACTGCAGCCTACCAGGCTCCTCCATCCATGGGATTTTCAAGGCAAGAATGTTGTTTAGGTCAGAAATTAAGATTACCTAAAATTGTGACTATTTGTGCCTTTTTTATTCCCAGTCTTCAGTTTTGGACTACCTTTTGGTTCCAAACTTGCTCATGGGATTATAAGTCTTTTCTGATTTTCAGTACTGCTGATTCTTCTAGAAAATGTTTGGGGGTTAATCTAAAAACTTGTAGATTTTCCCCCCATAATTTATAAATTAGCCTTATTTTTAATTTTTAATCTTATTTTACCATTTAAGAAAAAAAATCAAAGAAATCTTAATGGTGAACATTATTTTTCTTTCAACAGTGACATTGTGAGGAAGATCGATCAGTCTGAATTTGAAGGTTTTGAGTACATTAATCCTCTCTTGATGTCTGCAGAAGAATGTGTCTGATCGTCCCTGCTCAACTGTGCATTTTGCTTGTGTTGCCATTTAATGCATGGATAAACTTGTTACCAGTCCGGATGCAATGAACCATTTTATATTTTTCACCTACAGAAAAAACACTCAGTACCTTCTGCTGTTGGCTGTAAAAGTCAATGGTTACATCTCAGTTTAACTACGAAAAAGATGAAACTACTTTCCAGACAATCGTGTCAAAATTTAGTTACACTGGTAATCCAGCAACCTACTGATGAATAATAAAGTTGTCTTTTTTGTGCAAAGGAAATACTCACTAAAAAGAGTTTCTGTTGCATTAAGGGACGTGGTGGGGTTATATCATAAACCTCCTATGATTTTTGTCATATTCATGAGGTCACTTAAGTATTTAATTTTGGAATAAAAGAGTAATTCAAAATACAACTTGTTATATTACCTGTTACTTTCTGAGTTATTCATGTTTAAAAATTCAGCTGCAAATTCTGTCATTGCCTTAGAAGACTAATTTATTGATTTTTAAGGCAACAATTATTAATACAAGATGTTGGTTGCTTAGAATTGAGGAATACAGAGTCTTCTGAGGAAGAGAATGGACACATTTTATTAAGAACCAAATTCCAAATTATTAGCTGGCTGGCTTTGAAAAACTGATTCAAGTGATTTCTTTTATAGTGAGGGGTTAGCTTCTGAGTTTGTCCCTGCAGTGGGAACTGTAACTGGAATGTTAATAAATGTAGTTCAGAGAACCCAGACTTCTGTTAAGTGGAACACTTCTCAGTATATTAAAAAAAAAAAAAAAATTAAAAACACTTAAAAAAAAAAGTGCAATGGTAATATTTATTTTTTATTGGAAAGTAAATCCCACAGTCTCCTTTTGTGATTTGATCTAAATAATAAGGAAGCACCTTGTTACCAAAAACTTGTAAGAACACTCCATTATCCAGTGGACACAGAATGTATACTATTTTTTCCCTGTAATTCAGTATAAAGGAAAATAATTTATCTTCCAAATAGTGTCTTAACCATGCTTGTTTTTTCCCCAAACCATACTTTCATATCCTGTTTTGGAGCCTTCAATGAAATTCAGGAAAAAAAGAATAAACATGAATAAATGTTCAGGATATGCACACACATTCACACTCATCACAGTTCCAACTGCTTAAGTGAGTTTTAGTGAAGTAGCTAATACATGTAATCAGAGTAGAATACATATCAGGGGCAGAGTTCTTCAGATTATTTTTAATATTAGTGCTTAACAATTATTATTTAAAGTGATGCCAATGATAGTGTCCTGTTGTTTATTTTTAAATATTTTTTTATGAAAAGGGACTTAAAAAATAAGCATGATCATTTAAATTACTTATAAATGTCCAATCTTAGTAAAATGTAACTTTTAGGAAAGATATCTAGTCTTAAATTTAAAATGACTTAGTATATGTAGGCATTTAATAAATTGTCTCTTTTTTGACGGGATTGCTACATTTCATTTGAAATGTAATTTTTCCAAAGTTTCTGTCCATGTATACTCTCTTTTCTTTGAATAAGTCTGAAAGCAGTGAAACCTCAAAGGAAATGTTTATATAGTTCACATGTTTATTTAAGAAGTATATATGTTTCTCTTAAGACCTGAAACTTGTTTTAGGAGAAAAAACAGTATTTACTTCAAATCATAAATTTATAAAAATTTTTGACATATCAGAAAATACTTTATGATCTTGCTTTTAAATGGTACTATTTTCCTTAGGACGTTTGTTCTCAAATTTTAGAATGTGGAATAATCACCTAGTAAGTTTGTTGTAAAAAGCACATTGTTGGATCCACCTTAGAATTCTGTTGGGTCTCGGGACCTCAGTTTGAGAAGCAGGTTTGTTTTTTTAGTTACTTTTATTTTGTCCTTAGTTACATATTAGAAAGAGTATTCATGATAAAACATTTTGAGAAGGGTTAGATAGTTACTATCTTATCTACAATTTCAAATAAATTTTCAATAATTGACTTCAAGTTAGATATCTCCTAAAAAAATGTATCAGTTTTCTATCAATGTTACAAATGATGAGACATTTTTCTGTGATGAGGTTTTAACTGTTATTCAGGGTGGCCTTTTTTTTTTTTTTTAAATTTTTTTTAAACTAAGATTTACTGTGTATATTTTATACTGAATTGCATTACAAATATGTTTTTAACTGTATTTTGTTTTTTTGTAGTCCTTATGTGCCATGACAGTTCTTTTTATATTACATAGAAGTTGTCTCAAATGCTCACCAGGGGACTAAGACAGTTGACAGAATGGTTGGAATTTTGGTGTTCTAAGAAACAATTTATTTTACATAAGCATGTATGTGGTCGAATCATTTTCTGTGTATGCAGCCTGAGCCTGAAAAGGATTTCAGGTATTATGCTTGTTTAGTACCTGTACATTTACTTAAAATAATTTTTTTTGTTTTGATTTTTGTCATGTAGAATACTGCCTTGGTCTAATGTAATCTGTATTTGTGTACCTTTTTTTAAATTTTACTTTAAAATCTTTAAATAAAATGTTTAGTACGCATCAGGATTGGAGCATGTTTACTATGTAGTGTATCAGAGCTTTGTGTAAGAACAAAGGTGTATTCAAAATTGGTTCAAGAAGAAAAATGAAAATTTTAGGGTTTGGAATTTTGCTGTACTTAGAGCAGCATTCTGGTAGTTCTCATGCCATATTGTAGACATTTACTCATAAAATATTGTTCAGTGTATTTTTAAACTCACCCGTCTATGCATCTCTTATGTTGGAAAACAAATTAGTAAAAAATCAGCTGAAGAGAGAGCATTTTAACTAGTTTTAAAACTGAATTTAAAACTAAATTTAAACAGAACAGTATGTTCTACAGTGATCTATTCTAGAGTTCCAGAACTTCTCCTTTCTCAGCTGTAGCTAGTGTTCTTCTATAAACAAGCATGAGCCTGGCGTCTCACACTTCCAAACCTCTTCAACATTACTTAACCTTTCTTTTCTTTTACAAGGAGAATGAAATTCAAAGTGCTTTTCTTTTTTATTGACTTATGAAATAGCTAGAGCTGGTATATTAAAACCACCAAAGACTGATCTCCTGTGTCTTTTCTATTATTTTATCGTAATATCCCCTATGCGTGCATGCGTGTTCAGTTGCTCAGTCGTGTCTGACTTTTTGTGACCCCGTGGACTAGCCCACCAGGCTCTTCTGTCCATGGGATTCTCCATGCAAGAATACTGGAGCGGGTTGCCATGCCTTCTTCCAGGGGATCTTTCTGACCAAGGAATTGAACCCTCCTCTCTGGCACTGCAGGCAGATTCCTTACAGTCTGAGCCACCTGGAAAGCCCCAAATATCCCCTATACCAAACCATAAATTTGGTTGTTTTCTTTGTGTTAGTAAAATACCAAAACAGAGTCCAAAGAGGAGTTTGAAGCTTTCGGGAAATTTTGCATTTGAGCAAATAATTGATAGGGCAACCGGTTTCTCTGTGAAAGGTAAAATCAGTCTCCAGTCTTCAACAGGTTGGTTTCTGGACAGCACCCAACGGGGAGTCATTGGTATAATTGGTGGTCTCCCTTCATAGATTTACCTTCCTCTCCTCTAGAGCTTAAGGAATCAGTTAAGACGCATATAGTCTGAGTAGTTTATATCCAAAGTTCATTGTTCCAGAATGTTCTGGAATTTGCTATGTAAAAAAAGTGTTAGTTGCTCAGTCATGTCTGACTCTGGACTGTAACCCACTAGGCTCCTCTGTCCAAGGAATTCTCCAGACATTACTGGAGTGGGTTGCCATTCCCTATCAGATCAGATCAGATCAGTCGCTCAGTCGTATCCAACTCTTTGCGACCCCATGAATTGCAGCACGCCAGGCCTCCCTGTCCATCACCAACTCCCGGAGTTCACTCAGACTCACGTCCATTGAGTCAGTGATGCCATCCAGCCGTCTCATCCTCTGTTGTCCCCTTCTCCTCCTGCCCCCAATCCCTCCCAGCATCAGTCTTTTCCAATGAGTCAACTCTTCGCATGAGGTGGCCAGAGTACTGGAGTTTCAGCTTTAGCATCATTCCTTCCAAAGAAATCCCAGGGCTGATCTCCTTCAGAATGGACTGGTTGGATCTCCTTGAAGTCCAAGGGACTCTCAAGAGTCTTCTCCAACACCACAGTTCAAAAGCATCAATTCTTTGGTGCTCAGCCTTCTTCACAGTCCAACTCTCACATCCATACATGACCACAGGAAAAACCATAGCCTTGGTGCTAAATAAGGCTAATAAACAGAATTTCTGCCCTTGACATTTGAGATAGAGACCAGACATACTGAGAAAGACGGTTGTCATCACAAAAAATGTACAGTGATAAAAGCCAAATAAACGCAGTAAAATATTATGTGGCCATGATAGGTTATCAGCTTTACCAGTAAAACTTGTATGAATTTTTACTTGACATTTATTTTAGGTTTATGGTAGATTCCAAAAAGCTTTATGAATTCAAATATACATAACTTAGATATTTATCTCTAATATGTATATATATGCACACAATATATACATAAATACTATATATATATAGAGAGAGTATTCATATATAAGATGATTTTTGGGTTTTGTGCTCAGAAATATGAGTTGAAAGTTACGTGAAAATGGGAGAGAAAATTGTCAGATGCTTCTGCTTAGATTTTTTAACAGTTCATCTCTGAAATTTATAATTAAGATGAATCCAGCTCAGAATTTGAGATGATTTTTTGCTTGAAATGTGACAGTGCAGTTCACCTTTACATAGCAATCTGTGCCTTACTGGCATTAACATATATTTGTACTCCAATTACTATTTTTACTGAAGAAAATGGAATTACAGGTTTTCTAAGAATAAAGCGGCTGTTTCATATGATCTTTTACGGGCTATAAAAGTTAAACCCCATGCTAGACGTATTCACTAGACTTGAGAGAGATTTAGCTCAAGTTTCCATTGACAGTTTAGCAAGTCCGAAGCAAATTCTAATTTTGTATGGGAAAAAAGAGCCCATTGAAAGGCTCTAGCAAAATCCTTAATTCGATGCTTTGATTTTCCTGGAAAAGTGAAGCGTTGCTGGGTTTCTAGAAGTAGTGCCATGTAACCAGGTTTAAACCTTCCATCATGTAAACTATCTGCAACGTGGGTGGTTTTACTTGATGACTTTTTATGTTATTTATGATATATTTAGGAGGAAAAATCATGGTAAAGACAGTTAAGTACAGAAACCTAATTCTAACTCACATTTTATGATCTTTTTTACAGAAAAAATACTTTCTTGGCTCTTGATTTTTACTTAACAATCAGATATTTAAATTTAAGAAAATGTTTGCACTTGTGAATCATTTGAAAGTTTACTCAATTTGAAACAATATTTTAAAGAAGAAATCTGAATCTGTGTTAAAGAGGATATTTTACTACATTATTCTTACCGTCTTTAGGTTTAAAATTTTATTTCATTTCATATTTCAAATTTTATTTGAAGGCTATGTAATGTGTCTAGCACTATGCTGATTCTACAGGATTTGGAGAAGTTTTTTTAATTTTTATTTTTGATTAGAGAGTAATTACAATATTGTAATGGAAAAGTTTTATTGTAAGTAATAAATGAATTCATTCATTCCAGAAAAATTGGCTTAGGTTTAAAACGAAAAAAATGTTGATGTGTATGCCACCCTTTTAGGTAGGGGATATTTCCTATGATTAAAATAAAAATTAACATTCTCTCCCAAGTAGTGAGGTCTGACGTGGAAAGGGGAAGTAGCAGCGTTCTGTCGCAGACGGGTGATTCCATCTGCTTCACCACCACCAGAGGCCAGTCTCTTGCTGTAATGAAGGTCAAAGTTACCAGCACTTTCACCCTCTGAAGGAGGCAGTGTGTTTACTACAAGCCAATTACCAAGAGGTTCCAGGTGCTCATCATGTGTGTGTGGATTTTACAGAACTATTCAAATTCAACATTTGAATTGCTCTTTTGAAGGAAATCTCACATAGTTATCTGGGAGTCTGGCAAGCTGTCATAGAACTGCTTTGCCTTCTTTAGAAACTCTTTAGGGTGTTAGATCTTCCATATTTAGTCAACACAAATTAGGACCCACTATGTGCTGGGGACTGGGGATATAACCAGCAAGAGGCCAGTCATGTCATATTTCATGCTGTCTAGGCAATTTTCCACCTGTGCATGATACCTTTAGCTGAAAATAAAACCAGGGCTGATTTTTAGTCATTTAAATACGGATTCAATTAAAACAAAGTGAAAGAAATTCTCTAGTCTTTAGTTGTGGAAATTTCTATATCAACAATTGCGTGTCATCCCAGATTTAACCCATGAATGTTTGAATTCATTGAAGACATGATTTCAAGAAACTTTTTTTTAACTATGTTGCTATTTCACAAATACTAAACACTTTTGTACTGCAAGTAAATAGTTGAAAGAATCCGTTTGCCAAGGAAAGACATTTTCCTGCTAATTCCATTGAAAATTAATCTTGGAGAATGCTTCAGTTCCAGGCAGTTATTTACTTCACTGCTGAAAATAACTCTACAGTGTTGCCATGAGTTGCGCTAAACAACCTCACACCTTCTCCTTCACAGGTTTTTCATCAACAACTTTTTTTAGATTTGTTGTGATGTTGACACCACTTGATAATCTTCACATTGTAACTTGATAGTAAGAGCAACTAGGAAGTATGAAATCTGTCCACTTACAAAGTATTCTTAAAAGTACAAGAATTCCTTTTTGTGAGTCTGCTTTTTTTCTCTTTTTTGTTATATTCAGTAGTTTATTGTACTTCTTAGATTCTAAATATAAGTGGTATCATGCAGTGTATCTAGAACAAGCTAGTGACTACCAGTGGGAGAGGGAAAGGGGAAGGGGTAATAATAGGGTAGGAGACTCAGAGGTACAAACTATTAGGTACAAAATAAGCTACAAGGATATAGTGTGCAACATAGGAATATAGCCAATACTTTATATTAACTATAAGTTAATATAACCTTTAAACTATAACTATAACCTTTAAAATTGTAAATCACTAGACTTTACCTCTACAGCTTATATTGTACCACAACTATACTTTGATAAAGGTTTAAAGGCATATATTTTACCCCAAAAATGGGGAATAGATAAATATATTTTTACAAATTTCTGTAGTGATAGAAATAAAGAAAAGAGAAAAAAAAAAGAATTCCTTTATGTGTTTCAAAATATAAAAGGAAAGCTTGTACTTATGATGAGGACTGGTGATTTTTACTTCTGTTTAATTTTCAGTGATGCCAAAGGAAGTTAAGTTTTCCAAAGAAAGTTGCTCCTTGCTGTTGAGTCCACCCAAATAGAAATACTATTTATGGATTTTAATAGCTGACATGGGCCAGGCATGCGCTAAACATTTCACGCACGTCTCATTTAATCCTAACAATCCGGCGATTGTTTCTTATTCCAGAACTACTGAACTGAAGCCTGTGTAGGTGGGAACTGAGGCCAGCACCTCAGGTGGTCTCAAGTTCAATTCAGAGACCCGCTAGCCTGTATTATGTCCTATTTTCACCAACTGATGGGGGGTAAAATGAAGTTTTAGGGAGCTTAAGTAACTTGCTCAAGGTCCATACGATTCCAGTGCCTATGGCCTCTCAAGACAGTTATGTAACATTTGCTCCAAACTCTGTCTCCTGAGAAATTACAGCTAATCAATTCACTATTCTTCTAACTCTGTCTAGCCAACTCCTTGAGGGTCAGCTCTGTAAGTCTGGTCTTGGCCTCTTCTCTGCAACCATCCATGTTGGCTCAAACCTGCCAGCCTTTTCCTGAGATAGTGTGCTCCATCTTTCCATGCTCTGTGACTCCCACTTCATAAATATATGAAATATACTTTTTAAAATTGGGGTATAGTTGCTTTTGGAGAAGGAAGTGGCAACCCACTCCAGTATTCTTGCCTGAAGAAGTCCATGGACAGAGGATCCAGGTGGGCTGCAGTCTATGGGGTCACAAAGAGTCGGACACAACTGAGTGACTAACACAACAATGTGGTTGCTTTACAAGGTTGTGTTAGTTTCTGCTACATAACAAAGTGAATCAACTGAATGTATACATATATCCTTTCCCTCTTGGATCTCCCTCCCTCCCTACCCACTGCCCCATCCCATCCATCTAGGTCACCACAGAACACTGAACTGAGTTCCCTGCACTATACTGTAGCTTCCCACTAGCTACCTGTTTTACCCTTTCTTGAGCAGCCCAGGATGCTTTTCTTTCAAGCACTAAGAACTGTGTGATAGCCCATCAGAAACTGTTGCTTCTGTCCAAGATTTGGTGTGAACCTGACTGTCAGGAAGCATTTAACAGGAGGCTTCCTGTGTGCTGTTCTGGATCTGTCAGGAATTCTCTGTTCCTTATTAATTCCTGAATATTCAGGAATTAAGAGGAGAGGCAAGCTTCTCCTAGGGGCTGGGAAATCCAGGCATTTCCTTCATTAGTTTTTCTATACAATGATAAGTACCCTCTTCCTTCTTGTGAACCATACGTAAAAGTGATTGTTTACAACTCTCTCTCTCTTTAATATGGATCGCCTATGTTTTGTAAGTCTGGAATTTTAATCTTTATCTTTGCTGAGAATAACTACCTTGTAAGACAGTATATATGCCCCCACCATGTTGATTAAAACACCTTTGCTCCATCAGAGCTCTGGTCCCCATGTCTTTCTTTCTCTTTCTTTCTCTCTCTCTCCCCCTCTCTCTCTTTTTCAGGCTGATCCCCTAGAGAGCAGAGGCTCTCTGAGTTCACTTTCCTGCCCAGGCTTCTAAGACCCTCTGGAGAAGGCACTCTGCGCCTTCACCCCATTGAGAGGGTGCCTGAGGCCTTCGTGAACAGAGCAAGCCCCTGCAGGGGCTTTATTGGCTTTCTGCGTAAACCAAGAAATAATCAGCCTCTTTCTCTCTCCTTTACTTTCTTATCGGTCGACTCCGGACCACCAGGTTCCCATCCATTAAAGGACCTCAACACCTAACCAATGAAATAATCCTGTGGCTGGCCTCACCCAACCACGATTTCCTCTGATCTAGAAGTTCAGGATTAGAGAAGGAAATGGCAAACCACTCCAGTATTCTTGCCTGGGGAATCCCATGAAAAGAGGGGCCTGGCAGGCTACAGTCCATGGGGTTGCAAAGAGTTGGACACAAGTGAGCAATTGAACAACAATCAAAATGTGGGTAGGAGACCTAAACAGACATTTCTCCAAAGAAGACATGCAAATGGCTAATAAGCACATGAAAAGATGCTCAACATCGCTCATAATTAGAGAAATGCAAATCAAAACTACAATGAGATAGCACCTCACACCAGTCAGAATGGTCCTCAGCAAAAAGTCTACAAACAATAAATCCTGGAGAGGGTGTGGAGAAAAGGGAACCCTCTTGCATTGCTAGTGGGAATGTAAATTGATACAGCCCCTATGGAAGATGGTATAGAGATTCCTTAAAAAACTAGGAAAAAAACCACCATACGACCCAGCGTTCCCACTCCTAGGCATATACCCTGAGGAAACCAAAATTGAAAAAGACACATGTATCCCAATGCTCATTGCAGCACTATTTGCAATAGACAGAGCATGGAAGCAACCTAGATGTCCATTGACAGATGAATGGATAAAGAAGCTGTGGTACACATATACAATGGAATTAACTACTCAGCCATAAAAAGGAATACATTTGAGTCAGTTCTAATAAGGTGGATGAACCTAGAGCCTATTATATAGAGTGAGGTAATTAAAAAAAAAAAACTAATATTGTATATTAATGCATATATATGTAATCTAGAAAGATGGTACTGATGAACGTATTTGCAGAGAAGCAATGGAGAGGCAGACATAGAGAAAAGACTTGTGGACACAGGTTGGGGAAGAAGAGTGTGGGACAAATGGAGAGAGCAGTATGGAAGCATATACACTGTCATATGTAACTTAGCCAGTGGGAATTTGCTGTATGCCTTAGGGAACTCAAACTGGGACTCTGTGACAACTTAGGGGGCTGGCATGGGGTGGGAGGTGGGAGGAAGGTTCAAGAGGGAGGGGACATATGTGTACCTTTGGCTGATTCATGTTGACATATGACAGAAACCAGCATAATATTGTGAAGCAATTATCCTTCAATTAGAAATAAATACATTAAAAAAAAAAAGAAGACGACGACATTCAGGTTGCTCTGGGAAGCCAGGGTGCCCCCCAAAACACACACACCTCCAATCCACTAGGCGACTGTGGAGGTTTGTTCCTTTAGACATCTGGGAGTTAGTTATACCTGTATGCTTATTATTTGTGGCGACACTCCAATATGTGACTCCAGCAAGGTAGCCTGCCCTCTCCCCTCATCTCCATTCTCTGTTCTTGCCCTTCCCAAATTCAATCTTCTTTCTTCCTTTCCTTTCTAACAGTTCTCTGAGCCCACTGGGACCCTCCTTTCTGGATAAACCAACATTGAGCTCCTCAGCCCATTCGTTGCACTCTCCTTCCCTTTGCCCATTCCTGCATCTCTCTCAAAGTGGAGGCTGCTCATTCTGATGGCTCCCAGATTGAGCATTCTCCTGCTTCCTGAACACTATTGCGCACTATTACTCCTCCGCCTTCGTGTAAAAACCCCTCTCCTTCGGGGCCTGTGCTATGTGGCTCTGCCCTTATGTCACACAGCACCCTCCTGCTCATTCCATTTCCTCTGAGGAAGATGTGGTTCCTGGCTCAACCAGCCGAGATGCATTGAGCTGCAACCAGCATCTCAATGGACCGGGAATCAAACACCCAATCAAACACCAAAATCCCATCCTTTCTTTCAGCCTTTCTTTCTTTGCAAAGAAAACAAAATGCAGCGATAGGGACAGTCGTGTGAGCATGCTAAGTAAGTCGCCTCAGTCACATCCGATTCTTTGCAACTCAGTCTTTTCCTTTTTAAAACATATTTATTTATTTGGCTGCACCAGGTCTCAGTTGCGGCACACAGGATTTTCTATCTGCATTGCGGCATGCAGGATTTTTGCTTGTGGCATGTGAACTCTGAGCTGCAGCATGTGGGATCTAGCTCCCTGACCAGGGATTGAACCTGGGTCCCCTACATTGGGAGTGCAGAATCTTAGGCACTGGACCACCAGGGAAGTCCCTCTAATCAATCTTTTTCCTACCACACTTGTTTCTACCTAAGGGTCTTAACACGTGCTGTCCCAATGCCTCCTCTCCTCTTCCCTTTGCTCAGGTGGGCACCTTATATCCTTCAGGCATGTGTGTCTTTCCCCCAGGGAGGACAACCTAGGGCCCCCTTATCTAGCCCTCTCCACTGTCCTCTGGGCTTTCCAGGTGGTGTTAGTGGTAAAGAACCTGTCTGTCAATGCAGGAGACGTAAGAGACATGAATTTGATCCTTGGGTCGAGAAGATTCCCTGGAAAAGGACATTGCAACCCACTCCAGTATTCTTGCCTGGAAAATCCCATGAACAGAGGAGCCTGGCGGGCCATATGGTTGCAAAGAGTCCAACATGACTGAAGCGACTTAGCATGCTCACACGCACTGTCCTCTGTCACTACATTTTGATTTTTTCCCAGCATCTCTCTCACAACGTATAATGGTGTATTGCCAATTTATTTTACCATCATCTGTCAACTCCACCCATCTGTATGTTCCATGAGGACACGGGCCATGTCCATTTCATTTACTATTGCAGTCCCAGCACCTAGAACAATGCTTGGCACAAAGACCTTCCAGAAACATTTATTAAATGAATAAATAAATGAGTGAGTGAGCAAACGTTAGCCCTGTACTTTGGAAAAAGCCCTGCACTCCCACTGGCTTGTGGTTTCACTGTGAGTAGAGGTTGGCAGGGAAACTTTCACTGCTCCAGCAGAGCTGGGACTAGGGAACCAGAATTTTTTATAGACCACGCAGATCCTTTTTATGCTTTAATAAAGTTTGGAAAACAGAACCAGGGAAGGGCCTTCACCCACGCACTAAATGCTGACCTAGGCTAGAGAACTTGGTGCTGTAGTCGGGAAGGTGAATCATTCTGGGGTTTTGTGGATTCCCCAGCACTGATGTAAACAGAAGCATTTAGAGAAAGCCCTAAGTTACTCAGGCAATAAATGGAAATCAAGGGGAAAGGGATCCCTGAAACTTTGTAGAGACTGAAAAGTGTAGACTAATTTTAGCTTGTTATTAGTTTTCTGTTTTGCATGAGGAATTTTGGAGAGAATTTCGGTGTATATATTTCCCCTGTCTCCTTAATCAGGTGAATAAGTCACTGTAACCACTGAAAATCCTCTGTGGCAGCACATTTCATGCCCTGAAGAGAGATTTGGTTCTCAGAAGTACTCAAAAGCCACTTCAGCGTAGGTGGCAAAACTGGAAAATATTGTTCTGGAAATCTGAACCTTAATCCTTCCTCACTTCACCCCCTTGCCAAAGAGTCTCTGATGGGATGATGCCTTGAGATGATTTCTAGAGGTAAACAGGACATATTGCCGCTGTGCTTTGGCCACAGAGGAACTTCAGTTCTTCTCAGGGGCAAAGAAATGATGACCCAGAGAAATTTTTTCCAACATGATTCCCCGAAGCCATGCCCTTTGTCTCTACATTGAGCCCCCTCAAGGTATCTTGGGTGCTTGCTCTGGGCCAGGGGAGCAGAGGATCTAGTTCAGAAGCTCTTCCATCAAAATCAGTGTTCACAGACCCAGAAGAGTATTTAATTAGATCTGTACTCCAGGCTCCTTGTGATGGGATTTCGTTGGGGCTGGAGGGGGGATGAGGTTGAAAACAGAGATTTTGCACCTCTCAGTTAGAATCCTATCCCTAGAAGCTCACAAAACTTCAGGGTCTCACCCACAGGCCATGGGAGTCCTCATGTGGGAGCCCTCTAAAGAGAGTGATGAATGTCCCACCCAGAATTCCCCTTCCTCTCCCACCCTCTCCCACCCACCTCCTTTACCACAAGAGTAACTGCTCTTCTTACTCCACGGCCATCTCTGCTGCTAAAATGAGTTGGGGAAACACAGGGGTTGGAGGAGGGGAGGAAAGAACTGCAATTGCCTTACTTTTGTTTTCGGTTTGTTTGTTTTTAATTTGGTCACTTTAAATTTCTTTCAAAAAACTCAGACATCTTGCATTGTGAAGATGAATACCCTATGGTTACATCTCCAGGTCTACATTTAAGATTCATACTCTCCTTGCTAGCATGGTTCTTGGGCCCTTGGGATTTAAAAGAGCGTTTGTCTCCTTTTAAAACCTGGAGTAACCTTACAAAGTCCCTTTCTATTAATGTTGACTTGACACAAAGCATGTCTGATTTCCCCTTTTCAGTTTTCTATTCCCTTTACCCTCTGCTTTCAGGCAAAGAGATGTGATAAATGACAGTGGACTGTACTCAGCTACTGCTTTTGGTATTATAGGTTCAACAAGGGTAGGGGTGAGGATCTTCATGCCATTTTCTAACACCATCTATATGGGGAAAGATCTTCTATGTTCCAAACAAAGAACAGACAAGCAAACTAGTGGACCTAGTGTTACCATGGAAACAGTCCCTCAGTGTATGCATGGGCGGCCATGCCCATAACACACATAACGGCGGCGCCCTGGAGCAGTCTCTCACAGCAATTCTTTTGGGACCTTGGGCAACCCCTGGCCTCACTGAGTATTACTCAGAGTAAGCTACGGGGCTTCCCAGGTGGCTCAGTGGTAAAGAAGCTGCCTGCCAATGCAGGAAATGCAAGAGACTTGGGTTAGATCACTGGGTTGGGAAGATCCCCTGGAGAAGGAAATGGCAACCCACTCCAGTATTCTTGCCTGGGAAATCCCATGGACAGAGGAGCCTGGTGGACGACAGTCCATGGGCTCACATAGAGTCCAACACAACTGAGTGAAAGATTATGCGCACATGCAAGCTACACTGCTCTAACAAAAAGACCCATATGGTGATGGAAGTTCATTTCTTTCTCTCCTAATAGCCCAGGACAGATGCTCTGGCTCTGGAGCTGGGAGGATGAAGTTGTTTCCCGTTGACATTCAGGGCACCAGGTCTTACGTGACTTAGGAAAGGAAAAAGCTAAGAGGCATATTCATGGGAAGTGCTAAGGCCCTGGCTTGGAAGTGACTTGTCTCATGTAGGCTTACATGGCTTTGGCTAGAGCTCAGTCCTCTGGCTTTTCCTAAAGCAGGAGAGGCTGAGGAATGTCAGGGAGCTGTGAGTCCAGGAAGACGAGGTGGGTGGATATAGATGGCCTGCTAGCTGCCTCCACCATGCTGAGGCAGAGTTTCTTTCAGGTTGAATTGCATCAGATGAGAGACCCTGAATTGACCCTTGGAGGGGCATCAGCATAGGTTTGAGACTAAGAAGGAAGGGGTGGGAAGTCCTGAAATGATGTTCACAGGGTCAACAGCACAGCCCCTCTTGTTTCTGGCAGCTGCAACTGCTGTGTCCTGCTTCCACTTCCCTCTCCAGTCCCTGGCTCAGCTAAACTTCCAGCTCCTAAACTGCTCTCCTCCTGGGCCTGCTCTCAGGAGGCGTCATCAGGCTCACAGTCTTTCCTAGCTCCTGGGACCCAATAATTGAGTTTCCTGGTCTCTTATTCAGCTGTCCACTGGAATCCCTGGCTTTCAGGCTTGCACATCCTGTAAGTCCCTTTCTGTTCCTCCTAATGTGGACAACAGCACCGGGGCTCTGAACCTTGTCCTGATGCCCCACCCCAGGCCACTGTCTATGGCCTCCACCTTGGCTTTGGTATGGTGGTCTCCTCTTTCCTTTCCCTCCCCTCCTCTAGGCCCCCCATCCTGGCTGACTGCTGGTTTGGCCTTCCTGAAGCTGTCCCTTTCACACTGGAAGACACTCAGCTCTTTGCACCGCCCCCAACCCCAAACTTCAGACAGCATCTGTATTAGGGGCTTTCTCCTGCCTGCGAGATGCTCCCTCACCGGAAATCATCTGTGATCCAGGCAATTCAGAAGATGTAGAGCCATAAAATACAGTCAGTAAGAATCCTTCACTTGTCACTTTGCAGATGTCAACAGCTTTGCAGTGGTGGCGTTTTAAATGCAGGCAATCTGCCATCTTCTTCCCATCTAAGTTAAAAACCCATGGTTTATATTTAATTAATTTCTCTTTATGTCCTAAGTATCATGACACATATATACTTCTTTGTTTACTCCACAGCGCCTAGCCCACACTAAGCGCTCACTAAATACTACTAGCATCAGCGTCTCCCTCATCCACTTACTATTTAAAGGGAAATTATTTTTATAGTGAAGATTTAGAGGACTTTAAATGCCACTGCTTAGCTCTCAAAGTAAGTGTTACAAATGAAGCAATCATAGAAGAGGCTGAACATGTACCTATACTGAGGAAAATTATATTAAAAAACCAAAAGGCCATTTACGGACTACATACAAGAAAGAAGTAAAGCTAGATATGTACTGTATCGTTCTGAAGTTTGCTTTGTCATTGTACTTATAGTGTGGTCTGGCTGTGTTTTTAACAGTCTTATAACTACATTTTGAAATGAGGATCTGTCTTGATAAAAATACAGAAGCTATAAAGAGAAATATGTTTGCAGCCTGTAAGTTCGCTTGACCAAATAATTCATTAGAATTTCATTTATATCTTTTTGCACAGTGGACCTTGAGAAGGAGTTGAAGTTATGGAATGATAGTTCAGGTTTGAAAAGGGAAGTCTGTTAGGTCAGAGACAAATTCTTCTTTCTAGAATCCAACTCATCTGAAATGAGGCCGAAAACTGATAGATGGTTTAAAAGGAAATGTTTGACTGAAGACTGCCTGCTGTACCCATAGCTACCTGCCCACCATGGCTCCCTGGTGACAGCTGTACTAATTATAGAAAAACAAGTTGAGTGGAAGAAGATGAATTATGTAAATTTACATTGACTGAGGATCCTGTTGGAGCCTTTAGGAATTTTGATTAATAAAAATAAACCTGGGATTTTCTTATATTAAAAAGCTATTAATAGATGAAATATAATTTGCTGTAGTCTTAGAATAAAATCTAAATCAGCCAAAACAACATTTATTAGCTTTTTAAAAAATTTCTTACTGATTATGCATTATATTACATATGATTACATGTCATCATATGTGTATCATTTATTACTGTGAATCACTTGCTGGTAACAGCCATTTTGTGGATTGGAAAGGAAGCATAAAGTGTGCTTTAGGCTATATGTTTATGTTTTTATTTATGAAAAATAGTGAAAGATGCCCCCAAAGTCATGTTTTTCATAAACCCATGCTGTTAAAAGAGAAGCCTGCAAATTTTTCTCTGCTCCATTTCAACAATTTTCTTATTTTAAAATATTTGTTATTTTAAAGTATTTTAAAATATAAACCTAGCTTAAAAGCTGAGGATTAGAAAATATTTTATTTAAAATATTTATTTAAATATTTTAAAATATTTCTTATTTTAAAATATTTTAAAATATAAACCTAGTTTAAAAGCTGAGGATTAGAAGACAATCAAGAATGGTATCAACCTGCTAAAAGAAAACATTTTTGTTTGTGTTCATAGATGAGCCATTGAAACAATACCTTAATACATTTGCTTAACTCGGTTCTTTACACATTTAGAAATTTGATAAACTCAGACTTAGTGAATATGTTAACAAAAGTAAATGAAACTGGTATTTAAACATTTTTTTAGTGAAATATCACTCAACACAATTTAACACGCTGTAATTTGAAATGAATCTTTTTTCCAACTCAGAGACATTGGAAATGCTGTTAATTGTTTCAGTCGCCCACTCACTGAACCAAAAAAAAAAAATGACTTATTACTTGCTACATATCAGGAAGGTGAAAGGTCTGCCACTGAAGTCGCCCAATTCACAGGGAAGCTCTGTTCTCACTCTCCATCATCACAGCACTTTGACTAAGTGGGGAAAAGCACAGTGTGAACGCAAAACACTCGACGTTTCCTGCCGCTCTTCGTTGCCAAGTATGTATATTTTAATAGAGTAGTTCAGGGGAGAATACCCAAGCCTTTTCCAAAGGCAGATAGACCTCTCACGATTTGTGTTACACTGAAAACCTCTGTACAGACAAAGAACAGCTCAAGGATACCTGAGAGTTCATATTTAGCACTGACACAGCACTTTGATCTGTAACGTGCTTTACAAACATTAGCTAATTAAGAGGAACAACACCCCTGCAAGGTATTTAACAGGATGCGAAAATGAAAAGCTACAAGAAAGCCAGAATGAATAAATCATGCATTGTTAAATCAACATGACCTGAAAACCAGCAAGACCCCTTTCCCCATTTCTTGCCCTGACAGTATTTTGGGAAAGGCAAAGTCAGATTTTATGCCAGGTGTTGGGGACAGTGGGATGATGTCTGGATGGGAGGATGGTGATAAAGTTCCATGTATCACGTTTGCAGAGGGGAATGTTCTACTAGCTCAGAGAGGGGGTTTCAAGAATATAACCTTTTTAGAAGTACCCGGGAGAATAGGAAATCAATACAGTATTCAATTAATCTACTGCAGATTGACTTCACATAAAGGAGCCCCAACCAGGAAAGTACCCTGCTAGGAAATCCGACAGTGCACAGTTGGAGAGTCTAAGAGGGCAGGAACATGGCCTGCATATAATCTGCATTTTTCATTCTTTCAGGAGATGGGAGCAGGCATTGTGACGGCTCTGGGGTCTGACTGCAGGCTTCCCTCACCCATCCTGTGACATGAAAGCAGTCTCAATAGGTAACAGTGTTACATAGTGGTTAAGTGGAATCAGTTCCAGTATCTTTTGGAAGACAGAATGGACTGTCATTCAGAGGAATCTGAAGTTAAGGGCTTTGGATGAAGAAGACTGCGATTCTAAATAACCAGAGCCTCTGTTTCTCCTCTTTTTCCCCTTTGCCACACCACCCAACATGAGGGATCATAGTTCCCCGACCAGGGACCAAACCCACGTATCCTGCCGTGGAAGCACGGAGTCTTAACTATTGGGAATTCCTCTTCATCTATTTATGGTTTAACAATCTCTCTTTCTCTCAAAGAGGTGCTGGAAAATGAAAGGAAATGGATGTGAGAATTTAAAAGCAGAGTAGATGCTCAATGAACTGTAGTTCTGTTTACTGCCTTGGGTGAGCTTGGCTATGAGGCAGGTACATAGATAGGGGCTTTCAAGAATATAATTTTTTTTGTAAGTACCCAAGAGAATAGGAGATCAATACAGTATTTAAGTAATCTACTGCAGATTGACTTCACATAAAGGAGCCCCAACCTGTCTTAGACTTAGGAGGTATGTCATTGGGTGGAAGCAGTTTTAGAGTCAGGACACACCCCTCTAGTATCCCCAAGAGGCCATGTCTAGCAGGAGCCCCAAGAGTTGCTGAGCACTTTCAATGTGGCTCATCCAAGAGATGAGCTGTCACTGTAGTCCATGCCAGATTCCAAAACTTAGTAAAAGAAAAGGAATGTAAAATATTTTGTTCATAATTTTTTTAATATTTATTACATGTTGAAATGGGAATATTTTGGACCTATTGGGTTAAAGAAAATATATGAAAATTAATTCGACCTCTTTTCAGTTTTAAAAATTGTGGCTGGGGAAAACAAAGTTGCATATGGAGCTCACATTTGTGGTTCACATTATGTTTCTATCAGGCAATGTTGCCTTGGAACATAACTCTCGAATAGCTTAGTTCATACACTTCATCAGTGAAAAAGGATTTGAGAATGCATCCCTAAATATAAAATTTTTAATTTATAAGTATACTTTATAAATGGAATTTCCAGATAGTTCAGTGGTAAAGAATCCACCTGCCAATGAGGGAGACTCAGGTGACATGGATTCAATCCCTGGGTCAGGAAGATGCCCTGGAGAAAGAAATGGCAACCCACTCCAGTATTCTTGCCTGGGAAATTCCACAGACAGAGGAGTCTGGCGGGCTACAGTTCATGGGGTTGCAAAAAGTCAGACACAACTGAGCACACACACACATATTTTATAAACACTGGAGACATACAACAGCAGAAACAAACAAATGGATAGAAGTCTGGGTATCTTCTTCTCACCCTGGATCATCATACATATCCCATAAAGTGCACTGGCCCTTTGGAAATTGCTGCCTTAGATGAGGCAAAGGACTCCCAGGATCCTTTGGGGAGTAGGGGCAGTGGGTGATTATAATTGGAAGGAAACAAAATTACAATAAAAATTGTAACAAGACACAGATTGCACAAATACAACTAAAGTAAAATATTAACAATGTAATAACATGGGTAAGGGAGAAAAAAACAACAAAACCTGAACAGTAGGCTTCCCTCTGCAGAATTGTTGGTTGGGGTGTGGCCAAGTGAGGAGGGCCAAGTGAGAGGTCATGAGATCTAGCCAAGAAGCTCTGAGCTTCCCTGGTGGCTCAGATGGTAAAGAACCTACGTGCAGTGCAGGAGACCTGGGTTTGATCCCTGGATGGGGAAGATCCCCTGGAAAATGGAATGGCAAACCACTCCAGTATTCTTGCCTGGAGAGTCCCATGGACAGAGGAGCCTGTTGGGCTACAGTCCATGAGGTCACGAAGAGTCATGTAGAACTTTACAAGATTATGGAGGAGGGACTAAGGCATATCCTGGGTTTCGTCTGGTAACTTCTCTCACTACTTCCCTACAGCAAAGAGGAGCAGGTCCTGGGTTTCCTCTTTGTTAAGAAGAGAGGAAAGGAAAGTTCTGGGGAGGAAGAGAGTGTAGAAAGAGCCAATGCCTATGATTTCAGGTCCTCTGAACAGAGGCATTGATCCCACTCCACATAGGGCCCCATGAGGTGGCGAGACCTTTTTGATGAGAAGCGTTGGGAGATGGTAAGATCTGTGAGCAGCAAAGAAAAACTCCTGTGCCCAAGCAGGTCCCAAGAACCAACAAGTTTATGGGCTTGGGTGAGGCATGGGGCTCTATGTGCGCTAGAGACCAGACAACCTGCCCCATATGTTCTACAGTACACTAGACCATCTGGGACTCCTGGAGGACCTTAGTGGTGGGAAGAATCCCAAATCATGACTGAGATTTATTTCCTGGCAGCAGAATTATCTGAACTAAAGATACCTAGAAATGTAACACATTTTAAATGAAAAATACAGTAATTAGTAAATATACAAATTTAAATAGTTTAAACAGAGTGTGTGTGTATATATATATATATGCCTGATTCTATAATGAAAAGGACATCTTTTTGGGGTGTTAGTTCTAAAAGGTCTTGTACGTCTTCATAGAACCGTTCAACTTCAGCTTCTTCAGCATTACTGGTTGGGGCATAGACTTGGATTACTGTGATATTGAATGGTTTGCCTTGGAAACGAACAGAGATCATTCTGTCGTTTTTGAGATTGCATCCAAGTACTGCATTTCAGACTCTTTTGTTGACCATGATGGCTACTCCATTTCTTCTAAGGGATTCCTGCCCGCAGTAGTAGATATAATGGTCATCTGAGTTAAATTCATCCATTCCAGTCCATTTTAGTTTGCTGATTCCTAGAATGTCGACGTTCACTCTTGCCATCTTCTGTTTGACCACTTCCAATTTGCCTTGATTCATGGACCTGACATTCCAGGTTCCTATGCAATATTGCTCTTTACAGCATCGGACCTTGCTTCTATCACCAGTCACATCCACAGCTGGGTATTCTTTTTTGCTTTGGTTCCATCCCTTCATTCTTTCTGGAGTTATTTCTCCACTGATCTCCAGTAGCATACTGGGCACCTACTGACTTGGAGAGTTCTTCTTTCAGTATCCTATCACTTTGCCTTTTCATACTGTTCATGGGGTTCTCAAGGCAAGAATACTGAAGTTGTTTGCCATTCCCTTCTCCAGTGGACCACATTCTGTCAGACCTCTCCACCATGACTCGCCCATCTTGGGTGGCCCCACAGGGCATGGCTTAGTTTGAGTTAGACAAGGCTGTGGTCCTAGTGTGATTAGATTGACTAGTTTTCTGTGATTATGGTTTCTGCCCTCTGATGCCCTCTTGCAACACCTACCGTCTTACTTGGGTTTCTCTTACCTTGGGCGTGGGGTATCTCTTCACGGCTGCTCCAGCAAAGTGCATCTGCTGCTCCTTGCCTTGGACGAGGGGTATCTCCTCACCACCGCCCCTCCTGACCTTGAATGTGGAGTAGCTCCTCTAGGTCCTCCTGCCCCCACGCAGCCACTCACCTAGAGCCAGACATCCTGGAATGTGAAGTCAAGTGGGCCTTAGAAAGCATCACTACGAACAAAGCTAGTGGAGGTGATGGAATTCCAGTTGAGCTATTTCAAATCCTGAAAGATGATGCTGTGAAAGTGCTGCACTCAATATGCCAGCAAATTTGGAAAACTCAGCAGTGGCCACAGAACTGGAAAAGGTCAGTTTTCATTCCCATCCCAAAGAAAGGCAATGCCAAAGAATGCCCAAACTACCACACAATTGCACTCATCTTACACGCTAGTAAAGTAATGTTCAAAATTCTCCAAGCCAGGCTTCAGCAATACTTCCAGATGTTCAAGATGGTTTGGGCTCCAAAATCACTGCAGATGGTGACTGCAGGCATGAAATTAAAAGATGCTTACTCCTTGGAAGAAAAGTTATGACCAACCTAGATAGCATATTGAAAAGCAGAGACATTACTTTGCCAACAAAGGTTCGTCTAGTCAAGGTTATGGTTTTTCCAGTGGTCATGTATGGATGTGTGAGTTGGACTGTGAAGAAAGCTGAGTGCTGAAGAATTGATGCTTTTGAACTGTGGTGTTGGAGAAGACTCTTGAGAGTCCCTTGGACTTCAAGGAGATCTAACCAGTCCATTCTGAAGGAGATCAGCCCTGGGATTTCTTTGGAAGGAATGATGCTAAAGCTGAAACTCCAGTCCTTTGGCCACCTCATGCGAAGAGTTGACTCATTGCAAAAGACTCTGATGCTGGGAGGGATTGGGGGCAGGAGGAAGAGGGGACGACGGAGGATGAGATGGCTGGATGGCATCACTGACTCGATGGACGTGAGTTTGAGTGAACTCCAGGAGATGGTGATGGACAGGGAGGCCTGGCGTGCTGCGATTCACGGGGTCGCAAAGAGTCAGACATGACTGAGCGACTGAACTGAACTGATGCCTGATTCATTTTGCTGTTTGCCTTAATACAACATTGCAAATCAACTATCCTCCATAAAAATTTTTTAAATGTTTTAAAACAAAATGTGGAATAGAAATGAAATTAAAATTCCCTGTCCCACCTCCACAGTCCAGATTCCCACTTCCTAGGAACGACCACTTTCAGCTTTTTTAGTTGTTTCTTCTCAGGCTTACCTCCATAATTCTAAATAAGGTGTTCTTACTATTCCTAAAGTTTTTGAGTTTTATACTGTCTAAGAACTTCTCATATAGAAGATGACAGTTCATACACACATGCACACTCATACACTTTGTCTCCCCTTTCTCCTCTAAATATATTAATAGTTATATTGCAATTTCATCATTTTGGTTATTAATAGAGCATTTACATCGTTATTACTATGCCAATTTTATTCACAGCCGAGCCAAGTAATGTATTGTAATTTCCTTTCTTGAAATACTTTTTTTCTAGAATTCATAAGTGCCTCAAAAAAACTTTGCTTACTTTTTGTATTTATCTATGAACCACTCATTCATTATCAGATTTTCTCACTACACAATAAGGCTCTCTCCGTGCATTCAAACATTAGGAAGTGTGTCATTTTTCTATCATTTCTCACGCTGATGTGTTACACTGGATTGGAACACACTTGTCATTCTGGGGCTTCCTTCCCCCATCAGTCTCACATTTCCCTTTGCCCTCATTTCTTGAATTCTTTTTCTTTTTTTTTTTTCTTTGTTCTTGTGGTTTTATGCTTACTTTATTCGTTTACTTCACTTATTTTTTAGAGGTATCTTTTAAAAATATTTATTTATTTTGGCTGCAATTGGTCTTAGTTGCAACATGCAAGATCTAGTTCCCCCACCAGGGAGAGAACCTGGGACCCCTGCATTGGGAATGCAGAGTCTCAGCCACTGGACCACCAGGGAAGTCCTCCATTGACTTCACTTTTAATGAAGGTTCAGGAAGATGCAGATACTAGTGAAAAATGATACGTTCCAATCTCAGTCTTGTAGAGTAAAGGTCATAGCAGCCTCTCAGAAACAGCATCTGCAAAACAAGACCCTGCATGGGTGCAACACCAATGACACACGTAAAAGAAGCATCCCCTCCAGCTGTTGCTGACTCCAACCATCTGCATGATGGCTGACTCCACAATCAAACGTAGGGTCCTCTTACACTCTAGTAACACATTAATTTGAGGCTGCAAATATCACATTATATAAATCCTAACATCATTCTGTAAGTTTTGGAAAGCAGTTCTTAGTCATATGGGAAAGGAAGTGCTCACATGATTGTGGGTCATTCATCTCTAAGAACAAAAGCAGCCCCAGTGGGTTCTTAGCAGCCCCCAAGTGGGACATTTTGAGCAAAACCACACTGTAATGGATTGAGATACATGAAATGTGCTGAAATCTATGAGTTCATAAGGACACAAGAAATTAAAACCCCCCAAAACTCTTTGGTTATCTTTAGAGGATGCTCATCCTTCTGAAAACCGGTAAATAAAAGGAAAGAATCAAATATCCTGCCTTTTCTGAAAACAATAACATAAAGCTATATTTCAGGTCCAGCAACAGATAGAAACGGAGAGTTCCTTAAAAAAAAAAAAAAAGTATTTGGCTGCTCTGCTGGGTTCTAGTTGTGGCATGCAGGATCTCAGATCTTTATCGCAGTATGTGGGATCTTTTTTGGTTGCAGTATGTGGGATCTAGTTCTTCGCAGTACGGGCCACCAAGACCTGGGCTTGATCCTTGAGTTGCGAAGATCCCCTGGAGAAGGGAATGACTACCTACCTACTCCAGTATTCTTGCCTGGAGAATCCAATGGACAGAGGAGCCTGGTGGGCTACAGTCCATGGGCTCGCAAAGAGTTGGACACAACTTGGTGACTTTCACTTCATGTGTGGGATCTAATCCCCTGACCAGGGGTCAAATCTGGGCCCCCTGCATTGGGAACACAGAGTCTTAGCTACTGGAACACCAGGGAAGTCCTGAGAGTTCTTTTTAAAAAACATCCCCACTAATGTATGAGGAAGGAGTAAATAAGTGCAGCCCCTAAGGAAACAATGGATCCAGGCAATGATCATCAGAGGTTACTAAAATCAATTACTGAAAACTGATGGGGATCTTTGTAATGGAGTGGCTGTAATTGCTGAGTATGAGAATGTGTGCCAGGGTCAGTGATAGGGAGTGGTGGGGCCGTGGTAAATTCTATCTGAAATCATTTAAATTCAATGCCAGAGAGAGAAAGAGAGAATGAGAGAGTATGAACCAACACTAGAGACCAAACAGCATAGGCCTAGGCTATATCCTTAGCCTAAGTAGTGATCCCCACTGCAGACCTGAACCTATACTTGAGCCATATCTCAACTTTTTTCCAGAGGTATTAATTCAACTTTTGGCCATTTCCACCTCTTGGACAGTCAGTAGAGAATTCTAGCATCTAGTCAGAATGGATTAAACAATACTATGCTTATTGAACTGACAAAGCAAGAATTGGTAGGAAATGCCCTACCAGGAAAAAGGCAGTCCCTTGGGGAGTCTGTCTGTGTTGATTTAATGATAAAGAATCTGTACACCAAGGGTGTCAGCCAGACCGGAAATTCCTTCTGGTGGAGAGTCAGAAGTGCCCCAGTTGGACTGATAGGCTGTGGCCATATTGATTGGCTCCAAAGGGCATCCTTATACACATACAGGCAAAGGGCATATCTAAACTTTGCAGTCACCGGAGACTTTCCTGGCCTCTGAAAGGGAGTGGAAGGAAGTCGGTGAAGGGCCTAAGATAGTGGCACAAGACCTACCTCTTCTTTCCTCCCTGTGATCAATTGATTTTTATTCAATTTAAAGACAATTCTGAGATTCTTCCTAAATACTAGAGAAATGTCAAAAGTTGGTATAAATTATTTATTTTTTAAAAATGGGATTTTTGCTCTGTTTCAGGATCTTGACAAAAGGATTATTAATGTATTTGGTGGGTTTTAGCAGAAAGACTGATGGTATCAACTTTTGCACAGTCAAGAACAAACACTTCTTGAGAGTATGATATAAAGACCCATACCAACCCCTGTGGTAAGACAGACATAAGTAAGATGCAGTTTCCACTCTGCCAGGTCTTAAAATATAGATGAAAATCTGAGATTGTAAAATAACACTGTTAGACATAATGTGGTAAATGTAAATGACTGTGAAATTAGGAAAGGCAGAGATGGACAGATAAAGCTTCACAAAAGACCTGGGGATTGACTCTAGCTTTGAAGGGTGGTCTGAATTTCAGTAAGCGTTAAAGGGAGAGAACGCTTTATTCCCATCTAATTCTTCCATGGTATACTAGATGTTGTCAGGGCATGACTGTCTTCATTCCCTCTGAAGAAACTGCCTTGCCCAAAGGCTCTTCTAGGCAGTCATGTTTCAATGCCTTCGACCCCCATTCCAGCAGTTTAGGCAAGAGATGGTCTCCTGTCACCCCCAGGGCAGTCTAACTACTACAGCCGGGCTTAGATAGACATTCTGAGCCCATGAAAGTCTTCTTTTTGATAATGTAAATGTAGGAACATAAAAGAGCTCAAGTTAAACAATGCCACTCGTGCTCAGTCGTGTCTGACTCTGTGACCCCATGGACTATAACCTGCTAGGCTCCTTTGTCCATGGAATTTTCCAGGCAAGAATACTGAAGTGGTTTGCCATTCCTGACCCAGGGATGGAACTTGCTTGTCTCGGGTCTCCTGCGTTGGCAGGCGGATTCTCTACCACTAGCACCACCTAGGAAGCCCAAGAGGATGCCATATGTAAGTCAAAGTTACGAAGGAAAGAGGATGGTGCTCTCTTGGAGCATGAGAGCTTTCTGGTTCCAGTAACAGGTCTTCTTATAATCCTCCACCTCTAAGTGACTTGAAGTAAATGCAATGGATAACTGTTCCTTAACAAAATTATCTGATTAAATTCTATGGACAATACTATTTCAATGGAAATAGTAACAAACTTTTTTTTCTCTCTTAGCTCTGAGACTGTCTTGGTACAAATACCTTGAAAGTCATTTTAGTAATTATAAGGTGGACATTGGCCTTGCCTTTGTATGTGAGAGGATTTGACAAATGGTGTAAGTTAGTCAGAACTTCTGGTTTCTCTCTGTTTTACCTCCAACTTCTTTCCCACCCTCCTTTATTTCTTGTCTCATGGATGAAATAAGAGCAATGAGAGATTAGGTGGGAAATAAAATCAAACCAAGTGTAGAGTGAACACACAACTGTGTCTGGATATAGCCTACAAATTTGCTTCTGAGCATCAAAGTACCTGAAGGGAAACCTGGTTAATAACAACCTTTTTAGTATTTGCGATAGAAGCAAAACAGTTGAAGCTCAACAGAAATTTCTCTCATGAGTCCTTATAAAGGGAATACCATTCGCAACCAGCAGATGACAGGTGGCTCTTACAAAAATCCTGCCAAGGAGGCGATCTCTCCTTGTTTCAAGTATGAAGACTTTGAATGGTTGATTTGATCCAAGGTGGGGGAAAAAATCTAAGGGGGAGAAGACATAACATGCCTAAGAAGAGTGAACGGCTTTCCAGTGCTCAAGGAAATCTTTGTTGAATAGCATTCCTCACAACTGTATTTTGATAAGAATTAAAGGGCAGAGGACTTCCCTGTAGCTCAAACAGTAAAGAATCTGACTGCAATGAAGGAGATCAGGGTTCAGACCTTGGGTCGGGAAGATCCTCTGGAGAAGGGAATGGTAATCTGCTCCAGTATTCTTTTGTGGAGAATCCCATGGACAGAGAAGCCTGGTGGGCTACAGTCCATGGGGTCACAAAGAGTCAGATGTGACTGAGCGACTAACACATATAACATATAAAGATGCAGAGAGGGACTTCCCTGGTGGTGCATGGATAGAATCTGCTCAGCAATGCAGGGGACACGGGTTCAACCCTGGTCCAGGAAGATCCCACATGCCTGGAGCAACTAAGCCTGTGCACCACAACTACTAAGACCCACTCTAGAGCTTGCTAGCAGCAACGACTGAGCCTGCATGCTGCAACTACTGAAGCCTGTGAGCCTAGAACCTGTGCTCTAGAACCTGTGCAACAAGAAAAGCCACCGTAATGAGAAGCCTGTGCACTGTGACGAAGAGTAGTCCCTGCTCGCTGCAAATAGAGAAAACCCCACGCAAAGCAACAAAGACCTGCTGCTGCTGCTAAGTCGCTTCAGTCGTGTCCGACTCTGTGCGACCCCATAGACGGCAGCCCACCAGGCTCCGCCATCCCCCGCCATCCCTGGGATTCTCCAGGCAAGAACAAAGACCTAGCACGGTAAAAAATTTAAAAAAAAAATTAAGAAAAAGGGGAGGTGGCAGAGAGACTGTATCCTTTAGGATAGAAATTGTATACAGCTGACAACAGCAGATGTGTATTTCTGACATTTTGGTGTTCTGGGCAGTCAATGGTGTTAGTGTCATAGTTGGCATCACTTTCTGGAAGCAAGGGACCAAACTTGGGAGAGGGGAAACCAGAGATCTTCCAGTTTAGGTGAAGTTCTCAGTTCAATGTCTGAGCAGATGTGGGGGTGCTGATGATGTCATAGAGGCCTGTTGGAGACTGGACTCACTTCCTTTTGGGCTGACTGTGGACTCTGCGGTGTATACTTGGTGGAAGGCCTTAGGAGCCTGCAGCAGTGTGGGTAATTGTTTACAGCTAAGTAATTTGGTAACATTTCTTGGCAAGTTGTTATCCATTTTCTTACAATTATGCTAATACAATGTTTGTCTATTTTTAAATGTGTAAAACATACTGAATGCCTGGCCCTTGTCCATCCAGGAGAAAGCAACAGAAGCACATGAGGAAAATATTATGCAGAGCTTCTTTTCGACAAACTGATTTATTTAAAAATCAACAAAGTGGCTGATGGAACTTTAGGGTAGTAATTTCACATTTATATTGCCCTTTAATGAGCCCATGTGGTTTCTTTAAAATCTATATTACCTGTGTAAAGAAAACCTATTCATTAGGAGCCCAGTCTCTGATTTCAGTAACAGAGAAAATATTCATATCCCACAGAGACCAATTCTAGTGAGCTTTAAAATTCAAGATATTTAACTTTAAGAATATAAGACTTTATTATCAACACTTATTTCCCATGCTGTCAGCTGAAAGAATATGTTGACCACCTATTGTAACTAGTTTAACTGGTAAATGATTGAGACATTAATGGGTAAAACAACAGAGTTGTTAATATTTTTCCTAGGAAAATAACTTTCATACTTATATTAGGCATATTTGCAAATAACCATCTTACTGTCTGAGGTTTTAGTATAGAACTTTATAATTAATTTATAAATAAAAATGTATATGTCAATTCCAATTGGCTAAGTTTATATTTTTATGTTAAATCATACAAGTAGAAAGTTTAATTGGCCTAATTAATTATCACCAACTTCTCTGACTCGGCTTTTTGGGTCAGGCTAAGACTAAGTTGTTGACAAGTCTATGGTTTAGATCCCACTCCTGATCCACTCAGTAATCATCCTTAATTTTTTTGTTTTTGGTTGCCCCACTAGGCATGTGGGATCCCAGTTTCCTAGTTTCCCAACCAGGGGTCAAACTGGCACCTCCTGCAGTGGATGTGCAGAGTCTAAACCACTGGACCGCCCCCTGCGAAGTCCCGTGATCATCCATCCTTTGTTCAAAGAAAAGTCCGGGATCACAGTAAGGGAGCGTGAGCAGGGTGGTTTCTGTCGTAAGAGGATGGAGGAGTTGCATGCATCATGATCGATGTATTTCACATTAGAACGGTTCAGTCTTTCTGTATTATTAACAACATTGATACACAACCTTATTATACACTTGCCCATGTTTTGCACTTGTCTATTAACTTAGGATGAATTTCCAGAAGAGTAACTGTTGAGTCAATGGGTATAAAATTTTTTAATTTTGCTACCTATCTTGTCTCATTTTTACGATTATATTTCTCTTGTTCCCTTAATATTTCAATTACTGAGCACTGAGAATATAATACTCCCTCTCTTCATGTGGGTAAACATTTAAGAAATAAAAGTTTCACTTCTGTAATTAACTCACAAATATGGTTGAGTCTTACAACCTTGTGCTTTTCCTTTTTTTTTTTTTTCCTATGAAACTGTTTTTGAAAGAATTTTAATATTATTTTGGGAAATATTCCTATTTCTAGAATTTTTTTTTTTTTACTTCAGGAAAAGTTAAGACAGCTTGACTGCTGCCAGGGAGATTACAATCCAAGAAAGAAGGAAAGATAAAATTCCAGGTGCTCTTTTTCACTTAATTTGGCAAATTTTGTAAAAGAATAATTTTTAAAAAACCCAAACTGGTCTCAGCATGGTGGAACAGCTGACAAAGTTTGAAAAGTTGAGCCTGGCTCTTTTCTCAGGGAAGACTCTGCCCTGCCTGCCCAAGCGGCTGGTCTGAGGGATCCTGTTTCTGTGGGCATCCCTGGTCACAGTTTAGGGAGGAGAATTCTCCCTGTGCTTGTCTTTATACTGCTCGTGGTGTAGAGCTTCTCAGATTGAGAGAGCAGAGGAGCACCTGGGCATTTATGCAAAGTAGCGATTTCTGTGCTCCAGTCTCTGAGGTAGTCTAACTACGTAGTTCCAGGACCCAGGGAACTATTGGTTTAAAAAGTTCCTCAGATAACTGGCCCAGGTGCTTGATAAACCACACTTTGAGAAATATTGCTTCAGGGACTTAATGGGTACTTTTGGGGTGAGAGGAAATGAAAATTAAAAGTTTTCTATTTAAAAAGAGTATGTTCTATTTTTAAAAATGGTTATGCTACTCTTTGTTTTAGTAAGTCAGTTCTGGGTCTTATCAAACAACTTTCTTAAAGAGTGTATTGAACCCTGTCTCTCCAATACTTTGCAAACAAGAATGGCAATTGTGCTAAGTCAGTTTTGTCTGACTCTTTGTGGCCCTATGGGACCGTAGCCCAGCTGGGTCCTCTGTCCATGGGATTCTCCAGGCTAGAATGCTGGAGTGAATTGCCATGCCCTGCTCCAAGAGATCTCCCCACCCCAGGATCAATCCTGCATTGACAGATGGGTTCTTTACCACTGGCACACCTGGGAAGCCCAAGAATGCAATTGGCCCTTGCTTTTTCCTATTATCCATCCTATTTAATTTACGCCTCTGTCTCATAGTCTTCCATTCCTGAATCCTCTGGTTCTCCCTCTGGACCATGCCAGAATCCACTGAGGAGCTCTACAGTTTCTCCTGCTCCTTCTTTAGGAATTAGTATTTCGAAAGACTAGTCACAGGTCAAGGAGTACGCGGGAAGGTCATTTGGCTGTCTGCCAGGAGAGGACCCGGCTGATGTTATCTGGACTAATTAGAGCCTGGCTCTTTGCCTTGAAGGTTCAGATATTTGATTTTGTCAACAAACAAGAGTGGATTTGGTCTGGGAGCAGGCAGGTTCACTTTAACCAAAGTCACAGCTGGTACACACAACCAGCCTGCCGCATATGTGTTTACAGTTAGAAAGGAACTGGAATATTTGCACTCCAGTGCTTTGGGAAGTCCAATCATAATCAGAATTTGCTTCCTGGGTAAGAAATCAGAATAAAGGAGGTTCAATACATAATTAGCTTTCTGGGTACCTTAAGGCTGGTGCATTCATTGCCACAACTGGGATAGCCTTGCTAATCTTGCTGCCTGGATAGCTTACAGAGGGATATATTTATTTTGTAGATTTGTTCATTCTATCAGTTGTTTTACTCTGACCAGAGAACTATCCTTTTTCTTCAAAATGACTTTACTTGTTTCTGCTTCCCTCCTTCTTTGTTTTGTTCCTTTCTCTCTTTCTGTATGTATTTACAGGTAATTTTTATTATCCTTTTCCCAAGTTATAGCTTAGAGTAGGATGTAAGTGATGCAGTTTACAATTACTGGGTCAGGTGCTTCATAGTTGTATCCTAATGTTTCTGCACTGCTCCCAGTTTCCTCTTGAGTCTCATCTTGACACTGCAAACAGACTTTACTATTTGTATCCTGTTACAGAAAAAAACCCATTTTCTATAATTAGAGCGCTGTGTCGTCTAATATGGTAGCCACTAACCACACATGGTGGCTATTTAGATATATTTTTAAAAATTGGGGAATTCCCTGGTAGTTAAGTGGTTAGGACTCTGAGTTTTCACTGCCAAGGGCACAGGTTCAATCCCTGTTCAGGGAACTAAGATCTTGCAAGCCACATGGCACAGGTTTAAAAAAAAAAAATCAATTTCTTTGTTGCACCAGACACGTTTCAAGTACTCAAGGTTTAGGTAGGGATTCCCTATTGGACAACACAGATATTGAACATACCCATCATGGCAGGAAGTTCTTATTCAACAGTACTGATCCAAAGACTCCTACATTTAAGTGAGAGGATCCTTAAATATCTCGTATGCCAAAGACAAAAAAAAAAAAAAAATGGGGTGTTTTTTTAATTGTTTGTTTGGTTTGGTTTGGTTTGGTTGAGGACTCAGTTGCTAGTGAGATTTGGCAGTTTATAACTAAGTCCAGTGATACATAAAATTGAAGTGTGTGGGTCTTTCCGCCACTACTGTAACCTCCTACTTCTTCAGACTCCCTGGTGCAAAGTAACAGAAACCTACTCTGACTAGCTCAAGTAAAAAGGGGGATTCAGTTCAAAGCTGCAGGATCATCCAAGGACAGGAGAACAGCTCAGCCTGGAACCAAACTAGAACCTAAGACTTAGGTGTTATCAGCACTCCATCTGCTCCTCTCTTTGGACCTGCCTCATTTTGGCTTCTCTCTGTAGACCAGCTTACACTGCTTTTCTCCATGATACAGCAAGTGTGACCACCAATAACTCCTGAGATTATATTTCCTCCACTCAATAGGCCAGCTAGGCTGAGGCTAGACTCTTTCAGCGCTCATTCCAATCATCTTTGGGAAGGTGTTCATTGGCCTAGCTTGGCTCAGGTGTCTATTCCTGGTCCAACTGGCTGTGACAGGGGGCAGGGTCAACTATAGCTACATGAAGACTTGCTTCCATTGCCATGTGGTTTAGAGGGTGAGACAGGAGCCAGGACAAGACACAGAGCTTGGCAGCCAACCCCATGGGGGGCCACTGCAAGTCTCACTCTATTTTTTGGTGGCCCAACACTCCCCTCTTTAACCATTCACCTGAGCTTCCCTGAGAAAATAAAGAATGGAAACTTCACTGATTGAGGGTCAGATGCATTTTAGTTCTAATCCCTTCTCTGTTACTGATCAGCAAAGTGGTTTGGCACATGACCTAAACTCTGTCTCAATTTCTCTCTATTAAGAAGGGAATTTTTTGTACAGATCTCAAAGGCAAGTAAGCACTGAGAGCTCTATAGTCCAGCACTACCTATAAACTAGACAATACTTCTCAACTTGCAAGTTTGAATTATAGCTTGGGAACATCAGGGGGTTATTTATGACTCCTCATTTTTTTTTGGAAACCCTCTCCCCCTCCCCCTACCAGCACACACACACACACACACACACACACACACACACATTTGCAGCAAGTCAAACTTTGCTCTAAACACTCATGAAATTTCCATTAAGTATTTTGATGACAAAATACTTAATATATGTTACATTGATTTTTAAGTTTATTGAAACTTAAGCTGAAAATTCAAACATTTGTGGCATCACTTTTCTTTATTTTACCCTTTCCAGCTATTGCTTTTGCTTTCTCCCTCTTACTTCCATTTCAACTGCACAGAGCCCAAGTTAAAACGTGAAGAAAAGAATTGCTATATGACATTCAGGAAGTTACTAGTTTTTAAACATCTGGTTCTCATCTTATTTAAAATGGGAATTGGAATCTTGTAGACCCAATATTGATTTGGCAGTTAAGAGGAGAATGAAGTCCCAAGGAGGAAGTCTAGTCAGTGAGGGGGAAGGAACTTTGCACTGGCAGAAATAGTAGCATTAAACTAATAAGGGGAGTAAAGTGCAAGGGAAGAGGATTGGCAGGAAAAAATAAAAGTGCTCTGAGAAAGTTAAAGAGCATCATCATCATCATGACAAGTAGAAATCAATGAAAAGCTACAGGAAAAAATGAGATGGGAAAAAAATAGTTGCAATTCTTTTGTGAAACTGAAGAAACTTGTAGCATCTGACTCGCTGCTCAAAAATATTTCAAACAAATAATTGTTGATACTAAAAAAAATATTTGTTGTTGTGGATCAAGGAAGCAGGAAGAAGCTTAACTAGTTTCTCTTTCTAATGGAAAAGAACAGAAAGTATAAATGAAAACAGAAGCCTGTTGCTATGCTTGACAAATATTTACTTGACTTTTCTTCCCCATACTTCATAAAAATAAAATGAATTTACATTGAACATTTGCACTTCACCCTTTTTTTGCTTCCATGTTCTTCATAATTAATATTAGTATGACAAGTTTGTGAAAGTCGTTCAGTTGTGTCCCATTCTTTGTGACCCCATGGACTGTAGCCCATCAGCCTCTTCTGTCCATGGAATTGTCCAGGCAAGAATAATGGAGTGGGTTGCCACTGCCTTCTCAGCAATTGAACCCAGGTCTCTCGCATTGCAGGCAGATTCTTTACCATCTGAGCCACCAGGGAGGCCTATTATTAATAGGCTGTATTAGTAGGTCACTATCAATAGTTCATCGAATGGAGACAAGAAGAAAGCATTTGCCTCAAACCATTTATCAGATCAGAGGGCAGAACTGGTCTTCAAATTTATAACCTTTAAATTCTTGGTTTATATTACTTGAGACATCTGTAACTACTGAATTAGAAATTCTAGACCACCCAGTACCAGTTAGTTTGCATCTAGAATCTGTGCTGCTTAATGGAAGTTGAGAATGTGTTAAGGCCACCATAGCCCTCTCTGTACCCCCATTCTTAATCATTTGGAATTTTAACATGTAGACAGGCACACACTCACACTGTCTTGCTCAGCTCTTACTGACAGCCAACATGGTAGGAGGAGACCATGCAACACCACTGTAATAGCTATTTACTAACCAATACTTAAACTTAGGAGAAGGCAATGGCACCCCACTCCAGTACTCTTGCCTGGAGAATCCCAGGGACGGGGGTGCCTGGTGGGCTGCCCTCTATGGGGTCACACAGAGTCGGACATGACTGAAGTGACTTAGCAGCAGCAGCACTTAAACTTACTTTTCAACAGTGATGAAGACCATCTGTATGTGGGGATTACAATATTCATCACCAGGCTTCCCTGGTGGCTCAGTCGATAAAGAGTCTACCTGCAATGTATAAGACCTGGGTTCAGTCCCTGGATTGGGAAGGTCCCCTGGAGAAGGAAATGGAAACCCACTCCAGTATTCTTGCCTGGAGAACTCCATAGACAGAAGAGCCTGGCAGCTACAGTCCATGGTGGGGTCACAAAGAGTTGGACAGGACTGAGTGACTAACACTTCATTACCTCACCATGATTATTATTTCTAGGGCCTATATTCTCTGTGTCCATTCAATCCTGTTTCTGAGATAAAGAACCATTATCATTTGTTTCAGGGCTTTTTATGTTATACAATCAATTTTACTGATAATTTCTGAAAATCCTTAAGTAGCCTGCAAAACCGTACCTTCCCACCTGCATCAGATCTATGCAAAGGTACCCTGCTCAGTTTCACTTGAGTTCTAACCTGTACCTTTGAGGCCAAGGCCTTGGGAATTCAAGGGAAAAGTGAATTTTAATTTGGTACATTTTGTACTTTGATGGAAAAAAAAAAATCCTCAAAGCTTGATGGGTTCTAGGCACATGTGCCTGTCACTATTTCTCAAACCATTGTACACAGAACTACAGGTACAAAAGGTCCTTTACTCAAAAAACAGATTCCTGGGGAAGGCACATCAAAAGAACAGGGGAGAGGATAAAATGTTTTGATTTTTCGAGTCTATTTACTGTCCAGTTGATTCTGCTGCTTAGGCCTTTGATCGTGCTACCAAGTAATTATTTATTTCTATGGTTGATAAAATGAGTACTGTATATTTATTTATCATTAATTGCAGTTTGAAATCACTTTAAAAAAAGATCCGTCATTTTGGCTTTTAAAATTGGTTTCTTCTCGCTAGACATGAGCCAAGTGCCCAGAGCTGACCACATTGCTCACTCTCAAGACTGTCCAGTCTTCCACACTAAGCCGGGCCTTGTGACTATTCTCGAGGTTAGAAAACCTATCCCCCAGTCTCGCAGATGCTGTTCTCCCCCGACTGGCTCTGCACAGAACATCATTATCTTTGCTGAGCTTCTGTCTCTATGGCAATAACAGATGGGAAGTGCTGCGGAATTATTCATGTTCTGGAAAGGAGGCAGTCAAGAAGGAGGGGAAGGTGCGGGGTGCGAGAGGGGGCACGACCTGGGAGCGCGGCGATGGGGGTGGGAGGAATGGAACTTGGATGTGCAGGGAATAAGAGGCTTGTAAGCCTCGGGTAGGCCCGTTGGGAGGAAAAGAGGAAAAAAAAAAATCTACGAGCACAGAAGTATTCCCAGTCGGCTGGCTCCAAATGTGGATCCCATGAGTGACCTCGAAGCAGTAAAACCAGAAGAAATTGGACGAAAATGCATCAAAAGGGGCGGGGGCGGGGGGGAGGAGGACAAAGCCAAATCTTCTGAATTCGGTGCACTGAGATCTGGGGTACTATTTCAGTTCCTAATTTTGCGGTGGGGTGGAAAAAAGGGGTTTTTCTTGGTGTTTCGAAATATGACGGAGCAGCTCGGCAGAGTTCAATATGCTAATCGACCACAGAAGAACACCGACCAGGGAGACGACTCTGTTCGGCCCCGAGGGTCACAGCCGAAAGCGCTTCGGTCATCGCTTTCCTCGTCTCACCTCCTGTTCGCCTCCAAAACAAAATCCCAAACTCCTCAGGAAACACTGTAGAAGCATGTAATTTCTAGCTCCCTTTTGGAACCGAGAGTAGCAGTCTGGTGAGGGGGTGGGGGGAGGGAGGCTGAGAAGTAGAGACAAAAATGTTTTCTCTCGGTTTTGCCAGAACTTCTGCCAGCCCTCCAGCCCGGGCCGATGGCGGAGGAGGTCAGCCCAGGGAAGGCGTCTGGGCGGAGGCCGCCCAGGCAAGGCGGGGGCCGCCAGGGTAGGGTGGGGCGGAGCGCAGCGCAGCGCAGCGCCGGCAGCTGGCGGGGCGGCCCTCGGGCGGGAGGCCCCGCGGAGGCGGGGGGCAGCCCCCGCGCGCTGGGCCCACACGGGGGCCGCGGCTGGGCGGCCGCCACCCGGCTGCCTCCGGGGCGGGGCGGCCCAGCTGCGGCCCCGCGGGGGGAGGGTCGCCTGTGCCTGACCTCGGGCCGCGGCGCTCGGCCAGGCGGGCCTTGCCTCCGCCCAGCCGGCTGCTGGGGTCGCGCACAGTGCACCGCGCGGTCGCCCTGCCCCCTCTCTCCGTGTCGCGCGGCGGCCGAGCGACCAGGGCGCCCCCGGGTCTGGCCCGTCTCCACGGAGCAGCGGGTGGGGCGGGGGCGGGGCGGTGGCGGCCCCAGACAGCCGGCTAGGCGACTCGAGGAAGGAAGGAGGGAGGGCGGCGGTGGGGGTGGGGCGGGGAGGGAACATCCTGTCTGCGCCGGGTGCACCGCAGACAGCGCCGCGCGCCAGCCGCCCAGACGGCGAGCGGGGCCAGGAGCGCCGGGCGCGCGCCTGGGGGGAGGGGCGCGCGCGCCAGACGACGGGCCGGGGGAGCCCTAGGGAGCCACTATAGGGCAGACGGCGCGCGCGTCCCCGAGGGGCTAGGAGCCGCGAGGCGGCAGCGGCGGGCTTGCGCACGCGGTGCCGCCGCTGGCTCAGTTCTCCTCTCCTCCCCTCCCCCCACTGCCGCCCTCGCTCTCCCCCGGGCGGCCGGAGACGGCGGCGGCGTCTGCGGGAAGCCGTGTGTCTCCGCAGTGACGTGGGCGGGCCGAGGGCTCGGTGACGTCAGAGGGCTGTGTGTAGCGATGTGTGTGGGGTTCGGAGCGGCGCCGGCACAGCCAAGGGGAGCGGGCGAGCGGCGGCGGCGGCGGCGGCGGCGGCGGCGGGCACAGGTGCGGCCTCGGCTTGCGGGGCGGGGGGGACGCAGAGGTAGGCTAGGGGCGCGCGGCTCCCGGGGCGCCCGAAGGCGGCGCCGGGCGTCAAGGGGAGTTAACAAAGCTCGTCGGGCTTCCTCGGGTGCGGAGGCCGTAGTCGGGGGTCCGGATGCTGGGTCCCGGGTGGGGTCGGGGCCACGGAGGGCGCGCGGGCCGGGTGTCCTACAGCGGATGATGCCTCGCTTATCCCGAGTGATGGGCGCGGGCAGTGGCCGGGTGCTGCACTTGACTGGACCCGTCGGGACCCCGAACCCTGGACGCCCGTCACTGTCCCCTTCCGCCCCCCGCCCGCCGCCCGTCTGCGCTCCGCGGGGATGCCCCGGGCTCGACCCGGTAGGTCGGCGCTCAGCGACTGGGAGGTCCCGGCTCGTCGCCCCTCCCGCCCGCTGACCCCTCTCTCCTCTGCCCTGGGCAGACGAGGGGAGGTGCAGCCTTAGGGGTGCTCGGGTAACACCCGAGAACTTCCCGGGGAGAGGGTGCGCGGGGGATTTCCACAGTCCTGCCTGCGGCCCCCTTAGCGGGGCGGTGTTGAGAGGGCACCGGGGTGTTCCGAGACTGCGGGGGGGGCGGGGTTTGGGGACTCCTTTTCCTCCACTTCCCACTACCCGCTTGCAAGCCTGAGGCGTCCCGGGTCCCTTGCCCTCCTCTCCCCGCCTCCGCCTTGGGTTTAAGGTGGGTGAGTGGCTTTGCGTGGGCCGAGGATTTCAGGGTTTGAGGGCTCCCCATTCTAAGTCATGCCTCCTGCCCTCTTCCTTGGCCTGCGTAGGCTGAGGTGTTCCTGTGGTGGGCGAAAGTCAGTACGTTGGCTAGTGGCCTTGGTACTTAACCCTTTGGGTCTGTTTTAAGGTAAATTGCTGGGAGTTTGGCTAGCAAAAATTTGTTTACTAGATTTTTTTTGGATTTTCTCTCAAGAAGGAAGTGGAAGAAGAATCTTTGCTTTTTCCCTCTTCCTCCATTTGCATTCTTTGTGAGGTCTGTCTGCCTTGTGCTTTTTGTCCCGGATTAGTCTTATTCAAGGATGGAGATTCCCAGGAGTGGAGTCTATAGCTTTTGGCTTCCATTAAGCAAATTCACTAACCTTTTAAAGGGAAAGCTAATTTTTGCCTATAGCTATTCCAGAAAAATAACGTACACTGACTAGATTAATTATGCACTTAAGATTGTGACTTGTGTGTAGTAGGTGTGTTATAACTGGTGTTTGATTTTTAGATGAAACTGGTGGGGTTTTTTTGTTTGTTTTTTAATTAAGAGATGAAGTAATAGGTTATTTTAGTTAAAATAGATTATTTTAGTTAAAATTGCATAATTGAGAAAAAACCTCTAGTACTGAGTTTTGGGTGAGATGATCCGTTTAAGGTTTTTCCTTTTCTGGGTTGGAGTAAACCTCTCCCGTTTGAGGGATATTATTGCTCCCTTTACTCATTTGCCAAATTGCTTTCCGATTTAAATGAAGGTACTTCTAATTAACTGGTGTTAGATTGAAAGAAATCACTCAAGTGTCACCTTTGGTAAAGTGAACTCAGTTTAAGATTAAGAAACTAGTTTCAAACTGACCCTTTGGCCTCTGGAACAAATTCAAATGTAACTCTTCCCCAACCCCCTTCTCTTCCAGATTAATTAAAAGAAGAATGAACAGTAATCCTTGAAGATAACTGGGCAGATTTTTCTTTAGGTTTCATTTTTAATACAGAAGTTCAAGTGGAGTCAGAGTCTCTTGTTACTGGTGTGAGGGTTTATTCAAGCCTTCATATTGTTCACACAGACCAACAGATCATCATTTTTAGAGAAGATATCCACCCCTCCCCCCCCCCCCCTTTTTGGTATCCTTGGTGCCAAATACTAAATTTGGGTGCATAATTTTGACACAAGTGATTTTTGACACAAGCATAAACTTTTTGGGTGTTGTGCCTAAAACTAAACCAAACTGTTGCACTGAGCATGGACATCTTGAATTGAGAGAACTGGTAACTTGATTTTAGTACATATACCTGAAAATTAAAAAAAACAAAAAGGTTTCCTTGGAGGTGTGCCTCTTAAAATTATTTTCTTTGTTATTAGACATAATTTTTTTTATAGCACTGGCAGTACTTATACTGAAGTATTAGCAGAACCAAACAAAGTTGCAAAATCTATTGAGTAGTGTAGGGATCTCTCTATGGAAATTTAAATTTTCTTTGAGAATAAGTTACCATAAGTATTGGTATTCATCAATTCTCTCTCTTAAAATAAGCAACTAAATAATAATGCAAATTTCAGACTTACTTGTTTAACACAATAGTTTTTAGCAATGGAAAACCTACAGACGAATTTTTCCTTGGTTCAGAGCTTAAATAAAAAATTGAATGGGATGGAAGATGATGGCAGCCCTCCAGTGAAAAAGATGATGACAGACATTCATGCAAATGGAAAAATGATGATAAACAAGTTGCCAGCAGTAAAGAAGGAACACTTGGATGATTATGAAACACCAATGGAAACCGACGAAGAGCATGTCAAGAGGACCTGCGCCTCTGTGCCTGAACCTTTACATTTAAATCCCAGTTTGAAACATACTTTGGCACAATTCCATTTAAGTAGTCAGAGTTCTTTGGGTGGACCAGCAGCGTTTTCTGCTCGGTATTCCCAAGAAAGCATGTCACCTACGGTATTTCTGCCTCTTCCATCTCCTCAGATTCTTCCTGGTCCACTGCTCATCCCTTCTGATAGCTCCACAGAACTCACCCAGACTCTGTTGGAAGGGGAGTCTATTTCTTGTTTTCAGGTTGGAGGAGAAAAGAGACTCTGTTTGCCCCAAGTCCTAAATTCTGTTCTCCGAGAATTTTCACTCCAACAAATAAATACAGTGTGTGATGAATTGTACATCTATTGCTCAAGATGTACATCAGACCAGCTTCATATCTTAAAGGTCCTGGGAATACTTCCATTCAATGCCCCATCCTGTGGGCTGATCACATTAACCGATGCACAAAGACTATGTAACGCTTTATTGCGGCCGCGCACCTTTCCTCAAAATGGTAGTATACTACCTGCAAAAAACTCATTGGCCCAGCTGAAGGAAACTGGCAGTGCCTTTGAAGTGGAACATGAATGCTTGGGCAAATGTCAGGGTTTATTTGCACCCCAATTTTATGTTCAGCCAGATGCTCCATGTATTCAGTGTCTGGAGTGCTGTGGAATGTTTGCACCCCAGACGTTTGTGATGCATTCTCACAGATCACCGGACAAAAGGACTTGCCACTGGGGCTTTGAATCAGCCAAATGGCATTGCTATCTTCATGTGAACCAAAAATACTTGGGGACACCTGAAGAAAAGAAACTGAAGATAATTTTAGAAGAAATGAAGGAGAAATTTAGCATGAGGAATGGGAAGAGGACTCAATCCAAGGCAAGTTTTTTTTTTTTTTTTTTTTAAGTAGCAATTTTGAACACTGGTAATGGTGTACTTTGAAATTGTATATTTAGAATCTAACTTAAAGTATTACTGCTCATTCAACAACAGCAAAAACTATTGATCTGTATAAGATGTTTGTATTACACATTTTAGGCTGTAAAGTGCTTCCAGTGTGTGTTCTCATTTGATGTTCCAAACAACCTGCTGAGAGAAATGGGATTATTCCCATTTTACAGATAAAGAGAATGAGGCTCAGAGATCAAGTGACTTTCCCAACATTATATAAGCAGGGAGTGGAGGATTTGGGGCTTTTTTCTTGAGTCCGCTTTCTTTTTCACACATTTTGCCTTTTGATGACTGAATCAGTTGTTTTCTTAGGACTCTTAATTTACACTTTGGTCTTATCTCCATTTGCAAATGGTGTATTGCTAGCCAAAACAATTCTGGTAATGGGCTCCAAACAGCATTTTTCAGAGGTATATTTAGGATTTCTGACATTGTTTCTGTAATTGAATATTCAGACTTCATCAATATTGGAAACAAATGCAAAAGACAGATTGATCTGAAGACTTTGTGATTCTAGTCTCCAAGATTTTTTTAAAGAGGAATAATTTAAAAATTTATGACAGCTAGAATAAAGATTATTCTAGATTAAATAAACATGAATATAAAAACAACCAGCAAAGAGATTTTAAAGTTATTATTTTCTCACTGCGTTATTTGATAGGCTAAATGAGTATCTTCATTCCAAGAGTTTGAATACCTGGCTAATAAGATTTAGGCTATTAAATATTCAGTGTGTGGATCTGGTTTTAAAATATTTTCCTACTTGAATAAAATCAGTATAATAGCTAACACTGTTAAAACGTACCAAGCATTGTTCTTGAATAGTTTTACATACATGATTTTATTTTATTGGTACCACAAAAAAGGTGGCTGTATTTCATCGTAAAAATCTAATCTTTCCACTGTTAATTAGCTTTTTATTCCTTCAAATAGTCTATCTTTTCTCGTTCACAGAAGAAATGAATGAAGTGTACTAAATGACTGAAGGTTATTTATAGTGAGACTAGAGCTTAGACAAGAACCCAAGGTTGAGTGTCCTGTGCTTCAATAGGGTGTCTTTCCCTTTTGGGAAATTTAGTTTTCCCAATAGGGAAATTTAGTTACAATGTAGTTCTAAGACAGTGATTTGTTTCAGAAGCCCAGTGAAGATACTTTCAGACTTGAATTCAGGGTAGTTTGCTCCTTGCTGAATCCAAAGCATCAGTACTTTGAAATTCCTCGCCTGTGGCTACTAGATAAGTTTATATTGTTCTGGTGCCATTATTAACTGATTTTAAAGCATAGTTAACCTCAAGCCAGTTCTCACGTTGTTGGACTTGCTTACAACTGACCTGGTCAGAAGCTGAAGATTGTGCTTATTACAATTGTCTATATTCTCAAAATGTGGAATGCCCCCCCTTAATATTTATGGTATTTTGCCCTAACCTAACTAGAACTCTTATATGTCCATAGGTGGCCACATTGTTTGCCAGATGTTCTTGGTCTGATCTTGATTGCTCTGACATAAGCATTTTGGGGATAAATTGCTTTGCCTAATGTTCTTGCTCTGTGTTTGTGAGAAAAAAATACCTGAGAACCATGATAAAGGTTAAAAAAAAAAAAAAGGTGATGAATTTACTTAACTGAAACTGAATGTGCTAGGGTTTGGTTAAAATTGAAACCGTCCTTCATCTGGATGTAGTCCTTTTATTGTATCAGAATTTATTAATTTGAATTCAGTTTTTATTTGGGGAAGATGTGAGTTTTTTTGCCATCTTTTTACTATGTTATTTTTTGCAGTATTTGCTACAGTGTTTTTGGCATATTTTGGTATTTTTTCTAATTTAATGTGAATTTTAAGCAATTTAAGAGAATTTAAGAAAATTTTCAATAATCAAACCTTTCAGAAAGAAGTTTGGGGGGAGTTCATGTATAGTAATGTGTGCTTGCCACTTCACATTTTGGAAATACGTTCTTCAAAACATGTTAAAGTAGTTCTTTTTTGAAGTTCAGATGAGAGACCAGTCCCAGATGGGTTGCATGCTCCTGGCTGTGTAACTGATAAGACAGTAGAATCGGGAATTGAATGCAGGTCTTCTGACTTGAAGTCTAGAAATTTTCACTACTTTTCCCTAAAGCACACTCCATAGCAGAAACTGAATTTTGAGAAACATTAACTTTTCTTGTCAACTTTCCTTCGTACAATGGTTCTTAAGCTCTCTATTAACTTTTATATAGACTCAGACTAAGGTATTTTACTGGGAAGGGAGTAAGGAGAAGGTCCTTTGACTGGGGAACATTTTTCATTATCTTCTATGAGTCATTGAATTGGTTGCCCAACAAACCAAATAGATCCAGAGGAAGTTCATTTTAAAAAGTCAAAATAGACTTTTTAAAAAAAAATTAAAGAATAACCTACTGTATAGCTCAAGGAACTCTGCTCAATGTTAAGTAGCAGTCGGGATGGGAGGAGAGTTTGTGGGAGAAAGGATACATGTATATGTATGCCTGAGTCCCTTTGCCACCAACTTGAAACTATCAAAACATTGTTAATCAGTTATGCTCCAATACAAAACAAAAAGTTTAAAATGCTTAAAAAATTAAAGAATATACTAAATATATTAAGTTCTTATCTAAAGGGCTTTAGGTTTAATCTGAACACTAATATAATCGGGTATGTTTAGCTAAAGAGCAGTTTTCTTGCTTTTAAAAAAACCCCCTCAAACTCAGTAGGCAATTGTTTGAAATGTAGCAACTGTTAAATTATTTCTAAGGATGAAAGTTATATTAGTAATGGTTACCAAACTATTTGCATAACTATACTGACTTTGCATAGTTAGGACTTAGATGAGAGAAATAAGTGGGATATGGTCAGTGTTCTAAGTGGAGACCTGACTATTCTTTGCAGACACCAAAGATAACAGTATTTTGAACTCTTTCTTAGGTCACCACAAGAAATAATACTTGATATTAGATCTGCCTAGCTTGCTTTGCAAAGTGGTGTTATAAAAACTAAACTACCTCTTCATATCATTTGAGTTTTTTATGTTTTTATTATAAAAATGATTATAGTATTTTACAGTGTGCAAATATATGCAAGAATATAATTTTTCCAAGCTTGGATTCTTTTCCAAGCTTCCAGTGTTATTTGATCTAATTCTGATTTTGTTGAGTCTTATGTTTCTATCTGGAAAAAGGTTTGCCAAGCAAACTGATCATTTGTAAATAAAATTTGAAGAGTAATGTTTACTTTGGATTATTTTCAAGCACATTAGAAAAACCTATTTGTAGTCAATTGATAAGATCTTTATAGGTGATTCTTTCCTGTTAGAGCATGTGGCCAACAATCTCCAGATCACTAAGTAAAGATGATTTATGCCCTTATTTTTTTTTTTAGGAGTTAAAATTTAGATTTCTAGCATTTAGACTTGACTGTAAAATAGTATAGTGTTTATTCCTACTTAGGGAAAAGGCCCTATGAATTATCTGTGATGCGAATAGATTACTTAAAGATATCAACTTAGAAGTTTTCCTTTTAAAGTCTATTCAACATTTCACTTTTAGTATTGCATTTTTCTTACAGTTCATTTCTGTAGAGGTCATTTGGAATAATAATACTACAAAAACTTTCTCCCCTCTTGTAAGCTATTTTTGAGAGTTACTTTTGTTTAGGAAGTGTGTTTCTTAGTACAAACCTAAATGAGGGAAGGAAATACACTAGAGAGGATGGGTAACTATAAGAGTTGTGTTGGGACAAAATATGTAATATGTAAAATACTAATTGTGATAGATTTGATGGTAATTTGTTACATCAGAGGCGTAGTTTGCATTTTATGATTAGCATAAATTTTTATCAAGTGGTGGTAAGCTCAGAATCAAATGAAGTATTTGTGCTCATAGAAGGGACCAGTATGAATATTTTTGTCTGACTTTCTAAAATTAACAACTATCTTAATGGGTTTAGAGACTCTAAATTCTGGATTTTCCCAGAATTTAGTCTAGTGCTTGGCATGTCAGTTACTCAGGGAAAAGGAAACTTTTTTAAACTGAACAAATTTTTAAGAGACAACCCTGTATTTTAGAATAATTGGGATTTTTTTTTTTTGTGAAAAATGATGGTTTAACCCTTAATAAACATATAATTTGCAAGTAAACTATTGAATAAGACAACTGATCAAATGAGGGAGTGGATGTAAAAGTATTTTTGAAGAGTCTAGAAACATAGGATGATACTTCAAACTATGATTGAAATATTTACTAATATGTAATTTTGGATTTTTCCTTTCCCCACTTTTCTTGATTTTTCTAGAGGTATCTGAAGATATTTCTAAGTAAGATAACTGAGTATTGGGCTCAAATGTATCTCACATTAATTGTTTGTACACAGTAATTATATTAGTTGGATATTTGTTTACTTACCAAAATGAAGTTTGCAAGAAGAAAGTATAAAACAAGTTTGTTATAAAATATGTTATAGGGACATTTCAGTGGAATCATTAGAATGGCTTTGGGAATAGTGCCCCCTTATGGTTTAGAAATATAGTCTGTTCATTTTTATCATTAAAAAATGGTAGAACTTTTAAAAATGTTAATATTTTTAAAAAGGCTTCTGCTAAAAAAACTTGATCCTTTTGGTCTGAGAAATGTTGAAAAACTTCAAGGAAATCAAGTCTCCTTAAAAACTTTGAAGAAAAGGGATAGGCCTGAATCAGTGCATAGTCAGCCAATAGTGTTCTTGTAGCTATGCATATGTTATAATTTATGCCAGTTGAGAATAAGGAGGAAAGCAAGAATTGGATAATTTTAATGCCTTTAGAATTCTGAAAGCAGAACATATGGAGCCAGGACTCAATTTGATCAAGTAAAGAGGTAAAACTAGTGTGGGAATATATATTTTGTCCATGTGTAAAATTTTGCTCTTTTGAGGTTTCATGTATGTTACATGTACATTAAAGTAATGTAAGGATTTTATTTGACTACAAGAAACCTAAAGAATATATAATTAAACCTTAACCATTTTTAAGGGTGTGGTTTAGTTCCATCACTAAATACAGTATAGCCCCATGTTAGGCAGAAAGAGTATTGAATAGGACAGATGTAAGTTAGTTTCCCTGGAGGGGGCCATGATGGCCCATTCCAGTATTCTTGCTTAGAGAATCCTGTGAATGCAGGAGCCTGGTGCACTATACTCCAAGGGGTTTCGAAGAGTTGGCCATGACTGATGTGAATGAGCACACACACACACAGTTAGTTTAAAACTCATTTTGATTCTGAAACTTAGAAATGGGTCACAGAAGTGTGTGTGTAAAGACTAGCTGGAGGCTCCCTGGGCCAGGAATGCATCCTGTAGTTTCTAAATGTAGAAGGTGGTAGATGCTTAACAAAGGTTTGGATAAAACTGAATGAAAAGTCTTACTAGCCGTAGAAAGCTACCAGTGATTTTCAAGGAGGAAAACAGTTTAGTTTTAAAGCAATATAGCATTTTGTTTTTATTTGTGGTATTGAATTTATTTTACGGTTTCAAATAACCTTAAAAGTGTGTATTTTGAGTATCTTTGGGGACAAAGAATACAAAAATTAAACTTAACTAAAAATCACTTTGGTACATAAAAATAAGGCTTTTACTCCTTTTTGAAAAGGTTTTTTGGTGTGATTATGGAAGCACTATAGGCCCATTATAGTACATCCTAAAAAAAGTGCAAAGAAGAAAACAGAATTTTCTCATCATTTTACCATGGAGTGATAACCACCATGGGAATTTATTCCTTTATATCTGTAATGCTTTGTATTACAGATCTGTGCAAAATTATCTGTAGAGTGCGCTTGTTAATTTAGGACTAATTGTTGAAATAATACATTTGGATAAACTGTAGAACTTGCACTTAGAGCAGCAGTCATCAAATTGCAGTTTTTCATCTATATACCCTTTCCCATCTGGGGTTCTCTGAGGAGAATTAAGCCCTTTAGAAAGATTGTATATAGTACTGTTCTAAGTACTTTGGAGAGAAGTTAATTTAATGCATACAATGGGGACTTTGCAGAATTTAGGCTTGTCTCTTGAGAACCTCAGTTGAGAAGGATGGGGGGATGTAAAGGAAGTCAATTTAGTGGGTCATCAGCACTTTAAAAATACATGAAATAGAGTAAAATTTTAAAAGTGCATTCTATTGCACATAATAAAATAGTTTACATTTTGATGTTAATTTACATTATATGAAGGTCAAAATAATCTCAGTTTTTTAAAAGCATATATCCTGAAATGGGATAGAAAAGCAAAGCCTTACATTTACATAGATTAACTTTTGACACATAGTTTAGTGAAAGGATGTATGTGACACGTAAATTTTCAAATAATTGCAATATTAAGTGAACTAGACACCATAGAATGCCACTGTAAAGAAGTTAATTTTTTTAAGTCCCAGAAATTAACACGATTTTTATCAGTTTGTTCAGATAGAAAAGGAAGTGATGTTATACTACTGATTTTTACATGTCTTTGTTTCCATGAAGGATTTAAATGATAATTGCACATAAGAATGTGAGCCTTCGCTTTTCCTGTGCGAGTTTTTAAGCACTTTAAACCTAAAATTGGCTTTATGAGGTAGATGACACAATTTTGTAGTGTTGAGTAGCAGGAGACATTGCTGATTGCTGATTGCTGCTTGTTGTGGTTGTTAGTTGCTAAGTTGTGTCTGATTCTCTGGGATTCTGTGGACTTGCCAGGCTCCTCTGTTCATGGGATTTCCCAGGTGTGGGTTGCAATTTCCTTCTGCTGGGGATCTTCCCCTTCCAGGGATCAAACCCACGTCTCCTGCATTGGCAGGCGAATTCTTTACCACTGAGCCACTGGGGAAGCCCATGATTTCCTGCAGATCATCTTTGATAAGTTAGTGGAAGTTCTTAGATCATATTGTTACAGGTTTGTATCAGGTTGATTAATAATTATAATTAATCATTACAGTGATTACTTTTACAGTGAAATGAGGCACAAAACTAAGCCTTAAAATGCTACCTTGTAACACTATTCCTATTTCAGTTGTTGAAACACTCATTCACAACATGTTGAAAGTATTGAGGAAACCTTATCCTATTCTGAGAGATTCCATTTCTTTCAGTAAGAGTATGTTGGCAGCTGTCTGAGAGGGTGGTAGGGTGTCTAGTGTCCTGAAATCATTTATGGACCACTTGAATGTCTTAGTATTACACATAATGAACTTGGTAGGGACATTTGCTTTATACCTAAGGAGTTATTGCTTAACGGTGTGTTCAGTCATGTATTTACTAAGGTTGCTAACAATTTATGTTTGGCTGTATAAAATAATGTGTATTTAATATGCATTATATTTTATTTAATGGAAGCACACCATTATAGGTGTGAAATATGGGTATAGACTATGAAATAGGTATAGACTATGAAACTTACCAATCTACCAGTCCTTCATACATATACTGGCTTATAAATACCAAAATGTAAAAATTAATTTTTGTCTTCCTAAATTCTATTTTAAAAAATTCTTTTCCCATATAGTAAAAAAATTTAATCCAGATTTTTTGAGGGGAACTTTTAAAATCCCATCAATACTTTGAGATATTGTCTTGATTACTTCAGTTCATCAATGTTTGTCATTAGGATTTAATTAAAGATCACAATATTAATCTGCCACTATAATTAGAAACTAAGAGTGCCACCTAAAATCAGAGGTCACTATTGAAGATAAGTCTGGGAGTTTTAAAGGGTTTTTGTCTTATTTGTCTATATATTTTTTTAGTGCAAATTGGAATGTATATGTACTAACGGTGCTGAGTGGATGAAATTGCTTTTGTTACTACAAAGTGATGACAGAAATACTTATTGGTCTTTTTGTAAATGAAACCAGATTTTCTATATTATTTGTCATTGTGAGACTAATAAGCATTGTACCGAAATACAGTAGTTCTTTATCAGGAAACCTGATTATTAAAAGGTCATGTATACATAACACAGTTAAGTTGAAACTTAGAGAAACTTTGTGTAAAACATTTTCTAATATTTACTTATTTAAAATTAATTCTTCTACTATACATTTTAGACTTGTTTAAATTTTGCTTTCTTAGACGTATTTGTTGTTTTATGACTTAGAGAAAGAACTTTAGGAATGAAATCATGCCTGAAATTTTTCTTATGTGTTTCAGATGAGGATGCCATCTGTTCATTTTGTGGTAGATAATGATGGGGAAGTTGAATGATAAAAGTATTTTAAAATGTTAAGGCTCTAACTTGAGCTACTAAGTGATCTATTTCTTTTCTTTGCCAAATAATGTAATGTAGTCTGTTTTAGTGTTTAATTACTTGAAGGGAATAAATTACCCTCATATTGAAAGGTAAAAGAAAAGGCAATAGCTGTATCTTGGTGTTTCATTTTTATTCCTGATCAGTAGTAGCATTACTGCTGTGCCATTTAATTATACTGTTATTTTTTTGACGACCTAATTTGTATGTTGCCACAAATGCAGAATAGATGAGAAAATCTGGCATGACTGTGAATGTTCTGTTGTGTTCTTTTCTTAATTGTTTTTAACATGCAGTTAGGATAATTTGTTGTAAATGTGTTTATGGCTTACCACAGAATATTAGGTAAAATTAACTCCCAACATTTTATCATGGTTAGTGTTGTGCATTTCCCCATCATTTATATTATTTAATTTGTAAATCGGATCTCTAAAAATGCACCCAGAGACAGTTGAGATTCTTCAACACTTCATGGAATAAAGGGGTATTAGTAAATGTGAAAGGGACTAGTAGCAGAGTAACCTTAAAGGGGGCCACCCTGGGAATTTAATGAGCTACACTGTCATTCAGAATTCATTCAACGAATATTTATTGAGTCTCTACTGCATTGCCAGGCGTGGTGCTAGGTACTGAAAATACGAAAGTAATTAAGACAGTCCTTGACCTCAAGCTGCTACTTAAGCAGAGGCCAGATAACCACTCATCAGGAGCCTTGTATAGGAAATTCAAACATTTGCTAGAGGACTGCACTAGATGATCTTTAAGGTAGGTTTTTTTAAGAACCCCCTCCTCTGGGTCTCTCTTCGTGGGTAGGTACAAGAATAGGAAACAAAGGTCAGAAACAAGAGAGGGATGGGTGTTTAAATAGAAACGAATGTGCTAACAGTTATTTAAGGTGGCATTTGAAGTTTAGATATATCATAAAAGCAAAACTATACTGAGTGTGGATTATGAATAAAAAAGTAAAACTTATACAAACTTATCAAGCTATAGAATTTTGAAATGAACATGATCAAAATTGAGTCAGATGTGAAGTCAAGATCTTTGGCTGAAGAAGTTTAGAATTTGTTATTCTGAAGATTTAAAATCCAGCTATCCATAATAGTAAAAACTTTTAAATATAAATATCAATTTTAATAGTTTTAATTAAAAAAATCTGGAAACTGTTGATTTCTTGGGCAGTAGTACATCCAGGATGTCTCAGATATAAAACTGATGTAAAGTGGAGCTTTCTTTATTTTCTAAATAATGTGTATTTATAAATTATTTATTATATTATATTATATTATATTATTATATTATATTATATTATTATATTATTATATAATATATATATAATATATATATAATATATAATATATAATATATAATATATAATATATATAATATAATATATATATTATATAATATAATTATATTATATTATTATATTATTATAAATTATTTATAAATAATGAATTTAACAAATGACCTCTAAAAAGGAATTTCTCATTTATTTTGAGCTGATCTTATATTTCATTGATTTGTTAGAATGAGCTTTTTGTTCATTAACACCTCTTTCATTACAGTGTTGGGGTGAAAAATGTTCTGCCTAAATGAGTTTTCTAGATAATGAAACTACTCTTCTCAGCACTGTGTCTTTTTAAAAAACTTTAACCTTTTTTAAAATCTAAAATGCCAAATACTTTTCAGTCTTTCTAAGTGTATGTATGAATATGTATATATATGGTATACTACTTATGAGTATAAATATTGACTATAACTATGTCATATTGACTCAAGACTTCTTAAACATTAGACACTCTGTTGGAATAAGGATAGGGAACAGTTGAGATATATTATTTTTCCTAGCCTGTGTATGAGAAAGCCCTCTGATTGTCTTGCTTTTTGAATCAGTTTTTGTGTTTGTGTCTTGTAATTCTTCTCTCTCTTTAGGCTGTCAGCTGGCACCTGGCATCTATCATTTAGTATTTCTGTTGCCATTAGTCAGTTCCCCTTCTAATTTATGGTAGAACTAAGCTATAGGCTGAGAAATTATGTAAACAAATGATTGTTGTATTTTATAAATAAGCAGTTGATTTTGCCCCAGATCCTGAACTTCTTTAGAACACTTGACCAGGATTGTGAAGTTTTAAAACAAATTCTACTCTGTATATAGAGTCTAGAGGCCCTCACTGAATACTCACCTCTTAAATCCTTTCAAAATATTATTCTTTTCCCTATAATCTTATGGTCTTGTTAGTCTTTTAAATTCTTTGCCCAATAATTCTTAACAAAATGTTGATCTCCCAATATGTGTATGTAGGGGGAGGGGAGACGTGTAAAACAAACCAAATGAGGAAGTTAGTAACCACAGGTTATTTATTTTTTCTCAGTTTCTGAGCCTCAGTTTTCTGATCTGTAAAGTGGAGATAATTGTACCTAACTTAATAAGCTATTTGTTAGAATTCAGCAGGATATAAAGTTCTTATCATGAACTTTGAGGTAGCCAGTTACCCTCTCCTTTTCCTTTATTTACAAGTACAAGGCTAAAAAGAGCTTTTCCTATTTATGATAAAATGTGGTTTACTGATAAGTGTTAGCAGACAAAGTGGTTTCGAAATTCGGCAAAGTATTGCTGTAGGATGTTATCTAATGTAGTATGCTAAGAAATACTGTACATTTGCAGAGTACTGTTATTTAAAATGGATTTTTAACACAGATTCCATAAGTATGATATTTGATGAAATCATTTCTGGTAGTCCATGTTAATATACATGCTGAAGCTGTTCTTGTGATGAGGTAGTTAATGTCTCTTTGAGTTTTAAGTGACTAGACCTGGTATTTTAAAGAAAGACTGCCCTATTCAAAGATGATTCTTGAATTACATAATTCTTTACTAGTCAGTGTTCTCCAGAGGCAGCCTACGGCTCTGTTGAATACACACCTAAGATTAACCATCATATCTTCCTTCAATAAACTTTTCCACTTCTACATTTTCTACAGATAGATACACCACCAGGAATGGAATTGCAGTCATGGTATCCAGTTATAAAACAGGAAGGTGATCATGTCTCTCAGACACATTCATTTTTACATCCCAGGTGAGTGGGTATTAGCACATTTGTTCCTTCATTCAACATCTATACAGCAGATGCTTTTCTAGGTTTTTTTTTTTGCTAATCCAGGGAATGAATTCAAATAGGTTGAATATTTGAATTAACTTTTTTTGTATGTTTCTATGTTTTTTCCTGGAAATATGTTATTTCCTTTTTGCCCTAAAGTGGAAAAAATGAAAGTTTAAAAATTTTCCTTACTTCCCTTCAAGAGGTAAACCAACTCTCCAAGAGTGTGGTGTACAACTTTGATTTTTTAAAATGAACCTTTTTTTGAACTTAGAGGCTTTCATAGTAGCTGCACCCCTCAAAATCAATGTTCATATTTTCAATAAAGATACACCTTAGATTATAAACTTTTTATTTAAAAAACCTAGACTTTTATCTGCTGCTGTACACATTTATCTCCTCAAGCACAGTGATGGAGAATCTCAATCTTACATTTATATAGTTCCTTCTATTCCTTTTACATTTGAAATAAGCTTTGGAGCAGTATTAAACCTGTCAGTTTTTTTTGCAGGATACTGAGTTTTCACCCTCAGAATTCATGTAATTGGTCTAGAGGGACAATATAGATGTCCTGTACAAAGAAAATGTAATATAAGAGGATATTATTTAGAACTTAGAGGATGAAGTGTTAGGTCACTTAAATGGTTGCATCTTTTGGTTAAAGGTTAAGCAGATTATAGTTAATCGTATGGTACTTAAATATCTAGCTCAAATTTGTTCCATAGGTCTCTCAGATAATCTCTTGCACAATTTTATGTGAGCTTTGAGCAAAATTGGTATTGGTGGTTATCCCTTTGATCTTAGTTTTGCTTGATTTTATTATTGCTGTTTTATCAAATTAAGTAGGAAATATCAAACTATTTTCAGAAGATTGCGTGGTGGAGTCTGATCCAAGGAGGATAGCCCAGTAGCTGGGCGTTGTTCAGAACACTGATTGTTTTCTTGAAAAGAGAGAAGGGCCCTGGGAGCTTTGGGGCTGCAGTGAATCAGGCCATAGCCATGCAGTGTGGCCTGAATCAGCCTCACTATAGCAGAGCAAGGGCTCCTTGCTTTGGAGGGGTGGCACACAGGGAAATGGTCCTCCGAAGTACCTTGTAGTTTGTTTTCTTTGGGCATAAACATTACCTACTCAGGGTTGTTGAACTGCTGTGTAAAGTACTTCATGGTTTTAGTTCTCATGAGGTTTTGAGGGAAGGAAAACTGATTTTCTTTTCAGTGAGTATCTTTTTATTGTTTAGAAACTGCTTTTTGCAAAATAACAGAAATATCCTCATAATTTTGCTCTTTGTGCCTCAACTACTTACTGACATTTTCAAGAATTCTTTTCTAAGACCCTTATTTTCTAAATTGTTGCATTATCTGTTTTGGTTAAAAAAAATTGTTTAGCTATAGAAATTGATGTTAATATATTTTTACCTAAATGTAATATGTATCTTATTTTGCCATTCTTTGTTTTCAGCTACTACTTATACATGTGTGATAAAGTGGTTGCACCAAACGTGTCACTTACTTCAGCTGTACCCCAGCCTAAAGAGGTCACAAAGACAGAGGCAAGCAAATCTATACCAAGACAGTCAGAGAAGCCTCACAGTAGTGGGAAACATCAAAAAATAGTGTCTTATCCAGATGTCTCACTGGAGGAACAGGAGAAAATGGATCTAAAAGCAAGTAAAGAATTATATAGCCACTTAGGTAAGGATTCAGAAATTACCTTTTTAAAATCATGTCCCTAATCAGCATATTTATTCAGCATTTTCAAAAAGAGGGTTTCTTTTAATAAGAGAATTTTCCGAATAATTGAAGCTTATATCTTAAAAAAAAAAAAAAAAAAAAACACCTTTCAAAACTCTGAAGTCTGGGAAGATCCCAGGTGCCGGGGAATAGCTAAGCCCATGCGCCACAGCTGTTGAGCGTGTGCTCTAGATCCCAGGAACTGCAGCTGCTGAAGCCCGCCCGCCCTGTAGCCTGTGCTCTGCAAGAAGGGAAACTACAGCAATGAGAAGCCTGCACACTGCAATGAAGAGTAGCCCCCACTTGCTTCAACTAGAGAAAAGCCCATCTAGCAACGAAGAGCCAGCACAATAGGTAGCCAAAAATAGATTAATAAAATTATCTTAAAAAAATATATGATAATCTGTAAAAATATTGAATCAATTATGTTGTACACCTGGAACTAACATGATACTGTTAATCAACTGCTTCAATTAAAAAGAGAAAGAAGTGTACTAAGTGTAGTTAGGTATAGGACTCAGAGACGTTCAGTTGTGGAATAAACAAGGATTGAAAATGAATAGCTGTGGGAGCCAGGCAGATGGCATAAATGCAGAATGCTGGCTGGACATTTAAAAAAAAGCTGCATAGTTACAGTGCCTTTTAAAATATGGTGGACCAAACAAGATATGTCTGCTCACTTGCTGCCTGTGTTACCCTCTCTGTAGCTACAGAGTTTTGCCTACAGCTTAAGCAAATGTAACAATTCTTTCAGCTTTCTCAGAGCAATGGAAGAATCCTTTTGTTATGTAATTGTTTTCATAGATAGTTGCGATTCTTTGGGGGGAGTTTTTACTTTAATTTTGAGATTTTCCTTGGATTTAACTATGGCAAAGAATAATTAGTAACATACGTTTATAGCATGTTTATATTATATTTCCTAAAGTATTCTAGAGGCTTTAAAAAAATTGTTGAGGTGTAATTCATATACCATAAAATTTATCCTTTTAGATTGTACAATTGAGTGGTTTTTAGTAAATTCACAAAGTTGTATAATGATCACAATTAATTTCAGAACATTTCATCAACCTTAAGTCCTGTAATCCAGAAGTTAGTCTTCACTCTCCCCTTTTACCAGCCTCTAATCTGTTTTCTGTTTTTATGGATTTGCCTGTTCTGGACATTTCATATAAAATGATTGTACAGCATGTGGCCTTCTGTTGCCTGGCTTCTTCCACTAAGGATGTTTCCTCAGTAGATGTTATAGCATGTATTAGCACTTCTTCCCTGTTTATGGCTTAGTAACTTTCTGTTGTGTGGATGGATAAGACCCTGTTTTGTTTATCCATGTGGACACATCCAGATATCCAGCTGATGGACATTTGGATGTGTCCACATTTGGCTGACGACTAATGCTACTATGAACACTTAAGCACAAGTTTTAATGTGAACATATGTTTTTATTTCTCTTGGCTATATATTTAGGAGTGGAATTGCTGGGTCATATGGTAACTCTATGTTTAATATCTTGAGGGACTGCCAAACTGTTTTTCAAAGCAACCATACCATTTTCCGGAGAAGGCAATGGCACCCTACTCCAGTACTCTTGCCTGGAAAATCCCATGGGCGGAGGAGCCTGGTAGGCTACAGTCCATGGGGTCACGAAGAGTCGGACACGACTGAGCGACTTCACTTTCACTTTTCACTTTCATGCATTGGAGAAGGAAATGGCAACCCATTCCAGTGTTCTTGCCTGGAGAATCCCAGGGACAGGGGGAGCCTGGTGGGCCGCCGTCTATGGGGTCGCACAGAGTCGGACACGACTGAAGTGACTTAGCAGTATACCATTTTCATTTCTAGCAGCAGTCTCTGAGGTTTCCAGTTTCTGCACACCTTTGCCAACAGTTGTCATTGTTTGTCTTTTGATGAGAGCCATCCTCATGGTTGTGAAGTGGTATCTCATAGTTTTCATTTGCAATTCTCCAAGTTGACTGATGGTACTGAATATCTTTTCATGTTTTTATTGGACACTGCAAATCTTTCTCTTTTTACTTATTTGGCTGTGCCAGGTCTTAGCCGCAGCACATAGGTAGGGTCTTTAGTTGCGTGTGCACTCTCAGTTGCAGCGTGTGGACTCTAGTCCTCTGACCAGCGATGGAATCCAGGTTGCCTGCATTAGGAGTGCAGAGTCTTAGCCACTGGGCCACCAGGAAGTCCAAAGATTGCAAATCTTTGGAGAAGAACCGTTGAGATCCTTTGCTGTTTTTAAGTTGGGTTGTCTCTTTATTGTTGTAAGAGTTAGGCGTACATTCTGGGTACTAGAGCCTTACCAGTTAGAGGATTTGCCATTGTGTCAGTTGTCTTTTCACTTTCTTGGTAGTGTCCTTTGAAACACAGAAGTTTTAAATTCAGATGAAGTCCAATTTGTTCCTTCTTTGGTTGCTTACTTTGGTCATCCACTTTTAATTAATTTTTATGTAAAATGTGAAGTTCAACCTCAATTGTATATAGATACAGTTGTCCCAATAGGGTTGAAAAAGCTACTATTACTCATTGAATTGTTTTGGCACCTTTGTTAAAAACCAGTTGCCTGTAAAAGTATACGTTTATTTCTGGACCCAGTCTTTATGTCCGTACTACACATGGTTTTGATTTCTGTAGCTTCATAACAAGCTTTGCAATTGGAGATTGTGAGTCTTCCAACTTTGTTTTTCTTTTTCAAGATTACTTTGGCTATTTTGGTTTCATTTTATTTCCATTTGAGTTTTAGAATCAGTTTGCCAAATTCTGCCACACAGCCAGGTGAGATTTTGATAGGGTCTGCATTGAAAAAGTAGAATCAGTTTGAGACTACCATTTATTGTAGTCTGTTTGGGCTGCTATAACAAAAATAACATGACTGGGTAGCTTATACCATAGACACTTACCCTTTCACTGTTCTAGAGGCTGGGGAGTCTTAAGATCAAGGCACTAGTGGATTTGGTCTGGCAGGGGTTTGCCTCCTGGTCTTCTCATTATGTACCCAAATTGTGGGAGAGCGCTCTGGAGTCTCTTTTATAAGGGCATAAATCCCATCATGGGGTCTCTACTCTTATGAGCTAATTATCTCCAAAAGGTTTCATTTCCTAATACCATCACATTGGGGGTTAGGATTTCAGCATAGGAATTTTGGAGATCACTGACTTCCAGATCATGATATCGTCTTAATATTAAGTTTTCCAATCCATGAACATAGGATTCTTTTCCATTTATTTAGGTCTTTTATTTCTTTCAATAATATTTTATAGTTTCTGTTGTATAAGTTTTATACTACTATTGTTAAGTTTATTCTTAAGTATCTTTATTTTTTTATTTTGTTTATAAATGAAATTGTTTTCTTAATTTCATTTATGGATCATTCTAGTGACTTTTGACAGAGTGGTGTTTATACTTTGTTACTTCTTTTTTACCTTGGAAGATCCATCAGTCTCGAATAATGCTACCAGCAAAAAGAAACCTGAGTCTACCACTTGCAGCTTAGCCAGAGACACAAGCAAGTCAGGAACTGACTGTGATGTTGCAGCTTCATCTCCACTTCTTGTCAAAGACGTCACTTGTGAGGACGATAAGGGAAAAATCATGGAAGAAGTAGTGAGAACTTATGTAAAACAACAGGAAAAATTGAACTCAATTTTACAGAAGAAGCAACAACTTCAGATGGTAAAATTGTTATTTAAATGATAGTCCATTGTGAAAAAATACTTTTGCATATTCTTCAAGATGAGATGCTATAAATGTATTTAACGTTGTTCAGTTTTATACTTATAAGAAATATGAATATACTTTTAAATTTTTAGAGAAAATAGTTTTCAAGATAACTACTTATGTATAGAATTAATATGACACCTCAGTTTTGTAATAGATACTTTCTGTCCTGTTTTTTCTCTGAATTGAAAGGTTTAATGTGATAGAAATAAAGTAAAAATTACATTGTGACTCTTTAAATTACAGGAAGTTGAAATGTTGAGTAGTTCAAAAGCTATGAAGGAACTTACTGAAGAACAGCAGAATTTACAGAAAGAGCTTGAATCTTTGCAGAATGAACATGCTCAAAGAATGGAAGAATTTTATGTTGAACAGAAAGACTTAGAGAAAAAACTAGAGCAGGTAATGAAGCAAAAATGTACCTGTGACTCAAATTTAGAAAAAGATAAAGAGGCTGAATATGCAGCACAGGTAAGAATTACACAGTTTGTATAGTGTTGCCTTTTCAATGTGGAAATTGAAGCTGTTACTTTAATTTTATTACAGAAATTACTTTTTGTTAAACTCGTTTCATTTAGGCTAGACTTTGAAATAGATAATTCTGTTAAACACAATTTTATGCTATATCATTCAAGATGATTGTTTTGATCTTGGTTGTTGCATTACTTTACATTTTTATTGGATTTCTGTAGTTTAGTTGTCCTAATTGCTAATCTCTAGCTATCTGAGTATCAGTGTTATTATAATGTAATACATGGGCTTTCAAATCAATGGCTTAACAAACGTAAACTGTTGCCTACTATGTTCACAAGCCCTGGGGCAAAAGTGCACAGTAGCTCACAACTTGGGAAAGATGAACAAGTAACTCCTAATCTGAGCATGCTGTGGTAAAAGGTATACTGAGGTGTAAGGCATAATGAAAGTGTTCTGAGTGTTCAGTTCCCTTGACCTTTGTTTTGCCCTCATTTTAAGGTCATGTCAAAGTCAGATTAATAGTATTGGATATTCAAGAGATTATACTATGCGTGAAATAGTTCATTTTTGCAAAAAGTGAATTGAAAGTAGGTCTTTGCCATGATGTGAGAAGTAAAGGAAAACCAAAACTGAATGAAAAACTGACACAATCTTCTGAATCACACAGCTGGCAGAACTGAGACAGAGACTGGACCATGCTGAGGCTGATAGGCAAGAGCTCCAAGACGAACTCAGACAGGAACGGGAGGCAAGACAGAAGTTAGAGATGATGATAAAAGAGCTAAAGCTGCAAATTTTGAAATCATCAAAGACTGCTAAAGAATAGAAACCTTCAAAGAAATCCATCTGTGTGTTCCCAACAGGGTTTATTTTTATTTGTTTACTTTGGTAAATGAATTCTGAACAATTTAGCTGCATGAAATAACTAGGCATTCTATCTATTTGTAGATCAGAGAAAGTGAAGAGATTATATATTAGTATATAAATTTTTACATTTTCCAAAAGAATGAAAATGTATGTTTCTTTGTACTTTTCTTTTCAACCAGCTTCAAACCAATACTTTGCAATTTCAACTATTAGATATGATGCCTATATTTCTAATGCAGTTTAACAATTGCATACTTTTTAAAAGCTGCATTGTGTGATGGAAAATAGTTTTGATCAATTTTGTTATCCATATTTTAGACTCAATTTTAGATACAATGATGGCTTCATATTTCATATATAGAGCTACTCAAGGAGTTGTCCATTTTTTTCATTAACTCAATCTCCTTTCTAAGTTGAAAGTATACTCATTATTATAATCAAAATTTTTTTTGTTTCGTCTTGTGGCATGAATTTCCATCAGTTCCTTTCTATTTAATGTCTCCTAAGAGACATTTTGTCAGTAGAGGAATTTCATTGATGAGGTTATAGCACACCCCAAGGGAAAAGATAACATGCTTTCTTATATACTGCTGCTAAACTCAAGAAGCAGTTATAATTAGATTTTCTGTTTAAATGTGGTTATATTTAGAGAAAATTTTTTATGCAGCAACTTTAGAAGAGGGAATAAAATGTCGTAATTTTTGAACTTTTGTTTATGTTGTTAATAGTGTTGTGAAAATATTAATGTACTTGAGAAAAACTGATCCCATTGATGTACATCGGTTTCTATACAATCCATAATCCTCCTGTACAGTTTTTTATGTAGTTGTGGGTCGTACTGAAATTTATATAATGGATTTGTTTTCCTTTAAATTGTAAGATATTAAACACTTTGAAGGTTATTTTGGACTTTTGTATGTTTAAATGTTAAGTCTTACCAAATGTGCATGAATGGACCATTTTCAATTATTATTTAATATCAAAATCAGGAATTTACAGTCAACTAGTAGTGTATGATAGGTTAATATAGGGAAGTTTACTTATCTGCTACTAAGAGATTTTTAGATAGTTTTTAGAAGACAGAAATTCCATAGTTTGGGGAGGGACAACTTCTTTCTGCACTTTTTTTTTTTTTTTGCACAGAAAAGTCTATCATTAATGGCAAATTTCATGTTAGTTAATTCTTGGCTTAAAAGATACTAGGTAAAATTCTTAGTATGCATTTTTTAAAAGAAAGTTTCCTGAAGCTACCATTAATTGACATTGTTATCTCATGAATTTAATTTTTATATTCTTGTGTATGGTACTATATGAAATTACTTGAGAGCTAAATTTATTTTATAAATAAATCAGCTAAAGTTGAGGTTATTTACTCTTCCCATAATAGACAATAGATACTTGGTATAGAACTTCAAAAGTAAGTAGGTTATCATTTAACCAGTTATTTTCATATTTTGCTTAATGGTACTTACATAGCCTAAAAGAATTTTTGTACTTCCCAAAGTATAGTTTCTTTACTAGAATATCATCTAAATGTGTATTTTCTATTTTCCATTTAAGTTTTACTGTGTTAACCCTGCAGTTTAATTGGTTGATCCTTGGAATCTCCTTAAGGAAGAACACATGTTAAAATGACATACAGGAATAAATATTACAAATGACATATGCTTCTAATACTTTTTATTTGCCTTTATCTGGAGAAAGAAAAACACAAAGAAATTTATGACACAGTTTCGTTTTAGTTGTGGATTAGTTGCATCACAGCTAAGGTTTTTGGGAGGTAAAACTCAAGCCTGTATAATTTATTTTTCTATTTCACTCAAAATCTACTTATGTTACTTAGTTAAAATGATAAGCTATTGAAGTTTCAAGTCAAAACATCTAAAATAATTTGTTTAATCATTAAAATATGTTTTTAAAAATTCTAAGCAATGCTTAATCACCTTTAAATTGTCATAAGCTCTTAATTTATTAGCTTTGAATAAAGAACTATTTTTTCTAGTCCTTCACATAAGGGAAACTTGCCACATGAAATTGTATAGTCTTCATTTTTCAGAAGATACATTAATGTGCCATCAGTTTCTAACTTCTTTGAAAATAGTGTTTTTTTTTTTAAGCCAATTGTAAATAGTATGCCTATTCTAGATAAAAGTAATTTTAAGTTAAACTGTACAACATAGCTTGAAAGTATAGAGACTTTGTAATACTTTACAAGTGGCCTCTGCTAAAAATATCTTATCCATATAATTATTCTTCTATTCTTTGCATGCCCATTTTGTGTGTTGGTTGTTAGCTTAAAGTTTGTTTTAATGTTAACTTTTGGGTGCCAGCTCATCAGGCAAGAATATTTTCCCTCAGACGTCATAATATTTTTCTTTTTAGGAAAAATATAAAAATACTTTCAAAAGCTGTGTTAAAGGAATGACATATCACAAGTGCTAGAGCATCTTTAAAAGGAAGAAAAGATAGAATATTAGTTGACTGGGTGATGAATGATGTTAAATTTGAATAATGATAGTTTCTGTATTCTAAACTTGATGAGAAAAAGGTACCAAGTCTATTGTAAAACCTGCTGTCATTGAGGAAGCTCTGAACAACCCTGGTTTCACAAATAACACTTTGAAAGAATTTGACCAATAATGTAAGTTTGGCTTGTGCTTTAGTTTTGTAAGGCATACTTTTTTGCTTCAATTTCTGTGTCCAGGAGAGTTTGGATGTTTAATGGTTCTTGAGCTAATTTTATAATATATTTAATATATTACCAGTTGAGATATATAAAAGTTGTACATATTGAATTAAAAACCAGTTGCTAAAGTAGGTGTAATAGACTGAGTACAGTGATACCTGCAGGTTGGTTACCCATATGTTCTAGAAGTCATGACAGAACAACCAATTCATTTACACATCTTTGGTTTCTGTTTGAAGGAAAGTAAAATGATAAACTTGAGCAATATAATACATGCTCAAAGTTATTTCCCTATATGAGTAGTAAAGCTGGTGCTGAAGATTTTTGATCAGTTTCTAAAATTTTCTACTCAATGACTTATGTTTTGATTGCTTAGGAAAAAATCCTTACTTTTATTTGCTCTTATGCATTTAATCCACACGACAGCATATTACAGATTAATAGAATGAAAAGTTGTGCTCATACTGTACATTTATTTCTGTGCTTAAAACTACTTGTTAGTTTTTATTGAAGCTGCCAGCAATAAGGGACACATTACTGCTGTATTATACATTGTGAGATTGAATAAACAGCTTAAATTTTTTTCCTGGCGTAAGACACTTAAGCATTTCCATTATTGGAAGGAATTTGTATGGGTATTCTATATTTCATCTTGTTTAAAAGGACAGTCTTTTTTTTTTTTGTAAAATCCATTTTAAACTACATAATGCAATTTGGAGCCTGTTTTTTTTTAGTGATAGTAGTAAATGTTTTATATAGTGCTACTGTGTTTGAATTAAAGAGAACAAATGTAAAAACTGAAATTAAAAAATTAGGCCTAGAAAACAAAATAGTGTATTAAGTTAGTTGAATGTAAAAGAAATTTATAAGATTTTTTTCCTATAGATACCTCACTTGAAAATAAAGCACAGCATACTTAAAGTAATTATAGTTTAAAAAAAAAATCCTACTAAAAGAATTACTAAATCTTGAACAACTCTTGGGGAGAATTGTAGTTTGGGAGAAATAAAATATACTTGCTTTTAACCATCCTGTTAGAAGTATGTATTTATCCTGATAATTTTAAGCCAACACAGTAGTCTTAAATTATTTCTGAATTTCTAATCTGTGAAAGCAGTAAATGAAAGATCTGTCGTGCAACTGTTGAAACAAATTGTTGACTACATTGACCATAATTCAATTTAAAATCTTGCCAATGATGTACAGTTTTATGGGTAAAATTGCTGTGGTTGGTTGCATTACATGACACACAAAACTGTCCTCTACCTCACGTGAAATAAGTATTTTATATGGTTTTACTATAAAACAAGACTCATCTATCTGGTCACTTAGTTTACAAATTTTGAATTATATTTATTGAAACATGACATACTGTGCTCTTAGCTTATACCTCAATTGTATTTTGTGCTGTTTTCCATTTTCATGCCTTGTAAATAACTTGTATAGATTGTGGATCAAATTCCAAATAAAAACTTTTAATGCCAGTGAAATTGATTTAAGCCTTCTTGGTATCCTGTGTGAACTCAACTTTCTTGTTTCTTAAGATTGACATTTTCTCCTTTGGTTCCTTTAAAGTCTATTCATTACACAGCAAGTGACTAGGAACTTTTTAAAAATAGTAAAATGTGAAATTCTGTGTGATTTTGTTTTATTCTGTTGGCCATACTGCACAACATCTGGGACTCTAGTTCCCTGACCAGGGATCTAACCCTTGTACCCTGCATTGGAAGCATGGAGTCTTAACTAGTGGACTGCCAGGGAAGTCCCCTATGTGATGTTTTATGTGTGTTTATTGTGTGTTTATTCTTGCTTTAACATCCTTTCCTCACCTCCACCTCAGGTATTAGTTACTATATAACATTATTTTAAAAGCTAGAAGCTTAAAGGATCACACATGGTATCTGAGGGGCTGAAGTCCAGGAGTAGGCTGCCTGAATGTGATGGCTCTTAGAAGGGTACTTTTCTGGTGTTAACCTGGGGCTGAAGGCGAATGAGAGCTTGACAGCTCTGATCTGCTTCCCAGCTCACTCACAGGGCCACTGATTGACAGGAGCTCAGTTCCCACTGTTTGAACCTGTCCATGAATCTCTTCAAGTCTGGTGAGTGACATCTCAACTGAGTGATCCAAAGGAGGGAAAGAGTGATGCCACAATTTCATTTATGATCTAGATTTTTAAGTCATATACTGTTTTACCTTATGCAGTTTGTTAGAAGTCAGTCACAAAGTACAGCCCATACTCAGTTGGAGGAGATTATACAGGGTATGAACCCCAGGAGGCAGGGATCATTGGGGACTTAGGAGTCTGGTTATCATATCCTCCAAATATTTTTGTGTGTGGCAAAATGTACGTATCATTAATTTTAGCATTTAACCATTTTAAAGTGTAATTCAGTGGTATTAAGTACATTCACAGTGTTGTGTAATTATCATCCCATATCCAAAACTTAACTATCCCAAACAGCTCTGTACCTATTAAACAGTAACCCCCTATTACCCCCCCTCCAGCTCTTGATATCCTCTATTTCCTGTCTCTATGAATTTGCCTATTATAGGCAATCCACATACACAAGTGGAATCAAAATATTTATCCTTTTGTTTCTCATTAAGCATTGTGTTTCACTTAGCATAATGTTTTCAAGGTATACCATGTAGCATGTATCAATTTAATTCCTTTTTATGGCTTTACAATATACCATTGTATCTGTATACAACTGGAAGGATGTCTATCCAGCTTCTTTGCCCATTTTTAAACTGGGTTGTTTTTTGTTGTTGAGTTGTAAGGCTTCTTTATATGTTAAGAGTATTAATTCCTTATCAGGTATATGATTTGCAAATATTTTCTCCCATTAAAAAAAAATACATTTATGTATTTATTTAACTGCACTGATCTAGTTGTGGCATGCAGGATCTAGTTCTCTGACCCTATGTCCCCTGTGTTGGGAGTGTGGAGTTCTGGCCACTGGACCACCAGGGAAGTCCCTCTCCCATTCTTGGGATTGTCTTTTCACTCTCAATATTGTCCTTATGTTTTGATCAAATTCATTTTATTTATTTTTTCTTTTGTTGTCTGTACTTCCGGTGTTATATCCAAGAAATCATTGCCAAATCCAATGTCGTGAAGCTTTCTTCCTGTGTTTTCTTCTGAGAGTTTATATTTTTAGTTCTTATTGGACTTGTGTTAGTTTCCATTTCAGATTGTCTATTGCCAGTGTTTAGAAAATGCAATTGATTTTTGGGTGTTGATTCTGTATTCTGGAACTTTACTAAATTTTTTTATTAGCTAACTGTGTGTGTGTGTGTGTGTGTGTGTGTGTGTGTGTGTGTGTGTGTGTAACCTTTAGGGTTTTCTGTGTGTAAGATCACATCACTTGGTAGTGGTTTCATGGTGGTGGGCTTCCCTGATGGCTCAATCAATAAAGAAAGAATCCATCTGCAATGCAGGAAATCTGGGTTTGATCTTTGTGTTGGGAAGATCCCCAGAGAAGGAAATGGCAACCCACTCCAGTATTCTTGCCTGAAAAATCTGATGGACAGAGGAGCCTGGCAGGCTACCACTGTTCATGGGGTCAGAAGAACTGGGCACAACTTAGTGACTAAAACCATCACTACCAAGATCAAATCACTAGGGAATAGAGATAATTTTTACTTCTTCCTTTCCAATTTGGACGCTTTTTGTTTCTTTCTCTTGTCTAATTGCTCCAACTAGAACTTCCAATGCTAGAAGTGGTGAAAGCAGGCATCCTTGTTTTTGCTCTTGTCTAAGAGGGAATGCTTTCAGTCTTTTACCTCTGAGTATGATGTTGGCTGTGGTTTTTTCATATATGGTCTATATCATCTTGAAGCTCCCTTTTATACCAAGTTGAATTTTTTTTTTTCTTTAAATGATGAAATAGTGCTGAATTTTGTCAAAAGTTTTTTTTTTGTATCAGTGGAGATGATAATGTAGTTTTCCCCTTCATTTTATTCCTATGATATAGTACATTGCTTGGTTTTCATAAATTGAACTGTCTTTTGCATTTTAAGAATAAATCTCACTTGTTCATGGTGTATAATCATTTTAATGTGTTGTTATTTATGTATTTGAAATAATTTGATATACAGCATTCTATAAATTTAAGGTGCACAACAAGTTCATTTCATACATTTATATGTAGCCTAATATTCTTCTTTAGGCTATATATAACCTAAAATTATTCTGGAGATGGGAGTATCAGACCACTTTACCTTCCCCCATGAGAAATCTGTGTGCAGGTCAAGAAGCAACAGTTAGAATCAGAAATGGCACAATACACTGGTTCCAAATTGGGAAGGGAATACATCAAGGTTGTATATTGTGATCCTACTTATTTAATTTATATTCAGAGGACAACATGAGAAATGCCAGGCTGAATGAAGCATAACTGGAATCAAGATTGCAGAGAGAAATAATAATCTCAGATATGCAGATAATACCACCCTTACGGCAGAAAGCAAAGAGGAACTACAGAACCTCTTGATGAAAGTGAAAGAGGAGAGTAAAAAAGCTGGCTTAAAACTCAACATTCAAATAACGAAGATCATGGCATCTGGTCCCGTCACTTCATGGCAAATAGATGGGGAAGCAATGGAAACAGTGACAGACTATTATCTTGGGCTCCAAAATCACTTCAGATGGTGACTGCAGCCATGAAAATGAAAGATGCTTGCTCCTTGGAAGGAAAGCTATGACCAATCTAGACAGCATATTAAAAAGCAGAGACATTACTTTGTCAACAAAGGTCCGTCTAGTCAAAGCTGTGGTTTTTCCAGTAGTCATGTATGGATGTGAGAGTTGGACCATAAAGCTGAGTGCTGAAGAATTGATGCTTTTGAACTGTGGTGTTGGAGAAGACTCCTGAGAGTCCTTTAGACTGCAAGGATATCACACCTGTCAATTGTAAAGGAAATCAGTCCTGAATATTCATTGGAAGGACTGATGCTGAAGCTGAAGCTTGAATATCTTGGCCACCTGATGTGAAGAACTGACCCATTAGAAAAGATCCTTATGCTGGGAAAGATTGAAGGCAGGAGGAGAAGGGATGACAGAGGATGAGATGGTTGGATGGCATCACTGACTTGATGAACATGAATTTGAGCAAGCTCCAGGAGTTGGTGAGGGATAGGGAGGCCTGGCGTGCTGCAGTCCATGGGGTCACAAAGAGTTGGACACGACTGAGTGAGTGAACTGAATACGCTGAATTTGGTTTGTTAAATTCATGGATGTTAGTAGCAAGTCACAAGGGATACTGGCCTGTAGTTTTTTGTTGGTTATTTTGTAGTGTCTTTGTTGTTGCCTGCTTGCATGTTCAGTTGCTTCACTCCTGTCTGACTCTTTGCAACCTTATGGACTGTACGCTGCCAGGCTCCTCTGACCAGGGGATTCTCCAGGCAAGAATACTGGAGTGGGTTGCCATCCTCTCCTCCAGGGCATCTTAACCTAGGGATCAAACCTGCGTCTCCTGCTGCATGTGGATTCTTTACCTCTGAGCCACCAGGGAAGCCCCATCTTTGTAGTTGGTATTAAGTTAATCCTGCATCATAAAGTGACCTAGAAATTGTTCTCTCTGTTTTGATTTTTTTGGAAGAGTTTGAGAAGAATTGGTGTTAATTCTTCTTGAAATATTTGACAGAACTCACCAATGAAGCCATCTGGTCCTAGGCTTTGCTCTGTTGGGAGGTTTTGATTGCTGATTTAATCTCCTTAGTAGTTATAGGTTTTATCTGTCTCCTGTTTCTTCATGAGTCACTTTCAATAGTTCATTTGTTTCTAGGAATTTGTCAGTTTCATCTAGTTTATCTAATTTGATGGCATACAATTGTTCATAGCATCCTCAAAATCCTTTTATTTCTGTAAAATAGTTTAAAATGTTCCTATTTTCATTTCTGATTTTAGGAATTTGAGTCTTTATTTTCCCCTTAGTCAATATAGGTAAAGGTTTGTTAATTTTGTTGATCTTTTCAAAGAACCAACTTTTGATTTCTATTGATTTTCTTTTTATAGTTTTTATTTTATTTATTTCCACTCTAATCTATATTATTTCCTTCTACTAGTTTTGAGTTTAGTTTGTTTTTCTAGTTTCTCAGAGTTTGAGATCTTTTTTAATGGATGCTTTTGTAGCTATAAATTTCCATCTTAGAAAATAAAAATAGTTATAAACCAAAATTGCAATAATAATAATTGCAGAAAAAAGCAATAATTGCTTTTATATTTGTCCATGTATTCACCTTCACTGGAGATCTTTATTTCTTAAGTTACTGTCCAGTGTACTGTCTAATGTATCCCTTTATTTCAATTTAAAGGATTCCCGTTAACATTTCTTGTAAGACTGGTCTAGTGGTAGTCGGTTTTTGTTTTTTTTGTGTGCATGTGCATTAGTAGTGTCTGACTCTTTACAACCCCATGGACTGTAGCCCTCCGGGCTCCTCTGTCCATGGGATTCTCCAGGCAAGAATATCTGGCAGTGTCTTAATTTCTCCTTCATTTTGGAAGGACAGTTTTGCCATATATAAATTTCTTGTTGAAAAGTTTTTCTTTTGGCATTTTACATCATTCCACTGACTTCTAGTCTTCAAGGTTTTGGCTGAGCCACCGTTAGTGATCTTACTGAGAATTCCTTATTCATGATGTCACGTTTCTGTAGCTGCTTTCAGGATTCTCCCTTTACCTATGTCTGTCAGCAGTTTGATTATAATGTGTCTTGGCATGGGAGTTTACCTTATGTGCAATACATTAAGCTTGTTAGATTTGTAGATTTTAAGTATTTTGTCATATCTGCACTGTTTTCAGGGATTATCTCTTCAAATAATCTGCTGTTTTCTCTCTTCTAGGACTCCTGTCATTTTTCAGAATTTGGTTTATTTTTAGAATTTGTATTCTTTTATTGATATTCTTATTTTGTTCATAAATTATTTTCCTGATTTCCTTTCTTTTTTGTCCACATTTTCCTTTAGCTTTTTGAGCATGTTGAATACCCTTGTTATAAAGTCTTTGTGTAACAAGTCCAATGTCTGGACTTTTATGAGGGTGGTTTCTGTCAGTTTGTTTGTTCTTTGTAAGGAATTATATATTGCTCATTTTTTGTATGCCTTATGATTTTCTGTTATACAAAATTAAGCCTTTGACAACTATAATGTGGTAACTGGAAATCAGATTTTCCCTCTTCCTGAAGGTGTTTTTTTTTTTTTTTTTTAATTATTGCAGTAGTCTGTGATAGTCCACTTGCTTTGAGACTTTTCCACACTATTTTGCAAAAGACTATTCCTGATTGTGTGTGCTCATGAAAGTGTCTGTTCCTTTAGCTCATGTTCAGCTAATGTTTTGAAAGAGTTCCTTGAATGCCAGGAGCTAAACAAACAAAACAATAACAAAACCTCATGAAACAGAAAAGCGGAAAAATACAAGATCTGACTACTTCTCTCAGCCTGCAGCTTGGCTCTATAAGATGCTCCTTCAGTACTTAGGTAGGCTTGCTCTGAACCTAGGAATCAGTCCAAAGTGAAAACTTAGGTACTCTTAAGACTTTCCTGGGTATGCATCTTGCTTGGGCTTTCTAAATTCCCCATCTTATAGATAGCTGTTTTTGAATGTTCTAATTTCCCAGAGAATCTCATCCTAACTTACCCTCTAGTTCTTAGACAGTCTGTTGGTTGTTTACACCTGTAATATTTTGTCCCAGGCATCTGAGTCTGTAGTTCACCTTGCATCTTTTACAAGCAGTACCCACTGCTTTTTGCATCTGAGTTCCAAGTTAGGCAAATTGAAGATGAGACTCTTGTGTTGGTAGTACAAAGATTCCCCAGAGAGGTCAGATCAGATGTACATGATGGTTTTAAATAAGGTCTGCTCTGCTCCCTTGTTCAAGGGAGGAACTGGCAATGGGGCTGCTGCTGCGCTGGGACAGAAAGGTGAAAAAAAGTTAAGTTGCTCAGTCGTGTCTGACTCTTTGCAACCCCACCGACAGTAGCCCACCGGGTTCCTCAGTCCATGGGTTTTCCAGGCAAGAGTACTGGAGTGGGTTGCCATGCCCTTCTCCATGGGATCTTCCTGACCCAGGGTCGAACCTGGGTCTCCCGCATTGCAGGCAGATTTTTCTCTGATCTGAGCCATCAGGGAAGCCCGAGGAAGGTGAAAGTATGAATAAAAATGTCCCAAACTTTCCTGTCATTTTGAAGGTGGCTTTTCTTGACTGGGTGTTTGCTTGGTTGCTATTAACATTTGACTGTTTTCCAGAGCAACAACAAAGTTGGTCCTGACATTTTCTTGTCTTTCTCTTTCTCTCTCAAAGGGGCTTCCCTGGTGGCTCAGATGGTAAAGCGTCTGCCTGCAATGTGGGAGACCCAGGTTCAGTCCCTGGGTTGGGAAGATCCCCTGGAGAAGGAAATGGCAACCAACTCCAGTACTCTTGCCTGGAAAAGTCCATGGACTGAGGAGCCTGGTAGGCTACAGTCCATGGGGTTGCAAAGAGTCGGACACGATTGAGCGACTTCACTTTTCTTTCTCTCTCTTTGGATCTTTTTGTGGGAGAATGAGAGCTTGGAGTTTCCTAGTTGATTGTTTTTCTTGCTGCTGCTGCTGCTAAGTCGCTTCAGTCATGTCCGACTCTGTGTGACCCCATAGACGGCAGCCCACCAGGCACCCCCGTCCCTGGGATTCTCCAGGCAAGAACACTGGAGTGGGTTGCCATTTCCTTCTCCAGTGCATGAAAGGGAAAAGTGAAAGTGAAGTCGCTCAGTCATGTCCGACTCTTAGCAACCCCATGGACTGCAGCCTTCCAAGGCTCCTCCATCCGTGGGATTTTCCAGGCAAGAGTACTGGAGTGGGGTGCCATTGCCTTCTCCAGATGGTTTTTCTTACCACTCATCTATTTAGCCACAGTCTTTTTATAACTTGATCTTGCAAGTGATACCCCATCACTTCTGTCATGTGCTGTTCATACAGACTCACCCTGGAACAATGTGGGGCGAACTATGCAAGGGTGCGAATCCTAGGAGGTGGGGATCACTGGGCATCATCTTGGAGGTTGCTTACCACAGGCTAGGACCAGAACTTTTCTCCAAAGTGATTTGGGTTGAGGCCGCAGTGCTTTAGACATTCAAATTAGAACTTTGGTTTGGAAAGCTTTAAGAGAAGGTGTTTAACTCAGATGAAAATGACTACTGTTTGCCTGGCCTGACACTGATACTCTGCTAGATATTGGACTTCCTAGAATGAGTCAGGTACAACTTTGGCCTTTGAGGAACTCCCAGACAGGTGGATAGCAGAATGACTCAGTCCTATACAGAGGGCTAGGGAAACATGAGGAAGAGACTTCACTCAACCTGGGGTGAGGAACGTTCCAGTTCCAAATGACCCCTGGACAGAACTTAGAAGTGAGCTGGAGAGAGAGGGAGCTATGGCTGTGTTGGAAAGCATTCTAGGTAGAAGGAACTATGTGAGGATAGGTTGGAGGCTAGTAATGAATGCCATATTAAGAAAGTGAAAGAAAGTGTTAGTTGCTCAGTTGTGTCCGACTCTGTGACCCCATGGACTATAGCCTGCCAGGCTCCTCTCTCCATGGAATTCTCCAGGCAAGAATACTGGAGTGGGTTGCCATTCCCTTCCCCAGGAGATCTTCCCGATCCAGGGATTGAACATAGGTCTCCTGCATTGCAGGCAGATTCTTTACTGTCTGAGCCACCAGGGAAGCAGAGAATTCAGTAATGAATGCAACATTATACTTTCTGAGAAACAACTCACACAGTTAAATTAGAAACCAGATGGATAAAATATGGATAATTTAAGTTTTGTTGAAAGCATGCACAAGGTATTATGGGAACTGTTCAGAACTTCATCGAAAGAGGTAGGATAGTCATGTCACAGGAGGTTCTTATGCTAATTTTGGGTGACTGAAAAGTAGCTGGGTGGAGAGGTCACTTCTTGCAGAACGAAGGGCAGGTATGAAGCATAAGGGATGAGACTGTGATGTTTCTCTACAAGGTGTGGATGTTACTTGGGGTAGGGGGCTATACAGTGGAGGGAAGCGGATATTGAGGGGGTTGTGTCATAAAAGGCCTGTGTGATCCTGTATCCTCAAGGGCTTGAATTATGTTCCAAAGAGGACTGCCAGTGAGGTAGTAACATAATCATCACATAGTGTACAGGGACATGAGCATTCTTTATATACCCTTATAATAATGAATATTTTTAAAATTTGAAAATATTTAATTAATTTATTTATTGGCTGTGCCATATGGCTTGTGGGATCTTAGTTCCCAGACCAAGGATCAAACCTTCGCCCTGTGCAGTGGAAGCATGGAGTCCTAACCACTGGACCACCAGGGAATTCCCCCAAAATATTTTAAAATAAAAAATTAAACATTTTTTTCTCATCATAAAATCAACTCATGTTCATTATGGAAAATTGGAAAATGCTTACACACAAAAGAGGAAAACCCATCAATATCACTACTCCAAGGAACTGCTTGTTAACATTTCAGTGTATATTTTCCAAATATAATTTAAAGATCAGTCTCTAACTGTACAGATATTTTGAAATTAAATTAGCAGTTTGCACTTTGAAATCAAACTGAGATAAGATATCATCTCGGAGAAGGCGATGGCACCCCACTCCAGTACTCTTGCCTGGAGAACCCCATGGACAGAGGAGCCTGTTGGGCTGCAGTCCATGGGGTTGTGAAGAGTTGGACATGACTGAGCAACTTCACTTTCACTTTTCACTTTCATGCATTGGAGAAGGAGGTAGCAACCCACTCCAGTGTTCTTGCCTGGAGAATCCCAGGGACCGGGGAGCCTGGTGGGCTGCTGTCTATGGGGTCGCACAGAGTTGGACACGACTGAAGTGACTTAGCAGCAGCAGCAGCAGCAAGATATCATCTACTTCTTAGTTGAACACCTAATTGAAATGTAAATTGAAAGAGTTAATTGAACACTTTTGTAATAATTTTTAAAAACTTTTTAATTTTGTACTGGGGTATAGCCAGTTAACAATGTGATAGTTTCAGGTGAACAGCTAAGGGAATCAGCCATACACGAACATGTATCCTTTCTCCCCCAAACTCCCCTCCCATCTAGGCTGCCACATAATACTTTTTTTTAGATAGACTGTTAGAAGCTGATCAAAGAATATACATATTTTATTGTATTTGCTATATATTGCTGAATTACCTTTGAAAAGAGATTTGTCAGTTGTGTTATTGGCATTTTTTGATGTTCATTCTTTGAATTAGTTATTTTTACTGAATCATTTTAAATAGCATTAATGAGAGACTGTGAGAGCCCTCCAGTGGCCAAGCTAATTCCTGTAAAAATATTGTCAGTGGATTAAAAAGGAATTGAATTTAGTTGTTAAATCTTAATGGTAGAAATCAGAGAGTGCCTAGAAATAGCTGATAAAAAAGGGCTTATCCTGTAGTCAGAGAAGAGATGCCATTGGCTTTCCTTTCAAATTCTTGCTCATCTGCTGTTAGACTATGAAATGTTTTGAATTTCGCAGCTGTGTAAAATGAAGGTTAAGATCGTGTTAATTTCAAACAGGTTTACAATCAACTGATTAACTATTTTTGGTGTAAAAGCTAATACATACTGAGTACTTACTATGTATTAGGCAATGCTCCAAGCACTTTACATGTAGCAATGCATTCTCCATGGCTATTATGAAATAATTACTATTCTTAATACCATTTTACTGACAGGAAATGGAATTTGAGTTTCTAAACACCAGTGCCCTTAACTTCCCTGGTCGAATGCCTCCCTGGGAACTTGGTGTCCAAGAATGTTCTCATTCAGGATCGTTTCATAAAATAGAATCTTTATTTATGTAAGAAACAACAAAAACCATTGGTGTGATTGAAACATAAGCTTCTCTTCTAGCCATTTAAAAAAATTGAAATAGTATAATATTGATGCTTCCCCAGTAGCTCAGCAGGTACAGAATCTGCCTGGAATGCAGGAGATGCGGGAGAAGCAGATTTGATCCCTGGGTCTGGAAGATGCCCTGGAGGAGGAAATGGCATCCCACTCCTGTATTCTTGCTGGGAAAATCCCATAGACAGAGGAGCCGGGTGGACTACAGTCCATGGGGGTCGCAGATGGCGGCATAGACCAAAATAGGCCTTCACTCTGCCTCCTGCCCTTTCCCTAGAACAGCTATAATCCGCACCTGATTTCTTCTGTGCTGTGTTTTTGGAGTCCCATCTGCTATAGACTGTGTATTTGTGTCCTGCCAACATTCATATGAGGAAACCTAATCTTCAATGTGATGATGTTTGGAATTGGTGTCTTTGGAAGGTGAATAAGTCATGAGGAGGGAGCCCTCATTAATGGGATTGGTGCCTTTATAAAAGAGACCCCCAGAGAGCTCCTTTGTTCCTTCCACCATGAGAAGACACGGTGAGAAGACTGCTGTCTATGAATGAGGAGCAGGACTCTTCAGCAGACACAGAATCTACCAGCTGGTGCCGTGATCTTAGAGTTCCCATCTCCAGAATTGTGAGAAAGGAGTTTCTGCTGTCTATGGTATTCTGTCATAGCAGCCCGAACAGAGTAGGACAGCATCCCAGTGAAACCTGGAGACTTGCAGATTCAATCTCTTTGGCAGGATCCTTCAGTTCACCTGGGAAGTAGGGGCTTCCCAGGTGGCACTAGTGGTAAAGAATACGCCTGCCAATGCAGGAGACATAAGAGACTTGGGTTCGATCCCTGGGTTGGGAAAATCCCCTGAAGGAGGGCATGGCAACCCACTCCAGTATTCTTGCTTGGAGAATTCCATGGACAGAGGAGCTTGGCGGGCTATGACCCGTAGGGTCACAAAGGGTCTGACACGACTGAAGCTACTTAGCATGCACACATGCACTTCAGTTCACTAGCATCCAACACATATTTATTGAGCACCTTAATGCTTGCCAGGCACCGTGCCAGACCCAGATTTCAGTGACCAACCAACCAGACAAAACCCCCCGACTCCCAGGGCATTTAATTTTTTTTTTAAGGGGCGGGTAAGAAAAGATTTGTTTTATGTTTTTTTATATTTATTTTTATTGATGTATTTATTTTATTCTTTACTGCTTTATAACATTCTGTAAGCTGCATGTGTACAACATTATATTTCTAATTCTGTATACCACAACATGCTCCCTGCTGCAAGCCCATTCCTTTGAAAACTTTGCTTTTAATGTGGGCTTTTGATGCCTTGCCAGTATGATACACACTTGTGCTCTAACTGAATTACACTGTTTGATTAACTCTTTTTAGGTATAAATGGTAGAAGAACAGTTAACCAAGCTGCTTCCTTTGTTCATTTTCTTGCCATTATTACACAGTTGACACCCTTTACTCATTTTGCCTTCTTTCTGCCCCTTCTCCTCTGATAGTCACTACTCTGTTCTCTGTATCTACATGTTTGTTTTTGTTTGGTTTACTCATTTATTTTTCTTGCTCTACATATGAATGAAATAATACAGTATTTGTCTTTCTCTGACTTATTTCACTTAGCATTAATACCCTCAAGATCCATTCATGTTATCACAAATGGCAAGATTTTACCTTCTTTAAGGGTGAGTAGTATTTCACTGTAATATACCACATCTTTTCCCATTCATCTATTCATGGACACTCAGGTTGTTTCTATATCTTCACTATTGTAAATGGCATTTAATTTTTAAAGCTTATGTTTAATACATTAGTTTACACTTGGATTTGCCCTACAATATTTCTAAAAATGCGTGTATGTGGAATTTTTGCCTTACCAAATAGAAAAATCCACAAGAGAAATTTCTCCTTTTAAAAAGGGATCTTATTAAAAGTACTTTATTTTTAAATGAATAATCTCACCTAAGTAATTTCATATATGTTTTATGTTTTCATGTTTGGTTTCCTAAAGAGATACCTCTTAATATATGAGTAGAACTTTCTCAAGCAAATGTACATTGCATTTGGATCAAATGATCACACATTTGGAATTTGTGGTTAATATGTTTGCCTATGAGTCAGGCTCCTATTTACACAGAAAATGTTTTCACCAGCTATGCAGTGATAAAAAATAACCACTAGTAGGCGCTGCGAGCCCATTCCTTTGAAAGCTTTGCTTTTGATGCCTGTCAGCAAATAATTTGCCAATATGATATGCATTTGTGCTCTAACTGAATCACACTGAGTTTGATTAACTATTTTTAGGTATAAAATAGTACCTATTCTAATGGTAGAATAACAGTTAACCAGAGCTCCATCCTTTGTTCAGTACACATCTGGGGTTTAGGACACTGACCATTTCTCTAATCCTCCCCTTTAAGTATCTTTAAATAAGAATAAGGTTGAAAAAAGTATGCTCAAACCATAGGAAAGACCATTTCTCATAATGGAAAGAATGTTGGACTTAGGGACAGAAGACCTGAATAAGATTTCAGGTGTACCTTGTTATTAATAGCTCTGCTATATACTAGAGAAATGTGAAGAGATGGGAAAATTTTCTTAGAGAAAATTAGCTGGAAAAACCTCTGTCCAGTAGGTCTGGGGATTCATTGTTCTCACTCATCTGCTGTGATTGGACTCTGAGAGACTGTTTCTCACAACTAAAAGGATACCTGGAACAGTGGTAGACCTAGAATGTCGGTTTCTTAAGTTACACTATGTAGGAAGTCAGATTCTAATTATGAGGAGGGCTTGAGGGAGCAGAGTCACAACCAAAGAATGCAGATGACTTTGGGAAAAGTCCCTTGGCTAAGACAGCTTGAGGGACTTTCCCACGTTACAGAGAGCCTTGCCAAAGGGATGACATCCTTGGATTCTGCGATCACCATACCATCTGCATCTCCTGTGGATAGCAAAGGGTTCTCATGGTCTCTCTCTGCGTCTTGGCTCCCAGTTTTCTGTGATTGCAGGGCTGCCCAACTTCCTTTCCAAGGAACACACTCTCTTATTGGCAGCTAATTCCTCCAAACAGGGTATTCTTTGCTGGCCTCCCTTGAGCAGCCTTCTCTCCATCTGTGCTGTGATCGTTTAGACACAGATAAAATCTCAGGATTGTATCTTCCATTAGTACAAAATGATAATAATAACCTAATTATTTAAGTTTTAGTCTTTATCAAAGGTAACTCATTTCCAGTTAACCCATATTGCCTGTGAATAATACTAACTGCTAAGTCGCTTCAGTCGTGTCCGACTCTGTGCAACCCCATAGACGGCGGCCCACCAGGCTCCCCCATCCCTGGGATTCTCCAGGCAAGAATACTGGAGTGGGTTGCCATTTCCTTCTCCAGTGCATGAAAGTGAAAAGTGAAAGTGAAGTCGCTCAGTCGTGTCCGACTCTTCGTGACCCCATGGTCTGCAGCCTACCAGGCTCCTCAGTCCATGGGATTTTCCAGGCAAGAGTACTGGAGTGGGGTGCCATTGCCTTCTCCAGAATAATACTAACAGTAGCTGACATTTCTGAGAACCCATCCGTGCTGGGTACTGTGCTTTGCACAATTGTTAAAGGTATCTCAGTCCACGCAATAACCCTGTGGGGACATCTGCTAGTCTTACTTTAAAAGATGAATCACACAGGCTAATGGACAGCCCAAGTGATAAAATCAGACTATGAACTCAAGAAATTCCATTCCAAGATCTTAACTTCACAACTTTTTTTACCAGTTAGTGCCTAAGTTCTGAAATCTGGCTTTACAAAGCCTCTGTGTGTGTTTGTATGTGTGTTTGTGAGTGACCTGTGGGAAATCTGGGCATTGTTGAATTATGATTGGTTTAATTTTTATCATTAGAATGTCAAATGCTCATGCCAAATGCATGAGATCAGATTTCATAATTGCTTTTTCAATGAATGATGTTGCTAGGGTTTTATATTTTATATTGTACTTCATACAAAAGCTCTTTTTTATGTTATAAGGAAATACCTGAAAGCATCCAGGTCAATAAACCCTGGTGATGACAAGGCCCCAGACACAATGACTCATTCCAAAAAAAAGGGCATAGTCCTATAATATAGTAGTTTCCACAAATCAAACTATGAATTCAAGAACACATAAGAGTACCAAAGCAAGAGTTCTGAATTTTATGTAGATAAGAATTCTATATACAAGAGCATATGCAGCATATACAATAGCAGCCCAGGTTCCCTAAGGCCTTTCTTTGTATCAGTTCAGTTAGTTCAGTCGCTCAGTCGTGTCCGACTCTTTGCGACCCCATGAATCGCAGCACGCCAGGCCTCCCTGTCCATCACCAACTCCCGGAGTTCACTCAGACTCACGTCCATCGAGTCAGTGATGCCATCCAGTCGTCTCATCCTCTGTCGTCCCCTTCTCCTCCTGCCCCCAATCCCTCCCAGCATCAGAGTCTTTTCCAATGAGTCAACTCTTCGCATGAGGTGGCCAAAGTACTGGAGTTTCAGCTTTAGTATCATTCCCTCCAAAGAAATCCCAGGGCTGATCTCTTTCAGAATGGACTGGTTGGATCTCCTTGCAGTCCAAGGGACTCTCAAGAGTCTTCTCCAACACCACAGTTCAAAAGCATCAATTCTTCGGCGCTCAGCCTTCTTCACAGTCCAACTCTCACATCCATACATGACCACAGGAAAAACCATAGCCTTGACTAGATGAACCTTTTTTGGCAAAGTAATGTCTCTGCTTTTGAATATGCTATCTAGGTTGGACATGACTTTCCTTCCAAGGAGTAAGTGTCTTTTAATTTCATGGCTGCAATCACCATCTGCCGTGATTTTGGAGCCCCCAAAAATAAATATTTTGTATCAGACATTGTTTAAAGCTTTAAACATGTAATCATTATGATTACATGATGATTAACTCACATAATCATCAAGGAACCTATGTATTAGGCACTATCTTAATCCCCTTTTTATGAATGAGAAAACTGAGGCCCAAAGAAGTAAAGTAACTTGAATTCACAGCTAGTAAAGAGTGGAGACAGGATTCGAGACCAGGCAGCCTGACCTGCATTCTTAACCACCTTGCTCTCTTGGGTGATTATTGCAGCTCTTGCACTTGACACTCTGGCATCTATTACAGAGGCTTTTCTGTCTGTGCACTTGATTTCTTTGGGGTCTCCTTGAGGCAAGTCTTCTCTAGGAAACACAGTGATTTACCCTGACATCCAGCAGAGATAGGGGGAAGCTTAGTACTTGTGACTTACGATCCATATCTTAGAGTGTTGAGTAGGAAGTTTTGTGTTTCTTGAAATCCTTCTTATCTTTAAATCTCATGCTTGTTGATAGAGGTATACAAGAAGTCAAATGTATGAAAGAGAGTTAAAACTGTTTAATGTAAATATAGCCCAAGGAGGACTTCTCTACATGATAGAAAAGTACATATAATAGGTCTCCTCAAATGCACGGTGAGAAGGTGGCTTGATGATGTTGATGGTGGGTGATGAAGGCGACGGTGATGATGGTGGTGGTGGTGATGAAGGCAATGGTGATGATGTAAATGGTGGGTGATGAAGGTAACCGTGATGATGGTAGCGGTGATGAAGGTGGTGATGATGATGGTGGTGGTGGTGATGGTGGTGGTGGTGATGAAGGCAATGGTGATGATGTTAATGGTGGGTGATGAAGGTAACCGTGATGATGGTAGTGGTGATGAAGGTGGTGATGATGATGGTGGTGGTGGTGATGAAGGCAATGGTGATGATGTTAATGGTGGGTGATGAAGGTAACCGTGATGATGGTAGTGGTGATGAAGGCGACGGTGATGATGGTGGTGGTGGTGATGAAGGCAATGGTGATAATGATTATGATGATGATAGCTTACACTTGCAGAGCACTTGCTCTAGGCTAGGTAGTATTCTCAGTGGAGAACACAGATATTAATTTATTTACATTGAGAAGGCGCTGTCAGCCTAGCTTTTAAGGTAACAAATGAGACACTTGAGTCCTGTAGGAATTTTCAGAAAGTGACAATTAGGACAGGTTCCCAGGAATGGTCAGTGAGGAGGGTTGAGATGGGAGGGTGGAATCTATCCCTTCCTTGCTACTGTACTTGGGCAACTTAACCTCTCTCATGCTGTCTCTTCATGAGTACCATGTATAAACAATTGTTCCTAGGACAAATGACAAATTGTTCCTACGTTTAAACAAAGGTAGCAACCATTTAAATGAGATAAATACATTAGCATAAGCACATGCATCAGGCTTCCCTGGTGGCTCAGATGGTAAAGAATCCGCCTGCAATGCGGGAGACCTGGGTTTGATCCCTGGGTTCCATCCCTGGGTTGGGAAGATCCCCTGGAAGAGGGCATGGCAACCCACTTCAGTGTTCTTGCCTGGAGAATCCCCATGGACAAAGGAGCCAGGTGGGCTACAGTCCATGGAGGACTGAGCAACTAAGCACAGCACAAATACAAACACGTAGTAGGTGACACAGCTGCACAAACGTGAGTGGCTAGAGACAGCAACAATGGTTTGTTGTCATGTCGATGGCCATGGCCACCTCTGATGATTTTTAACCAAGGGCAGAGGTTCATTTTCTTTCTGCCAGTAACTAGGATAATGCTGAATGCTTCGCGTCTGTTGTTTAGGGCAATTCTTAGCTCATCAGTTATCATCATGGGCCGAGGAGGAACTGTACTGGGCTCCTCCTGGAGTCCCACGGTCCCTGCTCTCAGCTGGGGAAAAGGAGTAGGGAGAAGCTCAGGAGGGATGGAGCGAAGCGGAGACCCAGGGATAGAGATGAGAGAGGGCAGCTAGAAGGGAAATAATTCTCAGCAAAATAGAACTCGCGCTCTACGCGGGCCCTCTTGTCGCTCTCCATCACTGGGACGTGGTTCGAATTATTTTATTACCAAACTTTGTTATTTCCAACACTAACCGTGCGAAGCCCGCTCGCGGGCCGCCCCCCCACCCCACCCCCGCCCTCCTGCTTCCCTCCACATCCCACTCCGGACCCCGCCCTGCAATTGGCCAGCGGACCGGGAGCCGTCGCGGATTGGAGCTCGCCGGCCTGGTCTGCGGGGTTTAAAGAGGGGGGCGGGGGCGCGCTGCCCAGCCGCTCTGCTGTCCTCGCCTTGTGCCCGTCGCGCAGCTGGGCTTGTAGCGTCTCCTGGCCTCCCGCCACCTCCAGCGTCCTGCATCGCGCTGTCGCCGGCCAGCGGCTCGAGAGCGCAAGAGAGGGGCAGGCGCCGTCCAGCCCAGGCGCGGGCACAACTAGTGAGGGGCGAGGCGCCGGGACTCCAGGCTGGCCATGATGGTGGCCACATGCTTGCAGGTAGTGGGCTTCGTCACGAGCTTTGTGGGATGGATCGGCATCATCGTCACCACGTCTACCAATGACTGGGTGGTGACATGCGGCTACACCATCCCCACCTGCCGCAAGCTGGACGAGCTGGGCTCCAAGGGGCTGTGGGCCGACTGCGTTATGGCCACGGGGCTTTACCACTGCAAGCCCCTGGTGGACATCCTCATCCTGCCGGGTAAGATAAGAACTCTTCCCCATGCCCCTCAAGTGGCTTCTCCTGAATAAACCCTTTCCCTCTGGGCAGACGCGGGAGGGGGCATTGGGAGACGTTCACAGAAATATTTGGGCGCTTGAAGATTTGGGGGGAACCTTTTGACATCTTCAGTCCCACTTTGTTGAGGAGGAATTAGGCAGCCCTGAGATTAACTTCTCTCGGTCTCAGTTTTCTTATCTGAAATTTGGGATGATAGTGGTGACCACTGGCGAATCACCCTAAGAAGGTAATGAACTGAAATATAGATACATAGTTGGAACTCCGTGCATGTTAATTACCGCCGCCTCACCCGCTGCCTGCTCCCACCGTCCGTGATAGATCAGTACTTCAACACCCCCCACCCCTCCCCACCTTCCCCAGGCGCCCTGCTTTCCCAGTAAGAATCTACCCACAGGGGCGAGGAGGAAAGAGAGAAACAAAAGCATTCCTGTGATCGGAACAGGCCCAGGCTGAGTTTCCCAGTCCTTGTGGGACGGCCGAGGTGTCCTGGCCAAGTTAAGGTCCTCCTAGCTGCGCCCGGAGGGTTCCCGCTGTCCCCGCGGCCTATCTCTTTTCCCCCACCCTCTGCCCCTCGAATAGTAATAGTAATATCAGTCGGGCCTGCCGCGACTCCCCTTCGCGTCTCTGCACCCTGGGGTCGGACAGAGAAGAGCGGGTGCGCTGGAGGGCCGACCCATCCTAGGAAAAGGCGCACCGCCGCGGGCCGACCCCTCCTCTCCCGGAGCGTCTCACAGTGGGGAGGGGAGGGAAGATTGCCTAGTCTCCACCTTCCCCGACGCCACTCGAGTCCCATCCTTACTTGCTGCCCCGGTGAAAATTCTGGGCAAGTTTCAATTCAGATTTAAACCTCGAGCCAGTTGGGTGATTTACAAGGTCTTGGGCGCCCCTATGGGTTTTCTGCCTGGAATCTTGGCTTATCCCTGCCCTGGGGAAAGCACCACTGCCTTCTGTGCCCCTAGCCTTTGAGGATGGTGCGCCTCTAAAGGCCTTTCCTGGCTTCTTTAACGAGCGGAGTAACTGGGGCCCCAGGCCGCCAGCCTGAGATCCTTTGGCTTTTGCCTTCCCTGGACGAGCCTTTCGCTCCCTCCCTCCTAGAGGCTCTGTGTGTGTGTCTGAAAGTCGCTCAGTCGTGTCCGACTTTTCGCGACCCCATGGACCGTAGCCTCCCAGGCTCCTCTGTTTATGTGATTCTCCGGGCAAGAATACTGGCGTGGGTAGCCATTATTTTCTCAAGGGAATACAATCGGGTGGAACGCGGGTCTCCAGAGTCTCCTGCATTGCCGGCAGGTACTTTACAGTCTGGGCCACCAGGGAAGCCCCGCCCCCCTGCCCCACCTCCAGGCTCTGCCCTTCTTCAAGCCTCACCTCAGTGCTTCCTGTTTCCAGGTCTCTGTAGTCGGAATCTATCCCTTCCTCCTTGTTGCCGTGATATTTGACTCTTATTCCCGTTAGTGCACATTTAGGGCTTTTTTTGCTCATTGTTTGTGAGTCAGGTTCTACTTTGTTGTTCAGTCGCTAAGCTGTGTCTGACTCTTTGCGACCCCATGGACTGCAGCATGCCTGGCTTCCCTGTCCTTCACCATCTCCCAGAGTTTGCTCAGACTCACGTCTGTTGAGTTGATGATGCCATCCAACCATCTCATCCTCTGTCACTCCCTTCTCCTGGGCTTAATCTTTTCCCGGCATCAGGTTCTCCTACCAAATTTTAAATTCCTCAGAGATATAGATAGCATCCTGCCCTTTCTGCATCTTCCCCTGCTCTGCCCTCCATTTTGGACTTCCAGAATGACAGAGGTCAGGGACCCAGATGTGGCTATGCCTTCAGTTAAAGCTGCTGTTGGTAGATCTGGGTCAGACTCTGGGATCCAGCCCTCACAACCTGGGTGACTGGGGACAAGTTACTAACCTCTATGAAACCAGCTGTCTTCTTCATTCCATCTTTCAGAATTGTTTTGGGGGTTAAATGAGATGAGAGATGCAAAAGCCTTCTTAGATGTAGTAAAGGCTTCATAAATGGTGATTTTATTAATTTTTTTATTAAAAGCTGGGCATGGTATTTGTTAGAATCTGAGTGAAGCAAATAATTACCCTCTGCTTCCTTTTCCTGAAATTAAGTTTGCTGAGCATTTGGTGACAAGTGGTTTGTTTACAGAGAACACAGACCATCCCACAGATGGGGTACGTTTCAGGGAGGGACTCCTTCTTACTGGGTCCCCTCTCTCACACTCTAGGTGGAGACAGGGACTGATCTCAGTCTCCTTCTTTAGATTCTAAATGTGGCCTTGGCATCTAGCTTGTGGATCGCCTGAGTCATAAACTTTGGAACCTGGGTGGCTGACTGACTCTCTTTTTTGCCAGCCCTGGTTCTCAGCCACAGGGGCACGGTCCTGTGGTCAGAGGTCTTGCCTCAGACGACCTGTAGCTGCTTTCTGGGGGTCTTCAAGTCAACAGATACTTGATTGATTATCCTTAATTCAGAAGAAACTGAGGTGAGCAAGGTTGAGAGAGTGCCCTTGTGGACTCTTGTTGTTCAGTCGCTCAGTTGTGTCCAACTCTTTGCGACCCCATGGACTACAGCAGGCCAGGCTTCCCTGTCCTTCACCATCTCCCAGAGTTTGTTCAAACTCATGTCAGTGACGTCAGTGGGTGTGGACTCTGAATTCTGGCAAGCTACATCTTGCTAAGAGGCACTCTTGCAGTTGGGTCTTGGTGCACAGGTAGGCTGGTTTGGTGTCAGGGTCCTGGCACATGAGGCAGAAGTTGGGGCTTGTTTCTGGTTTTGCCATTAACTCTTCCTCCCCCAGGCCACTGGCTCTACTTTCCACTGAGTAAAGAGGAAGAGTACATATATACCATTCCTCTCCTTTTTTGGAAAGAAGGAGTGTTTTAGTGAGAAACGGTACATTCAAGTCTGTCATATTCTCCCAGAATCTTCTCATATTTATTTTACATAAACATTGAACACATTCTAATCTGTTTCTTAATAAAGCAGTTACCTGGCATTTTATTGGAGAGTATAAAGTGCAGGTCGTTTTGCTTCACTGTTACTATTCAACTTGTTAACTCCATCGTTCATAACTGTATGTTTGCATCATCTGGTGTGACCACTGTGTTAACCCACGAAGGCCAAGGCAGGTGTCTGTTCTCCAGGAATCCTTAGGGGGTTGGAGATATTGCTTTATGGATAATGTACCATTGTGGAAGTACGTCCAGGGCACTGTGGGGGAGCTTGACCATTTTGGGGGGCAGGATTCATGAGCATAGCAGCTTCTCAGGCGATAATCAAGAAAATGACCCTGAGCCTTTGCTTAGTCTAGTTGGAGCCACACACTATACACAATGTGAATTAAAAAAAAACATGGTTAAGGGACAAAATCACCTAGTATACCTGGGGATAAAAGTACTGCCTTGACACAATAATATTAGCAATTCCAGTAATAATAGCTGACCCCTTTTGGAGTACTTAGATTGTGCTAGGCACTGTTCGAGCACTGCATGAATTTACAAATTGAATCTTAGTTAGATTCCATTGGCAAGACATAGGTACTATTATTATTTTTACTCTCTAGATGAGGAAAGTGTCAAGGCACTTGGCCAAGGTAACCCAGGTAGAGCACATCAACAGCACAAGACTTGTTGGAAGATTTAGATTTTAATCTGAATCTTTTACAAGGTGATATAATTGGACTCTTGGCCCCTTCATCTTGGAAGCTTGGATGAGCGGTCTAAAGCCAGGGATCCTTGTTCAGTCTCTCCTGCCCCCAGCCTCTCTTTCATCTGTCACTGCGTTTGGATACCTCTGAACATATTTTAAGTCCTGCAGTGGGACAAAGGGAAGGCAGGCAGATGGTGCTGAATTCTGTGAAGCAGGATGCAGGATCCAAGGGGACCTGTGGCCTAACCCCACTGTCTGTGCTCTTGTTTCCAGGCTACGTGCAGGCCTGCCGAGCCCTGATGATCGCTGCCTCCGTCCTGGGTCTGCCGGCTATTCTCCTGCTGCTCACAGTTCTCCCGTGCATCCGAATGGGCCACGAGCCTGGCGTGGCCAAGTACAGGCGGGCCCAGCTGGCTGGTGTCATGCTCATTCTTGTGGGTAAGACAGCTTTCTGTAGAGCACGCCCACTCTGAGCGGACCTGAAGAATCTCAGGTCTTGCTGCTCAAGAGATGTGGCCAGGAAGACATATGAATCCACTGGGGAAAAGCCCCTCACCATGTGTATTCCTTTATGTTTCCTGGTGGTTGAGGCAGAGGGACAAATGATGTCTATGGGAGTCACTGAACATAAAAATAGGAAAAAACAAACAAAAAGGATTTTGAGGGAATATGTAAGAGAGAGACCAGAGGACAGAAGAGAGGTATAGGCTGGCCCTCCATTCAGACTTCACCATGGAGTCTGTTTTCAGAAACACCTGTGCCCAGGTCCCACTGCAGGTCCATTGACTCAGAATTTCTGGACAGCCGACCAGGCAAAGATATTTTTTTGAAAACTTCCCAGGTGGCTCTTAAGTGAAACCAAGATTGAGAACTTAACGTATAAAGAAAGACTAGAGGAAAAGAAGGGCAAGAGAAAAGTAAGAGGTCAAGGGTAGATCACTAGGTAGATCACTAGTAGATCACTAGGTGATGAATCACTCCATCTTTCGTTCTGTACAAATTTCATTGAGCACCTGCTGAGGGCCAGGCACCATGGTAGGCACTGGGCATATTGGCAAACAGAAGGCAGCCTCTGCCTTGAGTGTTCTTGAACATCTTGATAGAGCATGGGACATACTTACCTATAAAAAGTACACAGGCTGTGCATACCTAGAGCAAGGTATCTAATTCAGACTGGAGGAGTTTCCCAGCACAGAGGATCCCAGCAATGACTTTTGAGAGTTGGAGAGAAGATGGTCAGGTCATGGGTTGGAGAGAGGGACAGCCCAGACCAAGGGCATGACATGTGCTCGTTCAGTGTTCCTGATTACACCTGCACACTGGGGGCTTGGTTTACCAACCTAGGGAGGGTCCTTATAGCTCTGCTCTCATCAGTGATTTCATCTCTTGGTTTTTGTGAAGGCTATATCCACCATTCTAAATCTTAATAGAAGATAGGCATTTTAAGAGTGGTAGCTCTTGTTGCAAAATGCACTGAGATAGCAGTGAAGAGACATTGGTCTGGATATGAGTTAGATATAAATTAAGTTCCCTGGGGACAGGAAATTTCCATCCCCAAACTGGTATCAGACTGGGTGTCTGAGGGGGCAAGGTAGGGAGTCAGGGTTCTGTGTGGGTCAGTGCCGTTTAATGATGGTCACCCACAGTGTCACCAGTGAGGGGAGGGGGACATAAGACATAGGGGTGCCATTTCCCTTGATTGTAAAGGTGTTTAGAGACTTGTGAAGCTATGGAGAATTCAGAAGGGCTTGCCTGTGTATGTGTGAATAGGAGTAAAAAGACCAGAAAATCTCTATAATTTTGGGAGAAGAATCTGGGCATGGACCCTTGTGGTTCCAGCCACAAAGAACTTCTGCGGGGGTGCCATGAGGAACACATGGTGGGTCAGCATCACGTGCTTCATCCAACTCACAGGGTCCTTCCCTGCGAGGCTTTTCGGTGGTCGGATCTCTGTATCTGAACTCCCTTTCTAGTAAGTAGACCAAAGTTCTGCAAGTAAGCTGTTTTGCAGAATCCAGGTGAAACCCTTCTTATCCTAGACGTTTGCGGTTGTTTGTAACTTTCCTCACAGTGTTACAGAAGCCCCAGAAGGCTCTCTCTTTGACTCAGAGGATGCCAAAGCCAAAGAATTGGTCTACTGTGTTGAGTGTTCATCTTTAGAAACCCTGGTCATCTGTATGAGAGTCACATTAAAAGAGAATACATCAAAATTTCCTGAACCCAAATCTTGTAGGAAATAAAGACATAAAAGCAACGTCATACAGACAAATTGGTATTTAAAACTCTCCTGAAAACCACTGAATTACCTAGTTGAAGATAATGGCTATTAAAAAAAATAGAAACCTGTTGTCCGAAACTTCCTAGTCAAATTATATACAGTTTATCTTTTTCAAGTGGGCTGGTGGATATAGACAGAATCTTAGGAGAGTGAGGTGGGTGGGCAGGTAGGGGTGGGAGCTCCTCAGTCCCTGTTTGCAGCCTGGAGGGAGCTGACGGCAGGGGCATTGAGTGGTTGAACACCCCACCCCGCAGGGAGGCTGCCCCTTCTGACCCATCACTGCTATGATGGAACAAGGGCACTGCTCCTTGCATCTCCAGTGGTGCCTGCATCCTCTTGGATTGCTCCTGTCTGGATTTACTTCTCAGTGGGTCACCCCTTGCCTTTCGGTTGGATGTTGTTTGGACTGGACCGAGCTCGCTCACCCTGGAAATGTAAAGCTCATTGTCTCAAGTGTGACACCTGCTGGCCTCCCCTGTCTTCTCTGCTGGGAGCCCGAGAGCCCTGTTTCCCCGGCTGGCAGTGAAGGCTCCCTTTGTGTGGCTGGGAAGGGCTTCTGGTGCTCTTCTAGCAGAAGCCGGCACTGGGCTCTTGCTGGGGCCTTGGGGTCACTGACAGTGGTCCAGGTGAGATGTGGTCCCTGACCAAGCACACTGTGGTGTGGGGACCTGGGAACAGGAACAGAGTCAAAGCTAATCTTGGGATGAAGACTGTAAGCACCACTAATTAAAATCCATCCTTCCTGACTCTGGAAACCTTTATTTTTCTGAAAGCTTAAAAAATTATGTCTCTGATACAACAGCTTATCTTCTCAGGAGTCTGAGTTCAGTGGTGTGAGGATTTGGTTCCTGCTTTGAGGGAAGGAATGGGAGCCTGATGCTGCTGACTTCTTAAGCCAGATGAGTAGTTCAAGGAGCATCAGGATCCTCAGATCCAGGATGTATATCATTCTAATCTGTGGCTTTTCAAGATGCCCTGCCGAAGCAGGTGATACATATGCCTTGAGATGCTTCATCTTATCGTGTGGAGTCAGACCAACTGTACTAAATCTCAGACCTGCCGCTTTCTAGCTCTGTGAACGGGGGCAGTTAAAGTCACTTAAAGTCTCTGAGACTTTATATAAAATGGGGACAATACTGCCTACTTCTGAGGCTGGTAAGAATAGTGAAATGGGATATTCAAGTTATTTAGCATCGTGTCTGGCTAAGTGGTCAACAAATGGTTGCTATTTTGTAGCTGTTGTTGGTTAGAGGAAACAGAGAGGTAACCTAGAAAGGAGCTGCCTAGAAGGCAACTGTGTATTCCTTCCATCACGTCTAATTTCTGCAGGGTTATGTCCACACGTGGAACTGGTAAGGAGAGATGACACCAGGTCACATCCTGGTCTAATGGAAATACTGCCTTTGATTGCTTTGTGGAAACCAGAATGTGGGGATTAATGGTTTGAGTTTTTGGCTTATTCCATTATAAAAAGTCACAGGAAGCTATACAACTGAAAATGCTCAAGCTTAGTTCTGATTCAGACTAATCTGCACCTTGCTATAAGTTAGAAAGTATTTGATTTTGGTGTTTCTTGGGGAGACAGGGTAGGGAATGGAAGGAAAGGAAAGTGGAATTCCTAAGTGGAATTCTTTGTCTTCTCTCCTCCTTTTAAAAGATGTGGCCCCAGGAATCCTATTTGTATTGAAAAAAAGTTTTTAACTTGGAACTTTGTGATTAAAATTTTTACTAATAACCATGAAGCTTTTTTTTTAAAGGGTGCAGGAAAAAAAAAAGAGTGATTTGTGGAATAGAAATAAAGGGGAAAGTGTTGAAAACAGGCTAGGAAAATAATGTACTCAAATATTCCATTGACTTGATGATTGTTGTAAATATTAGATATTCGTAAAAGTCGTTGTGATGTCCCACCACTGATTGCTTTAATCAAAACTTAGAGAATGGCAAGTGAAGAAAGTAGAACCCAAATTTTTCTGGTTTCAAATTATAAAGAAACAACAAAGTACACATGACTTCAACCAACAGCTCCTTAGAAATCTCATTACTTGTCGCCTTGAGTTAACTGGCTTCTTTGTGACAAGCTGATGTGAATAGCCAGTTAGATCGTATGATATAATAGTATCAATTGTAGAAGGCTGTGTTCAATGCCTCCTAAAATGTTACTTGGAGGGGGATTTTTAAACAGTTTTTATTGTGAAAAATTTCACACATACACAAAAGTAGACTAGTATCATGAACTCCATGAACCCAAACTCATTCCCAATAATGATCAACTCACAGTCAACTTGCTTCGTCTCTGTACTTCTACTTTTCTCCCAGTCTTCACACTTTTTTTTTTGGAAGCAAATCCCAGTTATCAGATAAAGGAAGATTTTTTCCCCCTGGTATTACTAATGAAACTCAGGGTAATTTAAGTGAGTTTAATGAAAAATACTAGTTTGATCTAGAAAAGATGCTTTTAAAAGTCTTTTCAGTGCTTTATATAGAAAGTGACAAAGTCTGAAAACAGGTGTTCATTGGAGGAAGGAAGAAATGTCAGGACCTGCTGCTCTTTTGTCTTTCTAGGCTTCTCTGTCTATCTGCCCTTCTCTTTCTAGGTTGTTACCTCCAAAGCTAAACACCTGTGCCAATTTTATTTAATTTCATCACATTTATTTAACTCCATGGCAACCCACTCCAGTGTTCTTGCCTGGAGAATCCCAGGGACGGGGGAGCCTGGTGGGCTGCCGTCTATGGTGTCGCACAGAGTCGGACACGACTGAAGTGACTTAGCAGCAAAGAGATGAAAAACTACACTTAACATTTCATTGCTCTAAAACTGCTTTCCCAAATATTTTCTGTGTTTGGCTACATCAAGATCATTGATAACTTTTAATAAGGCTGTTTTCTATCAACTAAAAAAATGATTATATTAAATGATTTGAAATTTATCAAAAGAGACAAACTATTTTCTTTTATGAAGAGCAAGGAATTTTGCTTGTGAGAGGACTGAGTCCAGATGAATCTCTATCTACAAAGTGAAGTTTTTTTCTCCCCTTGTCCTTCTTTTGATTTTTAAGATGATGATATCTCTGATTTTCCCTTTCTACTCCCCGTCAAGTGGGAGAATTTTTTTCCTCTTATGCAGTTAGCTATTACATCTTCTGAAGGTAGAAGGGGAGAAACAGAAAAATGTGAATGTTAAAATTCTCCTGTCTTATTTTTAGAGACTTAAATTCTGATGACACAAAAAGAAATGACAATTCTCTTCCATGTTCTCTACTTTATAGGTAATTGTGGGTTTTTAAGAAAAACATTGTATTTTCCTCAAATATGGAGAGAATCATTACAAGTTCGCATGCACGTGTGTGTGTGTATGTGTCTGCAAGTAGAAATAAGTCTTAGCAGGCCTTCTCTGTCTTTAAGAAAGCCAAAAATTACTGCCAGTTCTATTAACATTTCACATCTTTTAGTTGAGTATGATATGACTTGCATTTTTAACTTTACGATTAAAACATATTCTTCTTTCCCTTCAAGCCATGCTCAAATTGAGTAAACTCTCCCTTTTTTAGTTTTTAAGCGTTCTTCATTGTGAGTTCAACTGCAGGTCACTCTTCCCAGTGAACCTCTCATTCCCTTCATGTTGTGTGGTGGTCTGTCATCTTCTAGCGGTTTTTGATGTGGTTGGTCTCTGAGAGCCACAGGAATTCCACCCAGAGTTCAATTATCAATGAGGAAATAAAGGGTCTGCTGGTGCTCATTTGCCTTGTTTTGCATGGATTGTAAAAGAAGGAAATCTCTAATGAGGTAAATCATGAGTTTGTAGCTTTGAGTGTGTTAAAGTTACATTAAAGTTTTATAATTTTAGAAGTCAATTTTGGTGTGAATGAAGTGGAGAATAGACTAGAAATGGGTCTACCTCTCATCTATCCATTTGTCCGTCCATCCACCCACTCACTCATCCAGTCCTGTAAGTCCATATTTAAATCTTTAGACATTTTTCTGATTTTTCCCTTTCCTAGTGAAATCTATAGGAATAAAGTCTAACAAAATCTAACACTCAAAATCAAGACTGATGGTTACTTTTGGTATGTTGAGCCTGATTATTTCCCTATATGAAAATAACCTAGTTTTATTACTTTGCTTAGTAAAAGAGGAAGAATTCAGTGAAATTAGAGGCAATATTTAAATCTTACTCTGTAAAATCTAAACCAAACCTGGAAGTTAAGTGAGATTAAAACGAAATGTGAAGAATGCCCGTGTGTGTATGTGTGTGTGAGTGTGTATGTGTGGTGTGTGTAAATAATTGGAAAATATAAAACTTTACTTGAACCATAACCTGTTTTGAATCCAGTTAATTGTTTATAGGAAAGATCAATTGGATTGAGCCACATCAACTGGGAATCAAATCTGTTTTTTTTCCTATGGAGTTCAGCTTTTCCCTCTAATCAAGCATGGGTGTTTGGAAGCCCTTGCTAGATTGCTGTTTTTGCCCATCTCAGAACAAATGCCCCCTTTTGGTATTTAAGTGTGTGTAGCTGGATCATATTTTTGATGTGGAGAATCTAGAGCAATTCCTTCTGGCTCAGACACTCTAGATTATAACGATGACAATAGCCAAGCAGTTCTCCAAGAGTGCCAGATTTGGAATCTGTGGCCAGAGAAAGAGAAAAAAATGCATTATAGATCTTTAAAGCCCTGTGCTGGAAAGGGAAGGTTTGGTCAATCAGATCAGCTGGTCTATTTGAGTATACTCTATTCACGGAAGGAAAATACATCTTCTCAATCTCATATAAAAATATTACATGATGGGGCTTTGCTCTTTAAGTAAAGTGAAGTTATTAACATATGGGTAGATTTTAGCATCTTAGGTAATCTATATAAACTCCTTAAATATGTGAGTAGTTCACAACTAATAGAGTGAATTTAGGCTGTTAGAAAGCCAGTTGGAGCAATTCAGAGCCTCCAAATTCACTTCTTTACTCTGACTTCCACTTAGGATCTATACATTTTTAGGACATGAATCACGTCTATGTATGTATATCTATACACACCTTGTGGGGATGGACTTAGTGTGTTGTCAGCAAAACCTTATTGTACAAGCTGCACAAATGCAGTGAAATAGTCTAAGAGGTCTTTCAAATGGGTAAGACTTAAAAATCTTTTCTTTAGATCTAATGTACACGGCTGTAAGATTTGAGTGCTATTAAAGAAAAATTACATTTTTTCTCTGTGGGCATAGAGGTCAGTTAGAAAATTACTCAGTATGAGCAGAAATCGGAAAAAGTGTGCTAAGCTGAAGTGACAAGAGTTCCCTGGGTAGCAAACAGTGCAACGACTGCCTTGAATTTATCAAAGTGTTTATGACTAACAATTAGAAACATTTTTATTTTGGTCTGTTAACTTTAATGTGACATCCCAACTTAAAGTTTAAAAAAAATTTATTTTAATATTTGTTTTAAAAAATGTTTATGTATTTGGCTGCCTCGGGTCTTAGTTGCAGCGGGCAGGTGGGCTTCTCTCTAATTGTGCCGGGCAGGCCTTAGTTCCCCTGCAACATGTGAGATCTTAGTTCCCCAACCAGGGATGGAACTTGAGTTCTTTGCCTTGAGGGGTGGATTCTTAACCACTGGACCACCAGGGAAGTCCCCCAACTCAAAGCTTTACCTAAAATTTCTGTCTACTTGTAGTCGTGAGAAATCAGATGATATCAAAGTAAGAATAAAGTTACTTTCTAGAGCTTTGTTGCTTAGTACATTAGCCGCTAGCTATGTGTTCACTTAAATTTAATGAAAACTCAGAATTTGGTTTTCATAAGACGGAGAAGGCAATGGCACCCCACTCCAGTACGATTGCCTGGAAAATCCCACGGACGGAGGAGCCTGGTAGGTTGCCGTCCATGGGGTCGCTAGGAGTCAGACATGACTGAGCACTTCACTTTCACTTTTCACTTTCATGCACTGGAGAAGGAAATGGCAACCCACTCCAGTGTTCTTGCCTGGAGAATCCCAGGGACGGGGAGCCTGGTGGGCTGCTGTTTATGGGGTCGCACAGAGTTGGACACGACTGAAGTGACTCAGCATAGCCTCATAAGAAATGTTCAATAGCCCATGTAGCTTGTTAGCTACCCTATTTGACAGTGCTCGTGTAGAGGTTTAAAACCTTCTAAAAAATCTTTTTAGGCTCCTGCCTGTCCTGTTTTGTTACTTTGCTTAGGAGGAGGGGAAAAGCTAACTGATGCAGAGGCTATTTCTTATGATGATGACATTTGTCGTGATGGGTCACAGTCCTTGAATGGGTAATTTCTTTTACTCTGGGAACTGTTCATGTGTGTGTGTGTGTGGAGGTTTTGTGACTGTGAGCAGCACAATACAAACTCAGACTCCTAGCTGATACTCCACTGATGTCTGGCAGTATTCTCTACAGCAAGAGAATTTGTATAGCTTCTTCAGGTCTTTGTACTGTGAATTGACCAAATAGAAAACAAGAGTGGACATTGAAGTGGCACCATCTTGTCTCTCATTTCTGAATGGCTCAGGTCATCCAGTCATTCACCTGGTATACATTGAGCACACACTCTGTACTCTGTGCTGAGCTAAACACTGACTTTATAAACATAAGACATGGGCCCTGCCTTCAAGGATCTCAGAACTTGGCATGGGAAATAGAGTTGTAAAGAGATAATTACAATACATTTAAGTAAGTGTAAGAATAGAAATGTAAGTATATAAAGTCAAGATATATAAATAAATACAGATGCATATTTTTTGGGCTTAAATGATTTATTTCTAAGTTTTTACATTGGACTTTTTTTTTTGTTTCTGGGGAAGATCCTCTGGAGAAGGGCATGGAAACCCACTCCAGTATTCTTACCTGGAGGACTCCATGGACAGGAGCCTGGCAGGCTACAGTCCACAGGGTCTCACAGAGTTGAACACAAATGAAGCGACTTAGCCTGAGCAGCCCTCTTTTGTTTCTGCCACCTGTTGAAAAAATAAGGACCTAGCAGTTTGGCACGTGATTTTGATCTGTTTATTCAATAGACGTCAACTGTTAGGTTCAGACTGGGACGTAAAGGGAGCAGAGCTGAGTGTACTGAGTTTTGGAGTTGGTTGGAAGCCAGAGGGGTGCGTGTGTGGACTGAAGGGGAGCCTGGTCTTGTTGGTGTGTGATGGGGCTCCTCAGTCACAGCCCTCTCCTTGTCTCCCCAGCTCTCTGTGCCATGGTCGCCACCATCTGGTTCCCTGTGTGCGCCCACCGTGAGACCACCATCGTGAGCTTTGGCTACTCCCTGTACGCGGGCTGGATTGGTGCCGTGCTGTGCCTCGTGGGGGGCTGTGTCATCGTCTGCTGCGCTGGAGATGCCCAGGCGTTCGGGGAAAATCGTTTCTACTACTCTTCAGGCTCCAGTTCCCCTACTCATGCCAAGAGTGCCCATGTATAAGAGAGCTGCCAGCCTGCCCACGGAGGTGCTGTAGATGCCGGGCCCATGGCCCTAGGTTCGCTTGCCACTGTGAGGGGCTGGGAAGCCCACTCCTCTGCCAGGCTCCAAAGCCAAAGTTCTAGAAGAGCATCCTGTCTGGCACTCTGTAGTCTTAACATCTCCTTCTCCTTCTGTTGCCTTAAAAGAAATGTTTAGCTCAGATAATGCCGCACATTTTTTCCCATGGTTTTGCCCACTACTAGCTCTTTTCTGGGGCGTTCTTTTGTCATACATATATATATGTATATATACACATACACACACATATATATGAAAAAAATTTTCCTCTCTCTTTAAATTTCAAATACCTTGCAAACATTGCCGCGTTGGGTGTGGGGAAAGAAAGAAAAGACACTTTCAAGCTGTTACAGATGACAATGGGAGCCTCATAGAGATGCCTCTCTGTTCCCTCTCTCCTCTCAGCTCCAAGGTCACTTAGTTATAACCAATAGAAAAAGATAGAATAGGGAATGTGGGGTGGGGTAGGGAAGGGCATTGTGGACCTTGCCCTCCAAGGGGAAGTTTCCCTCTTGTAAGGTGAGGGAAAGGGGTGGGGATATTTTTTAGTTTGTGATTTTACATTTATCTGTACATACTTTTTAAGGTTGCTCATTTTTATAACCACGGTTTTCCTGAAATTCTCAATGCATCAGTATGAAGGAAATGAACCAAACAGACTTTAATGTTACCGTAAATAACAGTACAAGTGAGTATAACTAACTGACATGCCACAAAACATTCTTGATTTCCAGGTTTGTAGGATATAGTTTTTAATCCTACACTTTCATATGCTTCAATATAACATATTTTAAAAACTTTCTCCCTTTTCTATTTTCATTCTGTGAGCTGTCTTGAAGTGATACTGTTTAACATAAATTGTACTGTTGAATTTGGCTTTACGGGTGCAAACACTGATGGTGTACTGGTATCCAAGACCCTAAACTCTCCAAACTTGATGGTGCATTTTGTTCTTTAAGTGAAATCTGTGCAATAAAATAACAGACTGTCTGCAAAACTGGCCTGTAATATTCTGTTGTATCCAGAGGTATCATCCATCAATTTAAACTTTTTCGTTGATCTCTACTAGTAATCTACAGGGAATCTGGTCAGGGATTCAAGAGTAAGTCTTTCTGCCCTATGCTGAAAAATTGAAAAGATATTTTATTCACTGTATCGTGATGGTTACATGTGGTCATAAGGGGAACTTAGATGCTCTCTAGGTCTCTTAAGGAGGGACATTATGGCTTCTTTAAGTCATATAAATAGGCAACCATCAGATACCAACTGCCAAGTATCACACAAACTCCTTTATCTATTCTAGGCATAGTAAAGGAATTGGCTCAGTATAAGGGGAACTATAAAGCAATCTCATTTTTATTGGATCTTCAGGTAATAATATCTAAGTGCATTTTGTTTGAACATATGTATGTAGATGTTTAGAAATTTTGAACAAAATTGGATATAGCAAATTGATTTTTGTTTGTTTTCTATTCCAGAAAGTCTGTCAAGTTATGAGTCTGCTGTTAGAAAAAAACAGATTACAATCTACTTTGGTAGTATTTTTCCAAAAATACTAATTTCATTAGCTGATAGCATAATGGTTGGCAAACATTTCCTCTTTGGAAATATCCACTTGGACTAATCATTTTTGTAGAGATGTGTGTACATTAGGAGATTATAACCTAGTGGAAAGTATTTCCAAATTAACTTGTGGAGAAAAGATAATCTTCATGTTGACCAAAATATTTGCTCAGTTATGACAGCTTTGTAAGAATGCAAGTTTTGTGATTATATTGCCGGACCCTCTCTACCTCATGAAAACTTGCCAGAGTGTAATGACTGTGAACATGAATGGAGCAAGAGGGCCTCAGGGGGTGTGGACACAGAAGACTGTAGGTCTCACACCCCTTGTCTCCTCATAGAATCAAAAGTGTCCTCTTATGGCTGTGCTCACTCACACACCTCTTTCCCTGCTTTCCCTGCTTCCCAAGGCTGCTCCGTGCTTTCTCACATGAGGGGCTGTGCTGCAGGAGCCCCACTTTCCCCTGCAGCAGGAGAAGAGACACCCTCAATGTCTCCTGGATGATCATTGCCTCATTAGGGAATCCCATTTTGTAGGTCATAACTCCAGTGTTGGGTTATATTATCAGTGTGAAGGAGGAGGGGAGGGGTCACTGTTGCCCCTGAACAGCACTGTCCAGTAGAAATATAACCTGAGCCACATATATAATTTAAAATGTCCTAGGAGCCACATTAAAAAGCTAAATGTAAACAAGTGAAATCAATTTTTAATATATTCTATTTTATTCCAGTGCATTCAAAGCATTATCGTTTCAATATGTAATCAATTACATTTTTATGCTCTTCCTTTTGTGCTAAGTCTTTGCACTCCAGTGTGGATTCTACACTTACAGCATCTCTCCATTAGTCCTGGCCACACTGTAAGTGTTCAGTGGCCACATATGGCTGATGGCTCTTGGACTGGAGAGCACAGCTATAGAATAACAGGTTCCGCCTTAGTGACAAAACTAAGGGATGTTTAAAGGGATGACTCTTGATCTTAGCTGCCCTCATTAGAGCTCCACGAGAACCTGGCACCTACAGGGGAAGACAACGGCCCCCCAGTCACAGGTGAAATGGCAGACTCAAAGTGCTCTGCCTGAGTAATAGGGAAAAGGGAAGACCTGCTCTTGAGACCTGTTTGTTCCAAGAACTTTGTACACTTAATCCTTCTCACAGTCCCTGTTTTATAGATAAGGAAAAGAAGGTGTAGAGAGTTTAGGTTATTTGTCAAGGTCAGATTGCCCTTATACAGGACTAAAATAGGATTCAAGTCTAACTCTAAAGCCTTTGTTCTCCAAGATAACAGTCAATATAGAAAGTCAGGTAAATTTCAGATTCACTTTGGACACCAACTCAGTGGATGTGGGTTGGTACCCAAGAACCTGCACTTCTATTGTGCACCCCAGTGATTCTGAAGAGGTGATCCCCATGCCACACTTTGATAGAGTGAAGGCAAGAGCCCCTTTCTCATGTCTTTTGGTAGTGCAGCTGATCCCCTCCCTCATCCCTCTTAGATGGTCCTCAGAGACAAGATGACTTTGTTTTACCCAGCTTCCCTCCAACTCCTTGGTCCATTCTGAAGGGACCACATGCAGAGGGTCTTTAGTTTGAAATGAACCAGTTCTGCTCACACTTTCCAAGAATTTGATAGAAACCAAATTAGAGAATGAATGTTTCAAGAAATCTCTGCATCTACAGATGCTAGTTACAACAGCATCTGTAGATTTGAAATTAAAAAAAAAAAAGAGAGAGAGAAGATCGTGTACTTTAACAATACAAGTTACATATTTGTGCTGAACTGGTGGTTAGAGATAACAATAGAACAAAGTTTGGTTGTATCTTGTCCTGTGGTTCTCTCTCTCTCTTTTTTTTTTTAATTTCAAATCTGCATGTCAGTGTTTCTCTATACAATGTACACAATGTGAACTGCAACATCTTAAATGTTTGGCAGGACATTCATGCTCATGACATCACATGCTGGGAAGACAGGGAGGCCACTGTAGGGCTGGCCTCGGGCAGAGGCAGCATCAGTGCGGCCATTGAGATGTCCCCACAAAAGAGTGTGTGACAGCCAGCTGTGCAGCCTAAAGGAGACTGAACCAGAATTGTGGGTGGAACTTTGGCACATGCTGCTTATGGCTTGAATAGCAGCTCTTGAGGAATCTATATTATTCTACCTCACGCAGAATCTCAGCTCAGGCTTTGTGGCTCCGGGACAGCAGGAGGGAGTGGAGATGGAGGAACTTGTCACTGCTCCATGCCCCATTGTTGAAATGAAAAATGTGGACACCATAAGATTGTAGGGTTGTAGAAGGTAAGAACTGCTTATGCTTTACAACAAAATGACTTTCTAAATGGCAAAGAGCACCTAGTTGTCACAGTCTGGTACTTTCTTTAATTAAAATGTTATATTGAGTTATATTCAACTTTGTTTTACAACTTTGTGTGTAAGAGGCACATGGATCATGTGGGGGTCTTGTTAAAATGCAGTCTCTGATCCAGCAGGTCTAGGGTGGGGCCTGGGACCCTGTCATCTAACCAGCTCTCAGGGAATGCTGATTCTGTTGGTCTAGACTCAAACCCGGAGTCACAGACACTCATTAAAAAAAATCTGAACACTGTAGAAAAAGGCAGTTCACAAACTCTTAGAACTTGGGTTATCTTAAAATGGATTTTAAAAGCAACTGCTAAAATTTATTTCTTTATTCATTCGTTGATTCATTTGTTAACTAATTAAACAAGCATTTGATGAGCCCTAGTTATGTGCCAGCCATGCATTAGCCACCAGATATAAAAAAGAATCACAAAGTCAATCCCAGTCCTCAATTAACTTGTAGCTTAGTGATGTAGTTAGGAGCACCATGAATAATGATGCTGTTATCTTCTTATCATTGTCATCTTTAATTGACTTTGGAAACGTACACCCTGACTGAGAGGGGAAAATAAAATGCTGACAGAAGCATATTAGTGCACAGATGGAAGATGAGAGTTTACAGAATATTTGATATATAAAGGCATGTTGACCAGATCTTCTCCCAACTTGATACATTTTTAAAATGGGTGTTGAAAGTCAGCCAACTCCCAAACTCCTTGAAGGCTATTGACTTGATTATATGCAGAAGAATGAGGAATGGGCAGAGAAGGCCTTGTCCAGGCTTCTGCCAAGTCTTGCTGAAACCTTCCACAGAGAAGCTTGCTATTTTTTAGGGCTGGAATTTAGTTGAAGGTGTCAATCTTCTCTAGTTTGAATATTTTACAAACTTCCTCTCCAAGGACTTCCCTGGCAGTCCAGTGGTTAACATTCAATGTTTCCAGTGCAAGGTGTATGGGTTCAATTCCTGGTCTAGGAACTAGGATCCCACATGCTGTGCAGTGCGACCAAATTAAAAAAAAAATAGTGAAAAGAAACAAAAACTTCCTGTCCTGGTGACAGAGCTCAGTTTTTATTGTGATAAGTACAACAGGGCAGCAGAATCTGCTGGCACTGATTCGTACTTAAAAGGCTCAATCAGGTACAGTGAGCAAAGTGGAGACCTGAAGCAGAGATCCCCAAGCTGGGCCTTGTAGGTGGTCAGAAGGTGCTGAACTGTTCCCAAGAAAAATATGAAGAATAATATATCTTTTCCTAGTTGACTAAAATCAAACAAAAATAAAAATCTAGCCATTTGTTGAGTGACTAATATAGACATATACTATCACACGAATCATTTCATGAAATCCATTCCACACACTGTAAAAGTTTAGCAAGCCAAGACTGTGGAGTCTTGGCTAACTAGGTGCTTCTTTACAAAGCCCTCAGGGATCCTGGATCCTTCCAACTCACTGCTTCACCAAACCCAGGGGTCCAAGATGGTAGCATCTACATTTCAGGTGGAGAAAGGATCAAAAGAAAAGGGCAAAGGTTCGTGCCCACCATCTCCGAAGATAGTTTCCTGAAGCTGCTGCAGGAATCTGCTTGCAATAAGTTACATGGCCACATGTTGCTGCAAGAGACACTGGGAAGTTGTTTTTTTTTTTTTAATCAAGATTGGCTATGTAATTTGTAGAGCCCAGTATAAAATGAAAACAGCTCCTTTTTCAAAAAAACAGGGGAAAAGTGTTGTTACTTAAAACAGATAGTTTTTCCTTTTTTTGTGGTCTCTCTCTTGACTGTCATGGTGGTTTTTTTTTTTCTTTTCCCTATTTAATGTTGTCCTAAGTGAAAAAAAAAATGAAATTTTTCTAAGTAAATTTTCTAAGAAAAACTAAATTACAAGCATGAATTTTACCATTTTTTAAATTGTGCAATCTGTTTTAAGTGCAAATAAAAGACAGTTTCACTTTTTCCTGTGGAAACACCAAAATCCCACAATTTGTATTTGGTAGCATGTACACATTTCAGTATTACTCATTAGAATAGTGGAAACATTGCACAAAACTAATTCACTTATTTTTTTTTTTACTTCTTGATATGCACCCATTCTGCCAACACACTGCCTTCAGCTTACTGAAGAGTAAGAAGGAATGAAATGAATGGGACCAAAATGAATGGGACCTATCTTTCCCTTTCTATCTATGTCATCATTTTCAGCGTAAAATGGTTGGTGAATACAGGGAATTATTAATACAAGGTTAAGGTCATTCATGTTTCTTAGAACCCACTGCCTTCTTTCTACATTTGAAGAGAGCTGTGGTTTGAATGGTAAGTTTGTCCTCCGGGGACTTTCAGTGCACTTCTTTACTCAGTTTTAGTCTGTTCAGGCTGCTACAACAAAATACCACAGGTTGGGGGCTTATAAACGACAGAAATTTATTTCTCACAGTTCTAGGAAGTCCAAGACCAAGAGACCAACATGGTCGCTTTCTGATGAGGACCTTCTTCCTGGTTCAGAGCTGGCGTCTTTCCCTGCGTCCTCATGTGGCAGAAGGAGTGAGGTGGTTCCGTGGGGCCACCTTTATAAAAGCCCTAATGCTGTTATAAGGGCTTCACCCTCATGAGCTAAACACCTCCCAAAGGCCCCACCTCCTAACACCATCGCTTGTGGTATCATCAGCCACAGGCATAACACACACTCACCTCTGAACTTCTGAGTCCTGCTGAACTTTCACACATGTGGGTCCATGGGAAATCTGTGCTCATGGGGTATCATGGGCACTATGTGCGGATATAGTGGTAAGAAGTGATGGACACATATACTGCATGTATTTTCTCTCCTCACACACATGCTCCATGGTCTCCTTAGACTTCACTTACAAAACACAAGTTCAATGAAAAAGTTATTGAGAATGCCAACAGCACAGAATTAAACCAGGGTTTAATAATCCTTCTGCTTGTGGGGCCTGTGAGGCTATGCAGCTGACCCTGGCCTTTCTTCCATCTGGCCATGTACCTGGTTAAATTTTTTGAGTAAGTCTCCAAAAAGAAAAAGAGTAGATTTTGAGGGAAACTTGTAGCCTGTGTTATACCTTCTGACACTCTTAGGAAGGCATCTGTCTTAGTCAGTTGGGACTGCTACAACAAAATACTATAGACTGTTCTGGAGGCAGGAAAACCCAAGATCAAGGTGTTGGCAGATCTGGTGTCTGCGGAGGACTCTCTTCCTGGCTTGTAGACAGCTGCCTTCTTGCTGTGTCATCGCTTGGTGGGGAGAGAGGAAGGGGGAAGAGAGAGATAGAGAGAGAGGTTCTAGTCTTTCTTCTTCTTACAAAGACCCAAATTCTATCATGGGGACTCCATCCTCCTGACCTCATCTAAACTTATTACTTCCTAAGGGACCCACCTCCAAATATCATACCAGGGATTAGGGCTTCAGCACATGAATTTTGCAGAGCACACATTCAGTCCATTCAGCAATCAGTATCATCCCTCTTATCTACATGATGAAACTGGAGGTTAAGGAGGTGAAGTAATGAGTCCAGGCTACAGAGCTAGTAAGTACCAAGATCAGGATTGAACCCATGTCTTCCAATGCTAAGGCCAGTTCTCATACTGCTACAACATATTTGGAATTTACAAAATGAAACTAAATTATGTTTAATGAAATACAGTAGAATGAAAATGTCAAGAGTATGGGTCTTTCTCATAAGATATTAAAAACAAGCATACCTTTTAGTTAAAATAGTAACTAAGTGCACCATACGTATATTGTTCATTCAATTCTTATAACAATTTCATGAATTGAGGGCTATCATATACCTATTTTATAGATGAGAAAGCAGAGACACAGAGAGGTTAAGTAGATTGCCTAAGGTTCTACAGCCTTGCAAGCCTGATTCTAAAGCCCCAAGTACTGACCACTGCTCCAGCTTCACGTGGAATTTGTTCCTTAAGGGAATGAATTACTATAGAAAGCCGTTTAATGAAAGGACAGATTCAAAATTAGCTTAAGATTCTTTTTTTCTTTTGGCCATGCTGCTCAGCTTGTAGTATCTTAAATCCCTGACCAGGGATCAAACCCTGGGCCCCCTATAATGAAAACAGAGTCCTAACCACTGGATGTCCAGGAAATTCCCTTAAGATTCATTAACATAAATATTCTCCCAGTTGAGAATGTTAGTTTAGGAGTAAGGTTAAATTCTGGACCTGTTAGTCTTCAAAACAAATGTTCTTAGAAATGGTTCCTTTAATCTGTGGTAACTGGAAAATTGAGGGAATTCAAGCTTCTCTATAGGGAAGCCCCACACACTCAAGCTTCTCTATAGTATAAGGGCTAGTCAATATTCGTATCTTTGGAAAGAGGAAATGTGGACTCAAATTCTCCACAAACAGATTTTCAGGAAATAAGGGGAATTAGCTACTAAAGGGAGTATACTCTCTTGTAGCCTTTGAAGTTATAATGAATGACAGAGATGATAATCTGTGCATAAAAAGCAAAGTCACAGGGGAGCACATTTTGCTAGCAACAGACCACTGTGTTCTCTGTGTGTTAGCAATTCCAGTGTCAAGGGCGAGGGGTGAGGTGGGGGATGATAAACAGAGTTCAAACCATGGGTTTAGTTTGCAAACAAATGCCAAGATGAGTGAGTACACTTTTTTTTTTTTTTTTAGCAAAGAAATCACTGGGCTGGAAAACCCTCAAAATATCAATCACTCAATAAGGCCTCCTTAGGAAAACAATGCTGTGATTTTTGTACAGAGACCTTTGAAGTCAACCAGTTTTGGCTTAGAATTTGAAAATAAAATTAAAAAAAGACCACTGTAGGTCAAGAGGCCTTTCTGAACTACTTTCAATTCCAAAAGGCCCCTCAAAGGGAAGTAGGGCCTTGATTTTGTTAAAAAAGTATATTTAGCTTCAGAATGGGAAAGAAAGAGCCAGGATTCTGATTTCTTAGTCACGTACTTTCCTCCCTAGCCCAGGGAGGGTTGGCGGGGCCAAGACTTGTTGTTCAGTCTCTTGGTTGTGTCCATCTCTTTGCGACCCCTGGACTGCAGCACGCCAGGCTTCCCTGTCCATCACCAGTTCCCGGAGCTTGCTCAAACTCATGTCCCTCAAGACAGTGATGCCATCCAACCATCTCATTCCCTGTCGTCCCCTTCTCCCCTGTCTTCAGTCTTTCCCAGCATCAGGGTCTTTTCCAATGAGTCAGTTCTTGGCATCAGTATTGGCCAAAGTATTGGGGTTTCAGCTTCAGCATCAGTCCTTACAATGAATATTCAGGACTGATTTCCTTTACGATTGACTGGTGTGATATCCTTGCAGTCTAAAGGACTCTTGAGTCTTTTACAACACCACAGTTCAAAAGCATCAATTCTTCAGTGCTCAGCCTTCTTTATGGTCCAACTATCACATTCATATATGATTATTGGAAAAGCCATAGCTTTGACTAGACAGACCTTTGTTGACAAAGCAATGCCTCTGCTTTTTAATATGCTGTCTAGGTTGGTCATAGCTTTTCTTCCAAGGAGCAAGCATCTTTTAATTTCATGGCTGCAGTCAACATCTGCAGTGATTTTGGAGCCCAAGAAAGTAAAGTCTGTCACTGTTTCCATTGTTGCCCCATCTATTTCCCATAAAATGATGGGACCGGATGCCATGATCTTTGTTTTTTGAATGCTGAGTTTTAAGGCAGCTTTTTTGCTCTCCTCTTTCACCTTCATCAAGAGGCTCTTTAGTTCCTCTGCTTTCTGTCATAAGGGTCGTGTCATCTGCATATCTGAGGTTATTGATATTTCTCCCAGCAATCTTGATTCCAGCTTGTGCTTCATCCAGCCCTGCATTTCTCATGTTGTACTCTAAGTTAAATAAGAAGGGTGACAGTATACCGCCTTGATGATATACAGCCAAGACCTGGGAGGCTATCAAAGATGCCGTCTGTGTAATAGGATCTGAAATTTATTTCTGATGTCATGGTAAGAACAAAATAACTTTGCTCTGTGTCAGGCTGGAGTGGCTGCAGTGCTTTTAATGGCTAGAAGAGTGGGATTCAGGTTCTCCTTGAGGGCCATTTCCAGGGCATGGAGTTTTCCCCAACACACCTAACTTCCATTTAATAACCCTTTAGAGAGTTTTTCTCTCTGAATATATCTGAACCTTCCATGAACCCATTTATGCTTCAGTTAGCACCGTCACTCGGATTTAACAAGTTCCATATGTTTGCCACCCATAGTGAAAGTAGTTTTGCCTTTTATTTGTCCTCAGATTGTCTCTGGAGAGCTGGTTGCTTTTGTCTCAATAAGAGTTCATTTGGTTGTCACTTAGGTCCTTTCCTAGGTCAGTAAGCTGATCTCAGCAACTGAGCAGCTTTTCCCCCACCCCGCTTTCTCAAGATACTTTATTTATTGGAAAATAGTCGTGTCAATGATTACCATGGATTTTTAAAAATTGGACTATAATTGTTTTACAATGTTGTGTTAATTTCTGCTGTACAACAAAGTGAATCAGCTGTATGTATACATATATCCCCTCCCTTTTGAGCCTCCTTCCCAGCTCCCCGCCTCAATTACCACCCCCCCTCCCGCCCCACCCCCAGGTTGCCCCAGGGCACCCAACCCAGTCCCTGAGCAGCTTTTGGGATGCAAGTGTGGGGAGGAAGATTGGATAAATATTCTGTAGCAATTGAAGATCTGGGCATAGTAACAAGTGAATCAGCTTCAAATGCATCCATCTTCTAATTTGTTAAATGGAAACAATAGCTCCACAGAATTTAAGAGAAGAAAACACAAAACATGTTTGAATCCCATTTTCAAAGCACTATATTGCTTTATAATGATAAGTGATAAAAACGCCTCATTTCCCTCTGAACATTTTCTGGAAACAGAATTTCATTATATTCATGAATTCAAATCAGGGTCCTCTTAGGAAAGATACTAGAACGTGCCTTTGTTTGGTCAAGTGAATTTATTTAATAATGAGATCTTGAGACTTTGTCAGAAAATGCCAATAAATTTCAATATTTAATTCCTCTCTGAGAGCTGAATGCATGGTTTCACTTTTTTATCTTGCACAGTGCTATAATTTACATTCTGATCTTCTATTCAGTGCTATAGTTTAAATCCTAGGACACCAAAACTTTTAGAGAGAGTTTCTCTCCTCTTAATTACTACAGAATAAGCAAACAATAGTGTACCTAAAAGTATTCCCCACCTCCAAGTTTTAAATTTTTTCACATTCTGTGCAGAGGATCCACGGAGGAAATATTTTTATATTTCTGCTATTAAATTTTGTAAGAAGATTTTCATTCTGCAATCTTTTATTATCTCTTCTGTCTCTAGATAAACCTATGTATGTTTATTTTCTTATCTCTATAGATGAACAACTGTATTAACGTATTATGTACTGTACAAAATGTACAGAAAGTTGGGAGAATGGGCAAAAATGGCATAATATTTTAATTTTATTTCATACTATTTATATTAATGACACAAGCTATTTTTCTTTTTACTAGTAATAATATTTTAATGAGAGCAATGCTCTTGAACCTACTTCATTATTTAATACTGAGATAAAAACGTTCAGAAGTCTGATTCTTAGTTCAGTTAATTTTACTGCTTGGTTTTAATAGCTGCTTTAACTGAAAAAAGATACTTCGTGTGTATACACAGAACCAGACAGAAGAAGTACATCATTGACCATATTCCTTAATCGTTATACTCTTGTGTCAACCTCCTCCACCAATTTTGCAAAGATTTGTATTAAAATTTGGCAGTTCTCCATATTCCTTAATGCCTTTCAATTGTTTTTTCAAACGAATCAGGTAAGTTGCATGTTTTTATTTCTAAATAAATTATTTGAAAGCCTATAGATACTCTGTAAAATTTCTTAATCAGGCTATAAAATTTTCTACACGTACAGAACTGTTTTCATAGTTGATACATATTATTTTCAGTAAGAAAATCACATACATGTCCAAACATCTTTTTACATAATGATCTCTCCTTTGCACTAATTTCAAAATGCAACTGCTGTCTCATGAATTGTATAAGATCATTGATTAACAAGGTTTATTTTGTTTTAAATTCTTGTCAGACAGCAAACTTTTGTACTTTTAGCTTCACTGTGCTTGCTGCTATAAATGGGCTATTTTATGGTTTCTTTGCAGGAATCTTTTTAACTGACTAGCTCTTTTTGTGAGGTTAGTTTGGTAAAAAGAGATAATACAATCTATGTACCTGTGTGCTAAGTCACTTCAGTCATGTCTGATTCTTTGTGACCCCCTGGACTGTAGCCTTCCAGGCTCCTCTGCCCATGGGATTCTCCAGGCAAGAATACTGAGGGGGTTACCATTTCCTTCTCCAGGGGATCTTCCTGGTCCAGGGATCAAACCCAAGTCTCTTAAGTCTCCTGCACTGGCAGGTCGGTTCTCAACCACTAGTGCCACCTGGGAATGCAATCTATAAATCTACTTAAATGGATATGTGTATTATACAAAACAGCATAACTTGAATGAGATAGTGAAGGTGGTGAGGGTGGTGCTGTATACCCCTCCTCACTGAAGATGAACCTCTGGCATCAGGAGCTCTTCAAGACCCAGATGACCATTAGACCCTCACAGGGATAGTCTGATGAATATGTGCCTCAATAGGATCCACAATAATAATAATACAATACAAATCAAATTATGCCTTATATTTAACACTGAATATATTATTTAACAATATGTTAATATATGTTATAATCAACATATTATATTGTTACTTTAATATATATTGTAATCAATACACTGTAATGTATTGCTATTATATTATTATACTAATTTAAGGCTTAATTTTATTCTTAATTTTTAGATGAAAATTATTTTAGGAAAACAGTTCTAATTTTTTTCATATTTTTTGGAGGCTTATGATCTATAGCAGAAGAGAGACATATAAACAAATAACTGTATTCAACATGTAAAATGCTATATACATGGAAAAAAAATGCTATGGAATCATGTAATCAGGGAAGGACGAGGTAGGACAGAGGTGAAATTCCAGAAATTCAGAGAGAAGATATATTTGAGAGGAACTTGAAGGATGAATGGGAGATTGCTGAGTGGATAAGGGGGTGAAGGACATACAAGGAGACACAAGGAGACAGGAGAGTATGCCCAGAAAACCTTGAGTAGTCTGCTGGGATCGGAATATAGGATGCCTGGGGGAAGAGTTAGACCTGAGACTGGAGAGATGGATGGGATGCAGGCAGTGAAGGGCTTCATTCTATTGGTAAGTGGGAACTACTGGAGATTTTAAATAAAGGAATGACCTTAGTGAAGGATGTATTTCATTTATAAATCATGAACAAAATGCAGGTTTTGAAAATAATTAAATTTTTGGCAGGTGTGAGTGAAATTCTGTTCAATCTAATTTAACTAATATTATTGACCATATTCTGTGTGACAGGCAATATCCCCAAGGCAACACAAAGGTATATTGGAGCATATTTTACTTGGTAGAAGAATTAAGCTAAGCATTTACAACTGAATACGCACATATCTGCATTTATTCTTTACCATGGTGATGTCTTTTTGATAACCTCAACATCTGGAACAAATTAACACTGGTATTTAATACTTAATAATACACATGTGATCCAAGTATCCAAGCTTATGAACTCCACTTGAGTTTGGATTTCTTCTCCTGAAGGAATATGAGCCTTCTACAAGTGCCAGTATATAGAGAGAAATCTGCCTATGATATGGCTTTGAAAGGATAGTTTCTGTTGTTTGTGTCATTGCTTGGGGGGAGGCGCAAGGTGTCTTATTGGTTTGCTATTTAGCACAACAAATATTTGTAAAAGGCCCTTGTGTTACAGGGAATAAACATTAATTACATTGTATCTTTGAAAATGAAAGTGAAATATGCTTTGAAGAAAGTTTGGGAAAAACAGAAAATCATGAAGAAGAAAATGCAAATCCACCCCAAATCAGACTTCTCAGAGGTAACAATGGTCTCCCTCATTGAAGGCAGATTCTTTACCAGCTGAGCCACAGGGAAGCCCACAATGGTTGCTGCTGCTGCTAAGTCGCTTCAGTCGTGTCCAACTCTGTGGGACCCCGTGGACTGCAGCCCACCGGGCTCCTCCGCCCGTGGGATTTTCCAGGCAAGAGTTCTGGAGTGGGGTGCCATTGCCTTCTCTGCCACATTTGTGTGGGCTGCAGTCCATGGGGTCGCCAAGAGTCGGACACGACTGAGCGACTTCACTTTTATTTTCACTTTCATGCATTGGAGAAGGAAATGGCAACCCACTCCAGTGTTCTTGCCTGGAGAATCCCAGGGACGGGGGAGCCTGGTGGGCTGCTGTCCATGGGGTCCCACAGAGTTGGACACGACTGAAGTGAATTAGCAACAAATGTTTTTTATGTGCATATGTAAAATACATGTATTTTCAAAACTAAAAACATTATATATAATCTTTTCATCTTATTACCTTAAAAATATAGTTAGTGAATATTTTTATGTCATGGGATGTTCATTGAAGATATTTTTGTATGACTGTGCCGTATTGAGTTCTAAAATTACACTATAATTTATTTAAACAACTTTCAGTTTGGGACATTAGATTGATTACAATTTTTTCCCTGTACTTATAGAGATATTCTTTGGCATAAACCGTTGATCACATCTCCGAATATTTAATTTTTTAGGATCAATTTCTAAAAGTGCTCAAAGGATCTGGAATTTGTAGGAGAGGTGATCTGTCGAATATTTAAAGAGAGTGATTGAAATTGTTCTCCACTTTGGCAAAAGCATATGGAGGGCCTTTGTATGATAAGAGAATACTTAACTTTGATTCATCCAGCCCTTCAACAAATATTCTCTGAATGCCTCCTCATCCCAGGCTCTGTTCCTGGGTGCTAAGGTGCAGCAGGAAGCAAGAGAGATGTGTTCACCTCCATCATGGCAGTAATCCAGAAAGTTAGAAATCATGGGTCAACTTCCTGTTACAGAAAATAGGGCAAGCAGCTTGTCCGGTTTTACACAGCCATCCACGGAGAGCCAGGAACACAGGTTTCTCTCCTGCAGTTGAAGCCCCTCTGCCCCCAACCAGCCATCTCTTCCCTCAGTGAGATCTTGAGGGCAACAGTTCAGGGCTGGCTTTTGGTGTCTTCTGTACTTAGATCTAACTCTCAGCAAAGTTGTGAAGTGAATGGGGCCAAGCCTGTTGTTGGGGCTCGGGCCTCTCCCTTTTGTGCCATTTCGCCTCCTGGAGTCCCCTAATCCTCTCTCTCAGGCACCCCACGAACTCGTAATCTTTTCTCGTGACTTGTGAAAACTCCCCTTTCTGGGAAGGAACTGATATCAGTCACTTGTATCTCAATGTGAATGAATTAAGACAGTGTTTCTTCTTCCAAGGGGAGTTAACTGTGAAGGCATTTGAAGATCTCTTTCTTATTGAAGAATGCCAGACTTTGTTTCCAATGGAGGCATTTTGGGCATCAGGGAGTAGGTAGGGCAGGGATGCCCTTCTTTCACAGCACATCTTCCCACACCATTTCTACCATAGTTGGTTAGCCCAATCTCCCCCTTAAATACAAGGTTGACAAGGCTGGGTGGGGAAGTTGAGGACATTGTATCCATATCCTGAGTTTATTTCCAGTATATTAAAGGGGCTGCTTTAGTTTGGAGAAGAGTGGATACCTGTATATGTAAGGCTGAGTCCCTTCACTGTTAACGTGAAGCTATCACAACATTGTTCATTGGTTATATTGCAACACCAATTAAAACGTTAAAAAAAAAGAGGCTGCTTTGAACCTAGAGCTTCAGAGAACAGGGAACCCCATTGCTAGGAAACCCCCTGCCCCCTTCCCACCTGCCCTGTGAGGAGTGTCTCCGCTAGGAAGGAAATTCAATTACAGTCTTCCAGTCACCAGAATTGAATTTGGATGGACTATTTCCTCTTTGGATTCTATTCCAAATTGTATTCCTGTTGCTGTGTTTGAAGTTAATTAGAGTCACAAATCATTCATATTTCCCTTCTCTGAAGGCAAGTCTGCCACAGTACTTATCTCATCCAGTTAATTGACTTTCAGAGGGCTCATCCCTTCCTGAAAACACTCTAAATGGCTCTGTAAGCATCAGACTTACACATATATGTAATAAGCAGTTGGAGAATTCAAATTTTAGGTCATAAAAATGGGTGGGGGCACGGTGAGGCTTTTCTCTCTGAGCCTCACAGCTTAGAGTTTTTCTTGATTTGATTGAGGCCAATAGGAGAATGGAAAGAACTTCTCATGGGGTAGAAGCATGTGGGCTGAGGAGAGGAAGGGAACTCGACACAGAAAGGACTCATTGCCAGTCAGTGAGCTCCTAACAGTTGGAAATAACATGTGGGAAAGCTGTCCACTGAATGTTTGAGATATGTGAATCTTTTACATTTCTAATGAGTATTTAATTTTTAAAAATGGTTTTGAGCTACAGACTAAGGAGAAGATGCCTCTAAAACACCTTCAATACTCTGAATAAACCTTTTAATCTTTTTTTCCCAATTTTTAGAATTATGGTAAAATATATATAACATAAAACATACCATAGTAGCCATTTTTAAGAGTACAGTTCAGTGGTATTAAGTACCTTCATATTGTCGTGCAAATGTCAACACCACCCTCTCCCAGTGAGAAGCTCTATATCCACAGTAACTCTGCACTCTTCCCTCCCCCAGCCCCTGGCAACCTCTATTCTTTTTACTGTCTCTATGATTTTGACTACTCTTGGTACCTCATATTAGTTAATATTTGTCTCTTTGCAATTGGCTTATTTAACTTAGCATAATGTCCTCCATGCTGTAGCATATGTCATAACTGTATTCATTTTTAAGGCTGAATAATTTTCTATCCTATGTATAGACCACATTTTCTTTATTCATTTATTCATTGATGGACATTTGGTTCCCTTCATGTGTTAGCCATGGTGAATAATGCTGCTATGAACAAATACCTTCGAGACTCTACTTTCCTTATTTTTGGATATATGCCTAGAAGTGGAATTGTTGGCTCATATGGTAGTTCTATCTTTAATGCTTTGGGGAATTGCCAAGCTGTTTTCACAGCAGCTGCATCATTTTACATTTTCACTAACAGTGCACAAGGGTTCCATTTTCTCCAAATAGTCATCAGTATTTGTTATTAAATAACCTTTCAACTTTAAGACCCATGTAATCAGGTTGTATTTTGGAATATCAATCCAATTATTTTTGATCCTGATAATCCCTAGTTCCAGGTTGCACTATGACTCTTCTTGTATACTGTTTGTAAACGTGCAAATGGGCATCCTCCCACCAGTAAGACTAAATTATCAGGCTTATTGCCACCTACCCCCTGCCCCGGAAGAAGGATAATATGTAGGGAAGTCCTTTTCAGACTGAAAGAAGAGGGCTAGTCCAGCCCCTACTGGTCCTGCTAGATGATGGGGAGAGGAAGAGAAATGGAGGTAAGACAGAGAGGGAAAAACACATGTCCAGGCTTTCCCCACTCTGTGGGCAGGATGTGATAGGAGTGAGAATGCCTGAAAACATCCAAAGGGTTATCCCCACTCTGTGGGCAGGATGTGATAGGAGTGAGAATGCCTGAAAACATCCAAAGGGTTATGGTACAGTGAGCTGGAAAGATATAAGTTGTGGTGTGCTTGTTGTTGTTGTTCAGTCACTAAGTTGTGTCTGACCCTCCGTGACCCTATGAATGCAGCACACCATCCTTCACAATCTCCTGTGTTTGCTCAGATTCATTCCATTGAGTCAGTGATGTTATCTAACCATCTCATCCTCTGCTGTCCTCTTCTCCTTTTGCCTTCAGTCTTTCCCAGCATCAGGGTCTTTCCCAATGAGTCGGTTCTTCCCATCAGATGGCCAAAGAATTGTAGCTTTAGCTTCAGCATCAGCCTTTCCAATGAATATTCAGGATTCATTTCCTTTAGGATTGACTGGTTTGATCTCCTTGCAGTCCAAGGGACTCTCAGGAATCTTATCCAGAACCACAATTTGAAGGCATCAATTCTTTGGCACTGAGCCTTCTTTATGGCCTAACTCTCACATCCATACATGACTACTGAAAAAACCATAGCTTTGATGATACTGACCTTTGTCAGCAAAGTCTTTGTTTTTTAATACACTGTTTTGGTTTGTGGTGTGCTTATAAAACAGAGAAGGCAATGGCACCCCACTCCAGTACTTTTGCCTAGAAAATCCCACGGATGGAGGAGCCTGGTAGGCTGCAGTCCATGCGGTCACGAAGAGTTGGACACGACTGAGCGACTTCACTTTCACTTTTCCCTTTCATGCATTGGAGAAGGAAATGGCAACCCACTCCAGTGTTCTTGCCTGGAGAATCCCAGGGATGGGGAAGCCTGGTGGGCTGCTGTCTATGGGGTCGCACAGAGTCAGACACGACTGAAGTGACTTAGCAGTGCTTATAAAGATTTAACAGACAGCTCTCTGGGAAAGGAAAAAAAAAAAACCCAACCCTGATCTTGCAGCTTGTGCCAATTTGCATGGCGTAAATAACGCTCACCGTGGCTGAGCTGTGTGAATTCACTGAACACAGAGCTGGGAAGAAATGTGTAATAGCTCATCATTACATAGTATTTCCTCCATACAGACGTAACAGTTGTAAATAACCTCAAGAGCATAGATCACAGTTACATGTAATAAAACAGTTTTGAGTATTTATCACCTTTACTTTCAATATAACTAATTGTAAGTTTGTAGAAGTTAAGTGTTAATAATGATTGTTTCTGCAACTGAGTCACCAAAGTCATGGAAAGTTAATCATTCTCATGAGCAGGCTGTCGCACACCATTGGCTATATGCCTCTGTAAGCAGAGGCCAGAAACGATAGTGTATTGTTAGTGACAGGCGTGGCTGCTACTCGAGCCCCAGCTGGTGCCCCAGCTCCTGGTTCTCAGGCCCATCCCGTGGTGGGATGCAGTGAATTCTAATCCAGAAGTGCTGAGGCCTCAGCAGACCAGCAAAGGTCTGGAGTCCAGCTGAAGAGGCGTCAATGTTCAGGAACTTTTCCAGAGTTAACTGCCAGGCCTATGAACTTTGGAAGTGAGTGTCATCATGAGACCCACACGGCCCTTTGTTCTTCAGTGGTCATCTGTCCAGGGAGCTACCCAGGGAGTCACTCTGCAGGAGCATCCATCAGTGATTCAGAGCACCCTAGTCCTCATCTACACCTGAACTCCCCTCTCTTATGAGATCTCATCAGCTCTGTTCCCAGATGCCATTTTGGACAGAAGCAAGGGAGAAGGGAGGAAATCCAGAAGATGGAGAATTTATTACAAAGAGACTAGATCATCTAAAAAGAGACCAAACTGGAAGGCAAATGTGATTCCATAAATTAATATATTTAAAGTTTGTTTTTCTCTTCCCTGCTACCCAGTGGGGTAGATCTTTGCAAGGGAGATTAAGGAGTTGTAGGTAATAAAGACAAGGCAGGTTCTTCACATCTCATGTGGTGTGGACAATATGTGACCCTGATGCTCCTCTCTATCTTTTCTGCAGATGTCACTATCTATGCCATCAAAAAGTAAAATAAATGAATGCTATCATCATTAATTGGGTTTGAGACTCTCGGCAGGTAATGTTCTTGCAATTAGGCCATAAAATGAACGTGGGCAATAACTCTAATGTTCTAAGGGTGGAGGGATGTGTGGCTGTGCCTGGAAATTGGAGCTGGGAAAGCGGTAACTCACAAGGCAGCCTAGTGAGCAGGGTCCTGGGTAAAGCCCTGTATCTTGTTGGAGGAAAATGGTGAGAGGGAGATGGAGTCACTTCATGTTCTCCCAAGTCTGCTAAAGTGGAACTTTCAGTTTCTTTACTGAAGTAAAGTGAATTTTAAAAGGTAGGATGGCACTGACTTTCTTCAAATTTAAATTTTAATAGTCGATTACCTGTAATTTTTAAAAGTTTTTTTATTCTGAAAATGAATTTTCCACAATAATGCAATTAGTTCCAAAAAATGAGCTCATTTATCTCACTTTTCTACAAAGGACAATTGAAACATTTAAGGCAAGATTCACTTATTCATCTCCATTTTAATATGGAAAGAAAGTAGCAGACTTCAGATATTGGTTGAGGTTAACAAAATATGGGAAAGCTCCTTTTCTTTTTTTTCTTTTGGTCGCTTCCTGTATAAGAGCTTTACATTACTATGGATATTTTATAGTAAGACACTTTTGTTTCTGACTTTCTTTATAAGCCCATTTTAAAATTTAAAGGCACACAATAAAGCTTTATCCATTTATTAAAATATACACATTTTGGTAAATTTAGAATTTTTCCCTTAGTATCTTGATAAATCAATATATTGTCAACATCACAGTCATTTGAAAATAAAACACACTTCATAACATATCTGGATATTATTTCTTTCTTCATAACACTACACACCCCATTGTACAGTGCACCAATGGGAATTAGAAACCACAAAACGAACAAACTTTAACAAACACAGAAGTTCATACCAGGAAAAAAAAAAAGCAGAGAACACCACCAGAAGTTACCATCTGCAGAAAGCAAGTTGTACTTCTTAAGGATCAAACAAAAATGAAACATGTTAGTAAAATTTACAAGCTGTATTTATAACTTTGGATATGAATTAAACAGTAACATTTCTTTTCCACAGTGAGAAAAGCTAGAATGTGAGTCCTGGATAGATGGTGTGCCAACATGGAATGAGGACTGTAGCTGCTCTTTAAAAGACCTGCAGCCCCTTCTATTAGCCCAGACAGATGAGGTATTTATACACCATCATAGCATTAACCGTGCTTTTGCTTTGGAAAGTAGAGGTTTATGATTTCCAGGGTAGATTCTAGCTTTTGTGAGCATGAGTGAGTGAAGCAAAGTATCTGCAACTGCAAAGACCAATCAGTAGGAGATGTACAAGGAACAGCGTCCTCATCCCAGTACCAGAATGAACTCAGTCCTTCATAGTCTGCACTTTCTGGGGGACTCACATGACCCACAGTTCCCTTTAGCCAATGTCACCAATGCCAATGTCAGAAAAATGGGGGGAAAATCACAGAGTCTATATGAAAAAATCCACAGGCTGCCCCTGTTTCCTAGTTCTAATACCAAGCCATTTTCTTTCCTTATTGTATCAAAATGCACTACATGTTCTTATAGAATATGGAATTATAGTTGCCTGGTTTCAGAAGATTTCAAGCCCAAAGCTGTTGTGCATTTTATTAACTCCATTCAGGTAGTATACTGTTTAATGACGTCTAACACTATTTTAGTTGATACTACAGAACATATGTTCACTTTCGATGGCCTTCAAAATGTCCACTAATCCTTTTTGGGCTTTAAGTTCTAAAAAAAGAAGAGAAGGTTTTCCTAGAGAAGGAGTTTTGGCAAAAGGCAAGTGCCTAGGTATTTCAAAAGGATGCGTGAGTTACTCAAACCAAGCAAAAATAGGAAAGCTTTTTAGGAACGAACTTGCTCCTGAGCGGGAAGAAAGTTACAACAGTCTCTCCTCTAAAATCTTTGAGACAATGAAAGTAGATACAGGACTATCGTACACGATAGGGGTTTCTTGCTATCCATCATCATTCCAGCTGAGAAATAAAAATGCCTTGGGAAAACAGCATCCGGATTTCCGGTCGCGGCTGAGGCCTGCTGGCTGGGACGCTGTCCAGCGCGCGCGTTGTTCATTTACACATTTCTGGCTCTTTCACTGCGGCAGCATTGCTGCGTACAGGTTGGCGCCCATCTTTCCGAGGGACTCTAGAGGCCTCTGTAGACAAAGGGGTCCTTAGAGTCTGGGAGGTGCATGCATATGGGAGAAACCGAGGCTCCGTCAAATTTGGGATAGAAAAACGCTCCTGAACAAGTTATATTCTGAAACAGCGAGAAAATGGAGTGCAAATTCCACGTGGCGCATTTGGAGGGTGTGTTTCCTTTGCTCCGTTCTCTCCACTAGCATAAGATACTAAGGCCAGCTTCGGAGTGCTGACTAACCCGAGGGTTTTAGTCCAAGAGTGGACTGCTGATTGCCTCCTGGACTCGGTGAGTTGACCCCCAGCTGTGGCTTCAGACACGTCTTCCGATTTCTGACATCTCCACCCAACAAGGCAGTCTAATCGGAGACGCAAAATCAGTAAACCTGTGGCTGACCCTCGGTTGGCTTTCACTGACATCTCAGCCCTGCTAAAACCTGGTGAAAAAGTGGACAGCAATTTCCTCTAGTCTTTTAGGCTGATTCTCAGACTCTTGTAGTTTCTCTTTATGTTGCCGTGAAGAGTTCTAGCCCCTTGTAAAGTTGATTTCCAACAAGTGGGGTGTAAAGGAGTTCAGGTTCATCAACTCTTTTCAGAATGGGAGAAGACATTTCTTTGAAGGAGTTTGTGTTTTATTTAACCAGTATTACTAGGTTTATATCCTGAACAACCCATAGGTTTTAGAGAAAGAAAGATCATTAAATTCAGTAGTTTTCTCCCCCTGTTTATTAAACAGGCTCATCATAACCATTATGTTGATATTTGATTGCTGTTAGTTTGTTACTAAGAAGTAGAACTGGATTCTTGACCTAATTCTGTCATTCTTTTCCTTTCACTAGTTCAAAGTGGCTTTGTACTCAGGTTTGAGTAAAATCGTGAGCTGCAGTTTTAACGTTTAGGTTAGATAGATATAAAATGTTGTTAGCTTTGTTGTTTAAACGTATTACTGAAAATTTTAATGTGGCTGGAAATAACTGTGTTGTCTGTCTACATGTTAAATGAACAAACTTCTCAGCTAATGATGAAATCAGACAGGATTTCAAAGGAAGTATCATATGTTGTTTTAAGAATGGATATTTTTCTCCTTTAATATGTGAAATCAACTTGGAGTGTGTATGTGATTTATTAGCTCCTTGCCTGGGCAGAGGAAGCCACTGCTCCAGTTTCTTAAAGTCCAGCCTTCACTGATTCATACTTTCATCATTTTCTCAGTGCCTCCCCACCCAAGGAGAGCTGCCGAGCTCAGTTCAACATTCATGTCTCTCTGTGCATGAGCCCTGACCTGCCTTCTCAGCATTATTTCCTACAGTTCAAAATATAAATCATGTCTTCTTGTTAAACTAGCTTCTTGCTTTCCCTTGAAGGAGACACAGTACAAGTTATTAGTCAAGAGATAGTTATCAGCCACAATCTATACCTTACTCATGCTGATCCTGCACTTGGCAGGCATCGCTTTCGTTTCTACCTGGCAAAATTTTGCCCATCCCACAAGGCTCAACACAAGGGCTGCGTTCTCTTTGATCTTTCCATTGGAGGAAGGTCTTTTCCATATTTGAATCTCTACGGCACATAATATGCTCTCCACAAATATTGTTGAATAAGTATTTCATTTTCCTTTCATTCATCTACCCATCCATCAGATTATCAGGTATTTATTGAACATCCACTATAAGCCAGGCACATGTAGTTGGTAAAATCTAGCCCTGAAGCTTTTCTGTGGGTGTCAGTGGTCTCTGCTGTTACAATTCTTCGCCCTCCTGAGGAAAGATTTAGTCTTATCATGCTGAAATACTTCTTGCTGTCATTATCAACAATTTCATCATTTCTTAAGTTGCTCCCTCATTGGCAAATTTAGCAATGCATATCAAGTTTCTCCATTTGTGCACTAAATACACTTCTAGCTTTGTCTTATCCTTTCTTTTCTATTTTTATTTGCCTCACATTCCTCATTTCTTTTTTTTTTTTTGGTATTATATGTATTTTAATAACCACTTGAAATCCTCTTGAAGTGAAGGAGAGTACTAATAAGTAGCATACATTTAAAAAGCCAAATAATTAGCTCCAAGCCATAAATCCATATTATGAGATCTCACCGAAAGAGCTCTTGCTACAGAGGATTCAGTAACATATAGGTCTTCCTAGGATGTTGTTCAAGGGGCTAAGTGTCTGAGGTAATTATAGGGTGATCTTACTTTTAGTGTGGTCCTACAAATATAGTCTTAAGAAAATGAATTAGGAGATGCTAATATCATTCTAGTGATTAATGATATTTGAAAACTGCACTGTGAAATCTGAGTCTATTTCACAGAGGCTGGGAACCATGAGAGAAAAACATGTCTATTTATCTTGAAAAATTTTCTATTATATTGACTAATTTTTAAAAAAAACCAAGGTCACTGGTGAAATGACTAACCAATTTAGAGCAATAAAGAGAGCAAAGCTTAAAAAAAATATAGAGATACTATTTGAGAGAAATGACTCCTGGAATGAGGATGATTTTGAGAGGGTCTTTATGAAATCAGTACCAACAGGGTTTACCAAGCACGAGTCCTCTCTTCTCATGCTACAGAAACTCCACACATCTACCAGAAGACAGTTGTTAACAATAATACTTACACCTTATTAGTAAAAGGAAGCTCTTTCAGGCATGTTAAGATTTTGTTATTTGCATTCATATTTCTCATATTTCTCTTTGAACACTTTTAATAAATACAGTTCCACCCCATCTGTCTGGATATGTCTCAAGTCTAATAGATTATATTTAAACTAGGCAGATTTGTTCAGTCCTAAGACCTGTTCCCGGAGAAGGCAATGGCACCCCACTCCAGTACTTTTGCCTGGAAAATCCCATGGACGGAGGAGCCTGGCGGGCTGCAGTTCATGGGGTCGCTAGAGTCGGACACGACTGAGCGACTTCACTTTCACTTTTCCCTTTCATGCATTGGAGAAGGAAATGGCAACCCACTCCAGTGTTCTTGCCTGGAGAATCCCCGGGATGGGAAGCCTGGTGGGCTGTCTATGGGGTCGCACAGAGTCGGACACGACTGAAGCGACGCAGCAGCAGCAGCAGCAGCAGCAAGACCAGTTCCAAAGTTTGTTTTCACAAGAAGTACTAATTTAATCTCCAAAGATATATTTCACACACCAGCCACTGTATCTTTATGGTTAATCTTAGGGGAGAGAGAAATGGAATTGCCAAGCATTACATTAAGATGAAAAAATGACCTCAGGAAAACCAGAGTGCTGAACAATTACTATAGAGGAGTGAAAAAAAAAAGATCTGGAGAATAGTAATTATTTGAATTTAAATGGCATACATTGGCTTCGGGTGGGATATCCAATTTATTAAAGAAAAACTAGTTTCAGTTGGCCTTTTTATAAATATTATTATTTTTAAAGCCCAGTTCATCAACCAAGAGGACTTGCCATGTTTGGTTGTTTTATCTACATTTATCAGGTTCCGGTGCTGCCCTTTCCCTGGGCTGTGAACCTCCAAGGGCAGATGTTACATTTCTTTTTATTCCTATTGTTTAGGATTTGGTGCATTTTTGATCATTGTTAGTTTCACATAAAAATGTGCTTTTGTATCCTGTCTATAATCCTGAACCATGCCAAGATGGCACAAATCTCAACCTTTAAGAAAGAACAGACTTAAACATTAGTTGATGTTCTGGAAAACTTTTGGCATAACTCGAGATCCAGGAGACAGAGAGAGCAAAGAATTTACTATTTTGCCCTGCTTTCAGGAAATCCTCACAGATTTTAGCTTGATCCAAATTGTGCCTTCACATACATGTGTACACATCTCAAGGTACTGTATGAATCCCTATAGCCCAAGACTAGAATGCACAGACCATGTGTTTTTTTCTTGTTGCAAATGTCCTCTTCTAGTTTGTTTCTGAGAAAATAATCTTTAAGAGTCCCTCTTAAGTTGCTTCAGTAATGTCTGACTCTTTGTGACCCCATGGACTGTAGCCACTAGCCTTCCCTATTCATGAGGATTCTCCAGGCAAGAATACTGGAGTGGGTTGCCTTGCCCTTCGCCAGGGTTTAGACCTTATCAGGTAGATTTTTTCCTGTGGGTTTTAGTGAAACTACTTTGGGAAATAACAGGAAAAATCCATGTCTGAAAGTGAGCTACTCCAGAGGAGTAGGGTTCAGAATGAAATGTGATCTCATGGAATGTGATTACCTAAGTAGCTATGCTTCAGTATTTTTTGTTTTCAGATTAGCACCCACCAATCAAGTGGCTGCATATCTCAAAAAACTTCAGAATTTATAATTTTAGAAATCTGAAATAGAGTTTGCAATGTGATCTCAGTGGCTGAGTCACTTCTCCTTGTAAAGCTTTTTTATCTGATCATAAAACAAATAGCCTACTTCTTCAAGGCATATTAGTGCCATGAAATCATGCTCCACTTTGCCCTCTTTCATCATGTCAGCAGGAGCTTAGAGTCTGGTATAAAAGAAGGCATGACATGACAGAGAGTTAATTTTTGCCAGTGCCCTTCTGGCTTTCACTGCAAGAGATGGTTATTTAGGTTTTTTTTTTTTTCTCCTGGGCATTTAAGTAGAGTTTTGATGGTGCTTCTTACCTTATTATTGGGTCTGACTGTCTTACAGTGAGTCTGAGATCTTTGGGATCATGGTTTCAGAGTTCCTGACCTTTGCTGCATCCTAAAGTTCTAGTTTGGAGACTGTGAGAACCTTGGCGAAGGAAAAAGAAGTATGCATCACCATGAATTTGTTTTTGTGAGATTTCAGAACAAAATGTTGCTTTCTGAGAAAGTGCCAAGTGCCACGTGGCCTCGAGGAGTGGCTCTCAGCCTAGTGTTCTAACAGGGCTTTGCCCTTGAGATCTCAGGTGGTTGAAATGCTGCCTTCTGCCCAACCCCACCTGCTTTGGCACATTTCCAGGGGTTTCACTCCCTGCATCTTGGGGCCTTGGTAAGAAGCAAAAAGATTCAACCAGCAAAGCAAAGGCCTGGGAGACACTGCCATCAGCTCTGATGGTTGCACCTGATAGAATTTCTCATAGCTTTTAGTTTAGTTTTTTGTTTGTTTTTGCAAGGGGACTAGTTATGGGACCCGGGTGAAGCCCTTCCACAGAACGGTCATGAAGAGCAGAGGTGGCCAATGACAGGCTATGACTGGGGACTGACTTTGGGGAAGGCTGGAGTTTTGAAATGAGAGCCAAAGAAGTTTCCACCTTCTAGCCCACGGGTGAAGTTACTGAAAAGAAATCACCACCACGTCTGCACATTTCTGGTGTGTGTGCTCCTACTCTGGAGAGTAATCTAACTCATCGTTTGCAATCAGGGCCTCTGAGTTCTGTTTGTGTTTGCTTTTGCTCTTCGCCTTGCTACTCGTCCGGGTGTTGGGCTGCGTATCTGACATCTGCTGGTAATAGAAGCCTTTGTCCTCGGCCGGCCCGCCCCAGTTCTCCTGGCTCTCGCCCTCAGTGGCATAGGAGAAGCCCTCCTCCACTGAGAAGGGGTCGTCCACGTCGTAGCGCTGGTAGGTGCTCTGGTGCAGGGCTTCTTCTCGGGCGCTGATTTCCAGGGTGCTATTCCAGATGCCGTACCCAAAATAAATGAGCATACCTGCAGGGGGGTGGGGTGAGTGGGAGGAAGCACAGGTGAATAAGCTGTTGTTTGGGGATCCACGCGTCAAGCAGGGGGCTTACTCTCAATGATGAGAGCAGACCTGGTGGTGGATGTGTTTTCTTTGGTCTGCGCAGTGTTTTGAAAAGATTTGACTTAGATGCCATTTAAAAATGGTAAATCTTTAAACAACCAGTACTTAGAACCGAAGGACTGACAATGCTGTACCCACATTCCTACATGGAAACTTCTGGCTGGAGGTGAGAACTGGCCATCTCTTTGGTTAGGATATGGCGCACTTGAGGTCCCCTCAGTCCCCACTCCCCTGTTGACATCTAGCTCACTATACTCGTGTAGGTGCCAGCCAGGAATTTGCCTTTTCTTGTTTAAATAGTTACGGATCTCCCATAGTGTACTCCCAGCCTTCTCATAGCATTTTACTATCCCAGATTTCCATTTATGGGCTCATTCTTTTATTTCACCACATGTGTGGGTACTAAGTTGGTTTGGTTGTGTCTGACTCTTTGCAACTCTTTGGACTATATAGCCCACCAGGTCCCTCTGTCCATGGGATTCTCCAGGCAAGAATACTGGGATAGATTGCCATTTCCTTCTCTGGGTGATCTCCTCAGCCTGGGATCGAACCCACGTCTCTTCTGTCTCCTACGTTGGCGAACGGGTTCTTTACCGCTAGTGCCACCTGGGAAGCCCCATTTTAGCACGTAGCAACATGCATGTATGAGCCTATGATTTACTTTGCCCCTTTTCACTCACCAGAGTCATAATACTTTCCTGTCACTCAGCTGTCCACTTTCGTTTGTGGACTCAGTGCCTGTGGACTCTCATGCCACTGTTAGGACCTTAGGATATCTGTTGTGTGATTATCTGTACAGGGGGGCTCTAGTTTATAGACTGTAGAAAACTGCCACGTAATGTTTGTTGAAGGGATGAATGAGAACTCCCAATGAGCATGAAATGTTCGGTGCAACCTCCTTGTTTTGATGTCATTCCAAGCAAAGGAAAGAAGCCTGCCTTCCTAGTTAACCTGTAGCATTATATGGGCTAATGTCTCATTTCTGTAAGAATTTTTAGGAAAAAAATATATGAAAATAGTTTGAGAAAAGCCCATGGAGGCTCAGGGCCTGGAATGCTGAGAAGCATAGCATTGGAGGCCAAGGAGCATGATGGTTAAGAAGGTGAGGTCTGAGTACAAATCCTGCCTCCATTACTGTGTAACCCTGGACCAGTTACTGGGCCTCATTGTGCCTCAGCTTTCTCTTGTATGAAATCTCGAGAGTACTGTACCAATACAGGGAGCTGCTATGAGGAGGGAACGACGTAAGCGGTGATTCTCAACCCTGGCTGCACCCAGCGGGTCACCTGGGGAGTTCCTGCACAATCCTGATACCTCATCCCTTGGCGATTCTGATTTAATTGGTCTTCATCGTGACTCAGGTGTAGGTGTTTTTAGAGCTTCACAGGTGATTCCAGTGGTCAGCCAAAGCTGAGAACCCCTGAGATAAGGAACCTTAAAGCTCCTGAGGCAGGAATTCCCTTGCAGTCCAATAGTCAGGATTTACCATTTCATCGCCGTGGGCCCAGTTCAATCCCTGGTTGGGGAACTAAGATCCTGCCAGCTGCACAGCTTGGCGAAAAAAACAATGTTGGGGGTTGGGGCTTCAGCATGAATTTGGGAGGGACACAATTCAGTCTGTAATATTAATATAGACTAACAAAGGAGATAAAATGGACTCATAAAATACCACTGCAAGCCTTGTGATGTGGCAAAAAAAAAACCCAAAAACCTTCTGATGCGTGTGCTCCACTGCCAACTTCGGCCGTTTGGTGACCTGGCTACTGCCGTCCCCTCGGTTTTGCAACTCCTTCCAGGTACCAACACACTCTTCTGGGTGGCACTAGTCTCTCTGACTTTGCTAACCCTGCGGGCATCTGCTGGGCTGTTTGCTTAGAACCACAAGGTGAAGCCTGCTTTCCGCTCTGGTCCCCGAGGTATTCTGCTTCCTTTTGAATTTGAAGTGTGTCTTTTTAAGCTTGGATTTCTCCCTCCTTGTCTCAAATGACTCTCCCTGCCACCACCACTCCTCCCTGCCATTTTCCTGTGAAATCAACTTTCCAGGAGCCAAAGTAAGCAGAGATTTATCGTCCTAATTGGTAATAAATCCTGGAGTTAATCATTGGCAGATGTGGCTGTTCTCAAATAGCAATTTCATTTTTTCTGAGCATGGATCTTACTCTTTCTTGGCTGGGGCTGGGGGTGGGGTGGGCATGGGGGATAGTTCTTATCGTTGTGGAGAACAAGGCACCAAATCGAGGCCTCTTTTAAAAGGGCTAGCAGTTTGCTGCTTGGAGAATACCTCTGTTGGAAGCACATTTGAAATGAGAGAGTAAATTTCAGGAGACTGAGTTTATTGTCAGGCACACACCTCCTTTTGCCCAGTTTTTCTTTCTTGCTATCTTTTCTCCTAGGCATCCAAGTAGGTGGCAAAGCTTGCCTCCTCTGTCTGCTTGGTATCTGTTATGTCAGTTCTTTCCTTTTTATCCCGTTCTCAGATCCTGTTTGTAAGTGTGTTGTTTCCCTACTAAACTTAATAAAATTTTTTCTTTTCCCCTTGCCCCTGGCTTCTCTTCTCTGTACTGCAGAGGTCATCAAGCACTGGTTTGACATCTATTCTGACAGACCTTCCCCTAACCCCACCAAGTATTGAGATGTTTTGTCTGATAGACTATGAAGTGAGTGTGAAAGTGTTAGTCGTTCAGTTGTGTCCGACTCTTTGTGACTCCATAGACTGTAGCCCGCCAGGCTTCTCTGTCCACGGAATTCTCCAGGCAAGAATACTGGAGTAGGTAGCCAGTCCCTTCTCCAGGGGATCTTCCTGACCCAGGGATTGAACTTCCATCTCCTGCATTGGAGGTGGATTCTTTACTGTCTGAACCCCCAGGGAAGCCCATCAGCTAGATTGGTTTATGGTAATTCTCTAAGAACTTTGGTGTGATTCCTTATAGAATCATAGAGATTTAGAGCTGGAAAAGAGTCTGTGTCATTTATCTGTTTGAATACCTTCATTTTACAGATGGAGAAATGGAGACTGGGAAAGACTGAGTCACTTGCCTGGGCGTTTGATAGGCAGCACCAGCAGTCCATGAGAGAGAGAAGGCTCTAGCTTATCCAGCCCTTCACATCCCCTCCCTTGCTGGGTTAGAGACTGCCTAGTGCAGAAATAGTCAGTACGAGCTTAGGTTTTGTTTTGGGAGTGGTTGGCTTGGAAGGAACATGAGTATGTATACGTGTGTGTGTGTATGTGTGTGTATGTATGTGTCAGTACGCAAATGTGTCAACTATGATTACTTTGGGAAAGCAATCCATGGAAACTTGCCACATAAATATTTATGGGCCTTTTAATGTTTGCTCTGAGCCCCCTACAGTTTCTAAGGCGTGTCACTCTATCTTCAAAAGTACATTTCTTTTTTTTTTTTTTTTTAGTTTAGGAAATAGTCTTTTTCCCAGGATGTAACTAAGGTCTGCAGTGATGTGAAAAGCACATTTCAAATATGAGGACTGTGAACCCAGAAGCGACTGGGTGCATTGGCCTGACAGCATGAATAGACAGTTTGGGCAAATGTGTTCTCCTAGGGCTTGGTGTTCTGTCTGCCCTTATCTTACTTGCTGGCCCTAGAGTCAGTTCAGGAAAAGTGGTGTGAGGCAGAGAAGGACTGGAGAAAAGGAAGAATGGAGAGGGACAAAGAAACAGAGGGGAGCAAATGAAAGGGGAGCAGAGAGAGAGAGAGAGGGCGGGAGGAGAGAAACATGTATTACCATCTGTCACACATAAACAAGGGCTTTGTGTTGGAGGAGTAAACAGAGCTGCTAAAAGCCTCCTGTGTAGAAGCAGGGTGTTTTGTTTCTGCTCCTTTTTTCAGTTGGCTTTGAGAATGAAGCATGAGGTAGTTTCTGAAAAATCTGTGGGGATTCTGGGAATCCTGAACCATCTGAACAACACTTCACCCAGCGCCCCTGGGTGCTGAGGTCCTCCAGTGATGTGGCCTTTCTCCCAAGGAACTAAAAATACTCTACAAGTGTTATCTTGTTTAGATTCCTCCTGAGAATGGTGTGTGTGTGTGTGTGTGTGTGTGTGTGTGTGTGTAGGTTATGATTATGGCATTTCACAGAAGACTGTGGCACAAGACCAAATACAGGATTTTCTACAGCTGCACAGTCAGTGTTTAGACTGTGCAGATGGCAGTTCCTGCCAGGTCCTTCCATGTCCTGATCCTGGCTGCTTGCAATTGTTATTTCTCCCACCTACCAGGGGGTGGTTGGGAGGTATACGCTAAATTGGAAATGATTTTGCTGAACTTGACTTTTTATAACATTTATTATTTTATTATTTGTTTATTTGGCTGTGCCGGCTCTTAGTTGTGGCATGCAGGATCTTATAGATGCAGCAAGTGCACTCCAGTTCCCTGACCAGGGATTGAACTGGTCCCTTTGCATGGAGAATGCAGAGTCTTAGCCACTGGACTGCGAGGGGAGTCCCTGAACTTTACTTTTGAAGAATATGAAACATACAGAAGTGGAGAGAACAATATAAAAAGGCCCATATAGTCATCACTAGCTCTGTCTCTCCTGACACCCACTCACCTACCCCTTTCTCTTTAGATTACTTTGAAACAAATTCCTTTCATCCTGTTTCCTCTGTACGTGCTCTAGTAGGTATCTATAAAATAGACTCCTCTAAAAAACTTAGTCCCATTATCACGTCTAAAAACTAATAATTCCTTAAATCATCTGATATCCAGAAGCATAAAAATTTCCCTGAATTATTTGTTTGGATAGACTCTTCACTTTTTAAAGCTATACACTTATTCCAATAATGCTGTCTTTGCTTGAAATAGGTTTTGGGTCCTATTATTCAGGTTGTCAGTGAGATTGGGTTTATTCTTTTGTAAATCCTTGTAGATGGCAAAGTTTTATCTTTTAACAGTGGATTAGCTTTTAGCATAAGCCAGAAGTCATTTGGAATAAAGTCTCAAAAATAAGGTGGCTAACTGATAAGTAATATTATTTATTCTATTTGTGGATTTAATTCTCCAGTTCCATAAAAACGTAGATCCACTGCTTTGTAGTTACCTATCTGATATCTGAATAAATGAAAGGCAGGTAAAAAATCAGAAGGCAGCCAGCTTTTGTGCTGCAGAGGGTCTTGGGGGCCTCCCTGGTAGGCTGGAATTATTTTTTTATGTGATGGATTGTAGATGGGGTATTCAAGGCAGCAACTAGTTAGCAGAAGGCACAGAAGTGTTCCAATATTTTCACAGCAAACATGGCTGTACTGGGCACCCAGTAATGGCAGTGAGTCCCCTGGGAAGCTGTTTATATGGAAGGTAAGTATTGAAATGGAGGCTCTGGCTTCTTTTCCAGACAGTTCTGTGCCTGTGAGAGGTTCGGGCTGGACAAGGTGAAGGATCATGCCTTCAGCCATTGAATGGGCTTTCTTTATGTAACAGGACACCTTGTGATTGGAAAGCCCTTTATACAAATCTACTTTCTCGCACATCACCCCAGAGGAGTTAAGACCTGTGCAACATGCAGGGATTGAAATGGCATCAGAACTCACATCTCTTGAGTCTGCATGGAGGGCTGCCTACTGGGGGCCTACAGGGAGGTTTGGGATGCCACGTTGCTTTTACAAGCCTGGGGCACCTCAGTATCAGCTAGCAAAACACCTATTTATTCCACTTGTTTTGGCCCTGTGCAAAGCCCTGTGTCATTCTGTGCAAACTAAACAAATGACCTCAAATGTACAAATGAGAAGGGTAGGAGGTCCTCTGGATCATGTGGGAGAAATCCTAGGACAAAAACTCAAAAAAATGGGCCAAAGAACTAAATAGACATTTCTCCAAAGAAGACATACAGATGGCCAACAAACACATGAAAAGATGCTCAACATCACTCATTATCAGAGAAATGCAAATCAAAACCACTATGAGGTACCATTTCACGCCAGTCAGAATGGCTGCGATCCAAAAGTCTACAAGCAATAAATGCTGGAGAGGGTGTGGAGAAAAGGGAACCCTCTTACACTGTTGGTGGGAATGCAAACTAGTACAGCCACTATGGTGAACAGTGTGGAGATTCCTTAAAAAACTGGAAATAGAACTGCCTTATGATCCAGCAATCCCACTGCTGGGCATACACACTGAGGAAACCAGAAGGGAAAGAGACACGTGTACCCCAATGTTCATCGCAGCACTGTTTATAATAGCCAGGACATGGAAGCAACCTAGATGTCCATCAGCAGATGAATGGATAAGAAAGCAGTGGTACATATACACAATGGAGTATTACTCAGCCATTAAAAAGAATACATTTGAATCAGTTCTGAGGTGGATGAAACTGGAGCCTATTATACAGAGTGAAGTAAGCCAGAAAGAAAAACACCAATACAGTATACTAACGCATATATATGGAATTTAGAAAGAGAGACAGCAAAAGAGACACTGATGTATAGAACAGTCTTATGGACTCTGTGGGAGAGGGAGAGGGTGGGATGATTTGGGAGAATGGCATTGAAACATGTATAATATCATGTATGAAATGAGTCGCCAGTCCAAGTTCGATGCACGATACTGGATGCTTGGGGCTGGTGCACTGGGACGACCCAGAGGGATGGTATGGGGAGGGAGGAGGGAGGAGAGTTCAGGATGGGGAACACATGTATACCTGTTCGGTATTTGGCAAAACTAATACATTATTGTAAAGTTTAAAAATAAAATTAAAAAAAAAAAGAAGGAAGACTGGCAATTTAAATAAAAAGTGATATTTAAATAAATAAAGAAAAAAAACCCTCAGCTCTGAAAAGAGGCTAGGTGACCCGGAGCTAGACAGATTCCCAGCCTCGCAGGTTCTAGCTCAGGTCACGAAGCAGGTTCCTGCTCTCTAGAGCCCCTAGGAGCTTCCTGTGCCCCGCACATGGCTCCACACTCAGTGCCAGGGGGGTGGGCCACCTGACCGCAGGCTGGGTGGAGCTGTCTCTTTCTGAGGCGCCCGTTCAGGCAGGAAGCCCTGCCCGCTGCAGATAACTGAGGCACTTTGTTATGCCCAGAGTCTTTTTTATTTTTTCTAGTCTGGGATCAACTTTCCAAAACAGACACTTGCTGGTGCAGAAATGAAGATAGTAATGAGAAGGTGCCCTCCCATCCAGCACAGTCCCCACCAGCTCCCACTTTGCTGGTTATTTTTTAAATACCCACAAGCCCTGTTGATTGTAACAACAGTTAGGTTTGTTTAATATGGTGTGGCCAGGAAGAGCAAGGCTCAGGATGAAGAGGGGACCAGAGGAGCTTCTCTTCTGGGCCTGCAGTTGATCTAACATAATGTCAGGTTCTTTATGCTTCAGTTTCCCAGCTGCAGAATGGAGCTGGGGGCCCTTATTTTATTCGAGGAATATAATGGCTATGAGACCAAAGGCAGCCTTCTTAAAGAACATGAAAAACTCCAGCAGTTCCACCTCTAACTCAGCAGAAACCCAACCAAAACACAAACCCTGTGTATCCATCGAAATCATGTATAAGAATGTTCGTAGCAGCTGCCATGCTGAATGCCCATGGATACAAGAATGGATAAATACGTTGTCGTATATCAACACTGTGGGATGCTAGACAGCAAGGAGAATGAACAAACTAAAACTGCAAGCACAAGGTTGGGATGACCTCGCACCTGTACTGCTGAGGGAAAGAGCCCATCACTCACAGCACTGCCTGTTCCAGGGCCTTCCACTGCGTGGTCTCCTGGCCCTTCAGTCTCAGCTGCCCCCTCCTCCCGAGGCATCTCCCTGGCCAGCCCAGCGCCTCCACCAGCAGGCAGCCTCAGGGTTTACCTGCCCCCTCCTTCCCTCTTGGAATCAGCTTGGCTTTGTTGCCATCCTCATCCTGGCCTCTGTGATTTTTCTTGCTCTTCTGAGCATAATTTTGATGTTGAAGCTGCCAATTGTTTTCTCACTTCCTACAAGGAGAATTTCGAACTGATTTATGGGACATATCATCAGGAATTTGTTTATCTTGGTGCCCTCTCAGGTCGAATTCATGGCCCCCTTCTCTCCCTTCTCTTCCCTTCATCACAGTGGCTGCTTTGAGTCAGTTTCCAGTAGGGTTTCAGATGAGAGCTCAGGCAAAAACCGTGAAGTGTGTCTTCTCTTTGGGATGTTGATGGTTTAGTCCAGGATTTATGAGGTCCGTTGCCCAAATCACACGTCCCGTTTGTTCTCTACAGCTGTGTGTGTGCTAAGTTGCTTCAGTTGTGGCCAACTCTCTGCAACCTGACGGACTGTAGCCTGTCAGGATCCTCTGTGGGATTCTCTAGGCAAGAATACTGGAGGGTTGCTGGGCCCTCCTCCAGGGGAGCTTCCCAACCCAGGGATGCAACCTGCATTTCTTTAGTCTCCTGTATTGGCCAGCAGGTTCTTTACTACTAGAGCCACCTGGTTTTCCTCAGAGGGACTGAAAAAATTCCAAATGAAATCTTGACAACACCTAGAGTAAGGTTTATGGTCCATGGGGTCACAAAGAGTCAGACACGACTGGAGCAACTTGGCATGCAGGGTAAGGGTACCCGTGAGCTGGTCTAACGATGATTAATTTACAATAAAGGCCCACAGGGACAAGTTGACCTGACGCATGCCTGGAGAATACCATCATACAGTGTTCTTACTGGTCTCTGCTGGTTTCTGGGACTCTGCCCAACTCCTTGAGGTATTCTTTTACAAAACTGCATCATTTAAGAGAAAGGGTAAATGAAGGCTGGCTTTGTGTTCATTTTGTTGGGAATTATGAAACTTTTGCTATGTGTGTTATTTCTCTTGTCAGAAGGAAAAGAAACAAGTGCTGGGTATCTATTAAGAACTGCTTCGTTTCTCGCTATGAGTTGGGCTCTTCCGAAGGACAAAAGCTTAGCTAAATATTGTTACAAAAATGCTGTAATTAAGATTCATTTAGAGAAATTTGGGTAAAAAATGTGTTTGAGAAGATTATCAAGTTATGACTCAGCCCAACCATGTAAATCTTTTTAAAGAGTAGAGGATGTTTCATAATAAGCTCCATTTAGAAATCTCTCTACTGTTCTCCTTGGGAAACTTATATTATGAATAGAGAGATGAAGAAGAAAAATCTGACATTTTGGAGACTCAGATGTTTAGAGATGGGAAATTTATTCTATAAGATCGTTAAAGATTTTATAAGCCAATTTGTGGTTGTGGGATGGATATATTTTATATAGCAAAAAACAGGGAGTTTTGTAATTAAATTATCTGCCTACCTGCTAATTATTGTCTTATTCTTCTCTCTAGATCAGTGGATCTCATATTTGAGCACACATCAGAATTACCTGGTGGACTTGTTAAAATCTATATTGCCCTCAGAGATTCTGATTCTATCTGTAGGTCTGGGCTGGGGTGTGAAATTGCATTTTTCACTAGTTTCCACGTAATACTGATGTGGCAGGTCTGGGATCTTACTTTGAGAACCACTGTTCTAGATCATTGTAAACCTGGTTATACAACAGAATCACCCAGGGAAGCTTTAAGAATACCGTGGTTGGTTGTACCAGATCAATTGAATCAGAACATCTCTGTGGGGGGATTCTGGGCATAGAGTGTTTCAGAAGCAACTCACATGATTCTGTTGTGTAGTCTGAGTTGAGAATCTTTGTTCTGGGCGAAACTTACTTATCTATGAGCCTTCAGAGATAATGATACCAAAGCAGTTAGTAGCCAGCAGCTGGGTGCTCCTTAAACTACAGACTCCAGTGCCCTCTGTCTGGCCCACTCAGGCTGCAGGGTGGCACCCTCCCATGCCAGGGAGTATCAGTTTCTGGAGCCAGCTTGAAGTTTGTGTTATCAGCAAGATTACAAAAGGTTCTCTGGGAACTTTCTTCTGCCTGATAATTGGGAAGGCAGCCTGAGTCAGAACAGGTTCACGTTGTACTCTTGCATGTGACAGCTAGTCTGGGAGACAATGAATCATTTCAGCTTTTTACAAGAAAGGCAGGAAAGAAATAGTTCTTACTGCTTCCCCTGCTGTTTTCTTGTTTAAGCCCCAAACTGCAACTAGATCAAGTCTAGTAGAATCATCTGCATTTTTACAGATGAGTAAACTGAGGCCCAAAGGAATTAAATGAATTTCCCGAGGTCACAAGGAAATGGCAGAGTTTTGATTTGGACTTGGGGCTGTCTGACTCCAAAGGCAATAGGCCATTGCATCATTTTTGCAAAATTCCTCTGGTGTTCCAGAAACATAGATATTAGGTAGGACTGACTACATAATTTATAGGTCCCAGTGCAAAATGAAACCATGGAGCCTCTTGTTAAAACATTGTTAAGAATTCAAGAAGACAGCACCAGAGCATTAAGCCAAGCACGAGGCCCTGTGTGACTATACAGATCATCCACCCATGAAGCCAGCCCTCTGTTAATCTGCACAGACTACATCTCAAACATTCTGGGCAGATACGAAGGTCTGCTCAGAATCACTGTGGTGGGGAGGTAGGAGGCCCCCATTGAACATGGAGATTCTGGATTGTGGTAATAGCTCTGTGAATAATTTCCTGTTATTCTTGCTGACCTTGAGCATGTTATTGAACCTTTTGGAGGTTCAGTTTACTTAACTGTATAGTTGAGATAGGGAGAAATGGGGAGTGTTTCAATGTTTCTCAAAATTTATTTACATTTTATTTATATACTACATTTTTAATGTAGTGACTATGATTGTGGACTCTGGAATTATACCACCTGAGTTCTAATTTGGCTTTGGTATATCCCTAGTGGCTCAGAGGTTAAAGCGTCTGCCTGCAATGCGGGAGACCTACGTTTGATCCCTGGGTCGGGATCCAGGGAAGATCCTGGAAGACCTGGGGAAGATCCCCTGGAGAACGAAATGGCAACCTACTCCAGTATTCTTGCCTGGAGAATCCCATGGACGGAGGAGCCTGGTGGGCTACAGTCCACGGGGTCGCAAAGAGTCGGACACGACTGAGCAACTTCACTTTATCACTTTATATTGTATGTGACCTCAGTCAAGTGCCTTAGTTTCCTCATCTGTAAAATGGATCTGGTTGTGTGGATTAAATAAGTTAATAGAAGTGAAGCCTTTGGAATGATGGCTGATATGTGGTAAGTGCGATATAAGTGTTATTTATCGCTTTGAATCATATGGCACATGTACTAACATTTTTTCTTCTGTTTAACTCACTTTTGAAATTTAAAAATAATTGGGCTTTCCTGGTGGTACCATGGATGAGAGTCTGCCTGCCAGTGCAGGGGACACGGGTTTGATCCCTGATCTGGGAAGATCCTACATGCCTTGGAGCAACCAGGCCTGTGTGCCACATCTACTGAGTCCTCGTGCTGCAAGTATTGAACCCTCGTGCCACAACTGCTGAAGCCTGTGCGCCTGGAGGCTGTGCTCCACAACAAAAGACACCACCGCAATGAGAAGCCCAAGCACTGAAATGAGAGCGTAGCTTCTGCTCGCAGCAACTAGAGAAAGCCTGGGAAAGCTTGAGTGCAGCAATGAAGACCCAGTACAGTCAAAATTAAAATAAATAAATTATTAAAAAAGCAATGATTTGAATATGTCTGTTTTTGTAGTGTTTGTGAAAGTAACAACCATACGATATTTTGAAAAGTTCATATACTCTCTAAAATCAGTCCAAATATCTATAGTGGAATGGTTACCACACTGTGGGTAACATTGCACTAGATATTGGAGGCTATATCTAGCTTGGATAGTCCAGGAAAAGATGAATACATTCTTGGGTATTTGTGTCTGTGCCTTTATAAATTTGACGAATACAGACTCTAATATTTCTACACACTTCAGTCATTTCTACCCATAGTATCATCTTTCCATTGGTTTGCTTCTTGTTCCAGTGGCAAAATGTTTAAACAGAAGCAAGAGATTGTGAATAAATCATGTGAGTGCTGAGAACTTTGACAAGTCAGTGGGGTCCTTTCCAGAGATCCCTTAAAGTCTAACAAGGGATGAGGCTTAGGTAGTGGAAAATTGGTACGAAATCCTTACAGGAAGGTGCAGGATGACCTTCAGAGGTGAGGAATCTTCTGGAATATATATACTCTTGCCTTTGATTACTGTGTTCCCCCCTGCCAACTTCCCTCTCTCTAAAACCTATCTTGTCGTCCAGTTCAAATTCTGCCTCCTTAAAGTCCTTCCCAACTATTCTGACTGAAAGTTTCCTTTTTCTTATTTGAAGAGTGCTTTATAATCACAGATAAGTATTTATTAAGCATGAACAACAATATGGTTTGGGAACAAAGGTCACCACGTTGAACATGCATATTCCTCATCTCAAGGAGTGGTTGGGCTACAACTCCACGAGTCTTTTTGTTGCCTTGCCCAGGCTGATTGATTCACACGTATTTATTTTGCCTCCCTTATTCTTTACTTTCCTATTCCTCAAAGCACCTAAGGACCCTCCTTAGCTAAGTATTTGTTGCCAGAGACCCCAGGGGTACCAAATTATATAGGAAATATAAAAATAATAAATAAGGAACCTTAAAATAAGCATTCACTTAAACATCTCTCTTAAGTTATCATGAGCACCTATCCCAAGCCATTTCATCAGGAATGGTCAAATATGTTAAACAGGTAAACTGATTCCAAAGGAAAATTAGAAATCTTGGGGAAGATACAGGATTGTCTGGGGCAGTTGCTTACCCACAAAGCACCAGACTGCAAACCGGATCCACGTGATGGTGGAGAGCTTTAGCATGAGATAGATGTTCACCAGCATGGCAAAGGCAGGCACAAAGGGGAGGCAGGGAGCCATGTAGGGCAGCTTCTTGGGGTTCTCTGGTTGCTGCAGGATCACAAACACCAGGGCGCTGATCAGCAGCACCATCAGAACGACTAGAAGGATGGCCCACCAGCTCTGCTCTGAGATGTAGTCAGAACCAAAGATGATGAAGGAGCAGAAGACGAACATGAGAATGAAGAGCAGGAGCACGCAGATGGTCACCGTGTGCCCTGTAGCGGCTGTGGGCCGGTCCATTTTGCCCGGAAGGCCCAGCTGGATCCTCATGGTGTAGTAACGGGGCCCAATCAGCTTCTTCAACTTGATGAGATAGATGTTTTCAGATTCATCGGCTTCTATGCCTGTGGTCATGTCCACGGTGCCGTAGTTTGGGTGGTTGACGTTGTAGGTTGACTTGTCTGATTTCCCTATGAGCATCTCATTGTCTCCCAAGGATGGCAGGTTCTTGGCCCCACATGTGTTGGTGGCTGGGCCGGAGAACTCTTCCCCTTCACTCACAGGAGAGCAGACTTCCTTCTCGCAGTCAGCCAGAATGCCCTCCTTCTTCTTCGTGTGCTCCTCAGACAGGAATTTGACAAAGCCGTCAATGTCACTCTCGGGCTGGTATCGAAGGAGCAAGACACAGACGGAGACCAGGGTGTAGGCGAGGAGGGTGCCGATGGACATCATCTCAATCAGGTCTCTCAAGCTGACTAATAGGGAGAGGAGAGCTGCCAGGAACCCCGAAACAATGCAGGCCACCACGGGGGTCTCTGTGTAGGAGCTCACGTGAGCCAGGAATCTGGAGGAGGGGCAAGCAGAGGGTTAACGGTGATTGACTCAACATGGTTTAACACCTCCTGGTCACTGCTTTAAATACTGTTGCTGTTCCTACTCCAGGATTTAGTTTCTGAAATATAATTTAAACAGAATCTATTTTAATTCCTTGGGTATGAGGCAAACTGCTCTATTAAAGTGCCTACTTCATTATGTGATGTGGTGGGTTGATTGAATCTAGGAGGTCCTCAGGAATCTAAATGGAAGCCCAGACTTTGCTATGAAGAGGGGATAGTTGAAGTCACATACCTGCCTGGTGGTCCTCTCCACCTGTGTTACCCAAAGTATGGTCCATGGATCAGCAGCGTTAGCAACACCTTGGAACTTGTTCGAAATACGTATTTTCAGGTTTCACCTACTATGTCAGATTCTCTGGGAGTGGGGCCCAACAAACTATACACTTTAAAAAACCTCTAGAGGATTCTGATTTATGCCAAAGCCTGAGAAGCTTGCTCCACAATGAAAGTACAGGGATTTGGTTGCAAAATAGCACAGTCATTAAGAACATGTGCTCGTGGATGAAAGCTAAATCTGGCCAGTTACTCACTGGAGAAGATAGAGAAGACCATCAAGGGTGATTGAATGACGGGGGCTTGTTTAGCAGTTCCTTAGACTTAGGTAGGCTCCCACCTTCCACCTTCCTCTCCTCCTGGCCCTCATTCTTGCTGCCCTTCCAGTCCTCTCTTATTTCCGTGATTCACACAAGACTATAAACTGCTCAGAGGCCTAGCATCTCTTGGTTTTCTTTGACAGCAGAAAGACCTTTTGGATGTGTGAAGTTGTCACATCTCCACCGCAGTCAGCCTCCAGCTCCCCCACGGTCTCAGCTCTGACCCAGTGGTGACCTCAGAGGGTATGCACAGGAACTGCTGCAGAAGGTGACAGCTAATGGCGGAGGTAAGGTTTCTGAGCTGGGCCCCTCTGAATGCCTGAGACCTCCTTGGAAGTTTGCTCCTTGTTCGGTGCACTTGAAGAATGCTTTACCTGCAAGTTCCTCACACAGGAGGCACGAGGCATCAAGAGATGGGGCCACATGCCCTGTGTACCGTGGGCAGATAGGCTACTTCCTGGCCAGATTAGGCGACTGGAAGTGTCAGTGTCTTGATGTAGTTAAAAATCTGGTCATTGTGGTCAAACAGTCCTGGGTTCAAATCCTGACCGCCCCCCCCCCCCCCCCCCCCAGCAACTGGGGGATTCGGGGCAAGTTTTTGCTTTTTTACCTCTCTGAGTTTTCATCTAGTACACTGTTCTGTTAAATAGAGTTATTGTGATGACTAATGGGATACCATATACCTGGGATACACAGATGGTCAATAAATGGTGGTAGTCATTGCTACTATTACTAGGTTCTGCTCAGAGGGTCTTATCCTCTCTTTGATTGTAACTTTGAACTTTTTTCAACTTCAGAGGGGCAGTTGTCAGGGCTCAATGTGAGGGCAAGCCTAAGATGCCCCTGGGATGGGTCCTTCCTTCCAGAGGCCACCCATGTAGCATTTTGGCACCCACCATCTTTACGAAGGAGCCGACAGTGTCAAATAAAAGGGGAGGGGCAGTTGGGGGAACAAACCAGTTTGTGGCTAGATTGAGGGACCCAGAGTCAAACTGAGGGGCTGTTTTAGGATCTAAATTATTTTCACTCAAACTCTTTGCCAAGATATATGACAAGTTCCATGGTCCATGTGACAGGGAAGATGGGTGACAGTCTCCCTGGACAGGCATGGAAGAGTAAAATAAATGCCACGAGCATAGCCCTTACCTGAAGAGGAGCCCATCGCCGGCCATGGCATAGATGACCCTCGGCATTGGGAAGAGGGAGCCCAGCAAGCTGACCGTCAGTCCTGCAACCGACCCAATGGCCACGACGAACTTTGCTGCATAGAAGCCACGAGCCACAAACATCTCCATGAGTGGGGACTCCGTGTCAATGGTGTCATATGGCACCATCAGAGTTAGGATCATGCTCACCTGTTAAAACAAGATGAAACGTGGTTGGAGGTAGAGGGATCAGTCTGATGCATGGGTGGGTGTCCCATAGCAGAGGAAAGAGACCTGGTCCTGCATGGGAGCCTGCATCTGCCACTTCCTGGTGTGTGCTTTACTTTAGACAAGTCATCTGGCCTCTGGAGCTCTTGGTCTCAGGATTTCCTCTGAAAATCTCTCTCTGGTCCTTTCATATCTGAGGAATAAGTCTGCTGGTATTTCAGCTCCTGAAAGTGGAGCTACCTGGATAGTTCAATGAAGAGCAGGTATTATCTGATGGCAGGACCTGTAGCCAGAGGCCCTGGAGCCAGGGCACTGTGCCCTCATGGACAAGACTCATTTCTTTTGTACTTAAGACCACTATGGCTTTGCTTAACCAGGACCTGTTTCTCCTCACATGTCATAGATCTACCAAGACATCCCTCCCCTATAATTGGCCCCAGGCAATGGAGACGCCAGTCATAAGGCCAGGAGACCCCTGGGCTGTGAAGGCCAATCCTGGCATCATTGAGGGAGTTCAGAGCCTGAAAAGGAGAGAGTGGTTCATTTCTAGATCACTTTTTCGCCTTATGTCTTAGGAGCCAAGATCCCCCAGTGAAACAAAGTGGCCACCGGGGAGGCTGGCAAGATGTGTGACCACAGCCCAGCAGTGTGGCTCTTCTCCTGGCGGTAGAGTGCGCCTGGTGACCAACACAAGACCAAACAACTCTTGAGGCGTGGTTAGGGCCCACACATTCTAAAAGGGAATCTGTCCCAGTAACATCATCACTTGCAACATCCTCTTTGGGGATGTGGTGGGGTAGACTGGAGGAGAGTGGGGTGGATTCTTACAGCAATTCTCGGTGGGTCTCCTGCCCATGTTCGATTAGGGCAATATGTGGTAGACTTACTCTGTAGCCTATAAAGCACTATCCTAAGGAAGGAACTGTGATTAACTTTATTGTGTGTGCTGCAAGGGTTGACTCCTGGAGGAGGGGAAGGTATGAGGTGGTACAGGAGGGGGAATACGCAGCAGAGTGTCTCTGTTGCTCCCCCTGCTGCCCCTCCCCCCACACTGTTCCTGAACATTCTGTCTACAGGGATAATCAGGGCTGGGTAAGGTAAGTTGCATGCATGTTGCATAAGCTCTGTGCTCAGTTGTGTCTGACTCTTTGTGACCCCATGGACTGTAGCCCTTCAGGCTCCTCTGTCTGTGGGATTTTCCCTGCAAGAATACTGGAGTGGGTTGACATGCCCTTTTCCAGGGAATCTTCTGCATCCAGGGATCCAACCCATGTCTCCTGTATTGGCAGGTGGGTTCTTTACCACTAACACCGCCTGAGAAGCCATGTGCATAGGGGAAATGATAATTGACTATCCATGAAGAGAAACGTTTTGGTGGGCAAACCATATCCAGTGCTGCTCCCATGTTTTCCTTTGGCTTCCAGGACGATCCTGTTTTCTCCTTCCCCACTCTAGGGGAGCCTTGCCTCTTTGCTGCTGGGAAGCTCCCAGAAGACAGAAGAGCATTGAGGAGGGTGCACAGAGGCCTACAATGCCTCTGCTTGCTCGCACACCCACCCGTTACTGCCAGCCTATGATCTGAACTCCTTGGACGGCAGCCCACTCCCTGCATGCTCCCCCCACCACCCCCACTCCCCGGCACCGGATGCCGGGATGCCGAGAGCCTGTGCATGGGGCGGAGCAGGGATGTGAGCCACGGCCCAAGTGAGGGCCTGGGGCTTCTCCTGTGTCCAGCTTGAAACCCTGATTTTCTCCCTGTCATCAGTGGGTGGGGTGAGCTTGAGCCCGTGTTAAAAGAGGGAGCAACATGAACATCTGCGTACAAACACCATGAATGCACAAGTGAAGGATTACTTCCTGACAGAAGGAAACCCAGTCTCAGAGCCACGTTTAAGGTCAAATATGAAAAGTCCATGTGGAAGGTGCCATAATAAGCCTTTGTTACTTACAGATACATATGCTGTCAGGCAGATGACTAGGGAGGCGGTGATAGCATAAGGGATGGATGTGTTGGGATTCTTGGCTTCCTCTCCAGTGGTGGCGATGATGTCAAAGCCAATGAAAGCATAGAAACATGTGGCTGCTCCTTGCAGCACCTATAGAGATGAAAACATTTGAAATATTTAGAGTGTCAGTGGATCACCAGCGCCTGACACGTGGGCCCCTTAATTGCCCGATGGTCAGCAGATTACTGACTATGGGGTCGCTCAGAGTCGGACACGACTGAAGTGACTTAGCAGCAGCAGAGAGGGTAACATGGTGGAACTTGTGCTAAAGGCTTGAGTTCTGACTTCTACTAGCTGTGTGACACTGGGAAATTTCTTCATGTATAAGATGAAGATAAGAAGAATTATGCCCAAATAAAAATTAGGTTCATTCAACACATTGAAATCATTTTTGGAAGTAAGTGGGCTTATAAGTAAATCAGTAAGTTGGCTGCCCCTATGTCTTGGGGGAACTCATTAATTTCTTTGTTCTTTATTTTCATTTAGTGGTTCTCAACCATAACCAGGGGCTGTGTGATAACCGCTAGGAAATGTTTGGAAATGTGGGGAGGTACTTGTGACTGACACAGAGACATGGAGTGTGCGCTTCTGGCATTTAGTAGGGGTCTCAGATGCAGTTGCACAAATTCTCCTGCTCAAATCACTGCTAGTGATCCTGGTAGATCATTTTCAGGGTATCTTCCAGATGTTAAATGATATAAAGGATTTATAGATTTTTCAGGTAGACTCTTGTCTTCCATGGAAAGAAAGGGAGAACTGATTTTGGGGGTTTGAGCAGTCTAGTTGGGCTACATGGCTGGGGAAGGGATGAAGAGTGAGGCAGAGTGAAGCTGGGGAGGTGGTATCCAGTGACATCTGCTGGATGTCTGTCTGATAGGAGCCTATGTGATTCCAAAGATAGTTGTAATTTGATGGGTCAAGATGTCAGTGAAAATCCTCCATTGAGGAGCATGTAACTTTCTTCCAAAGAATTTTTCAAAGTTTAAATTCTGTTTTCCCAGCTTAGCATTCTCATTACCAGCTGAAAGTAAGAAATGTTTGGGGATATCCTTTCAGGGGAAGATGAAAGAGATTTTTCTGGATTTTCTGTGTATGGGGTGAAGGCATTTGACACCATGCAAAATGGCAACCCACTCGAGTGTTCTTGCCTGGAGAATCCCAGGGATGGGGGAGCCTGGTGGGCTGCTGTCTATGGGGTCGCACAGAGTCGGACACGACTGAAGCGACTTAGCAGCAGCAGCAGCAGCAAACTCTAGCTAGGAGTCCAGGAGTGTGGCTCATTGTAGACTGGGCCAGTTTTTCCTTTTTGTCCATATTTGGTTTATAAAGGATGAAATTCTAAAAATGTGCCAAGCAGATACCTGTCCCTAAATTTTCACTCTTACCTTTCTGACTGACTTCTCAATAAGTAAAAGGCATAATACAAAGAACTAGAACCTACAAAGTACATCACAAAATGGAAGATCGTCTCAAACTTTCAAAAGCAACATTTGCTCATCTGTAAAAGGAGTTAGTCTCTTCTCTAGTCTCTCCCATTCGGGCTCTAATGCTTCAGTTCTCTAATTGGGGGCTCTTATTCTGGGGTCCATGCAATTCAGGAGAGTCTGAGAATTTTGATGAGAAAAATAAATCTTTATTTTCCTTACCCTTCTATTGAATGTTATCATTTCTTTTGATTATGAGCATAGATGACTAACAGTATTGTGATATTTGTCACCAGTCAGATATTTTCCCAATCATATTAGTTGTTGCAGAGATCTTGAAATACCATTTGTGCTCATTGCTACTTCCAATTTATGTTAGTTGTTAGACAGATATTAATATTTAAAACACTAGTAAAGAAGCCCATGGTTATATCACAATTTAAAAATATTTTTGTAACTGTATTTCAATTTACAGTTGACTCTTGAACAATGTGGGGGTTAGGGATGCTGACCCCAGCACAGTTGAAAATTCGAGTATACTTATCCTGGCCCTCTGTGTCCGTGGTTCCTTGTGTACTTGATTCCTCCATATCTGTGGTTCCATGTCCACAGATTCAGCCAACCACTCACTGATGTAGTACCATAGTATTTACTTTTGAAAAAAAAATGTAACAGCCTGATTCAAACTGCTGCTGTTCATAGGTTAACTGTAATTGGTTTCTTTCGAACTTCTATGTAATTAGGTTATTCATTTATAAACACAGTTTATATACAATATAAATACAATCCCAAAGGAGTTCATCTGCTTCACCAGACTGCCAAGGAGTCTACTACACACACAAAAGTCTAAGAACTCCTGATCTATTCTAGTAGAAAGAACTTCCATACAAGCAGTTGTCACCAGGGGGCTACTATCTGGGAGAGGAGATAACTCCCACTTTCACTCCAGCAGAGTCCTGCATTTCAGGGTGTGGAAAGTGTCTTGCCTCCAGACAAGGAGATCAAAGAGATCTCACCTCATGGTACACGGAGGTTCACAGGTTTGGAAAGGTACTTGTTTTCACTTGTCTAAAAAATGTTTCTGGTGTTCAAGGATGGATGGATGCTGGAATTTCAGGCTCACCAAGCTGCCCCAATCCAGGAAGGCCTTGCTTTAAGACAGCTTCCAGAAAAACAGGTCCTGCTTTCTCTTCCTTTAACATCTTTCTTTCCATACATACACACACACACACACACACACACACACACACACACACACCTCTTAAAAATCATACAGTGACATTTTATGACAATCAGTCTGATGATGCAATCAATTCCAATTAGGATGTCCCAGGGCTACAGTGCCATACCACTTGGAGTGATCAGTGCTGGATGGTCTTAGATACTGGAAGAGCTCCCTGCTGAGGACAGGAGGGTGGGAAGGTCCTAAGTAAGAATTCAGGGCCAAGCTACCCTGGAAAAAGTTAAAAGAGACATGTGTACCCCAGTGTTCATTGCAGCACTGTTTACAATAGCTAGGACATGGAAGCAACCTAGATGTCCATTGGCAGATGAATGGATAAGAAAGCTATTGTGTTCATATACACAATAGAATATTACTCAGCTATTAAAAAGAATGCATTTGAATCAGTCCTAATGAGGTGGATGAAACTGGAACCTATTATACAGAGTGAAGTAAGTCAGAAAGAAAAACACCAATACAGTATAATAACGCACACATGTGGAATTTAGCAAGATGGTAACGATGACCCTATATGCGAGACAGCAAAAGAGACACAGATGTAAAGAACAGACTTTTGGACTCTGTGGGAGAAGACGAGGGTGGGATGATTTGAGAGATTAGCATTGAAACATGTATATTACCATATATGAAATAGATCACCAGCCAGGTTTGATGCATGAGACAGGGTGCTCAGGGCTGGTGCACTGGGACAACCCTGAGGGATGGGATGGGGAGGGAGGTGGGAGAGGGGTTCAGGATGGGGGACACATGTACACCCATGGTCGATTCATGTGATACATGGCAAAACCGCTACAATATTGTAAAGTAATTAGCCTCCAATTAAAATAAATAAATTTACCAAAAAAAAAAATAAAATAAAATAAAGTGAGAGGTCTAAACCATGCCGTAAGATTAACTGAGGACACAGGGAGGACACAGGGAGGCCCAACTGAAAGAGAAGGCTCAGTGGGAGATGCCTCCAAGACACAGGTATCTTGGAGCAACACCTTCCAATTTTGAAGTATGACTCATAGTTGTTGGAGGAGAGGTGCACTGTAGGCTCCAGGGGGAATCTCAGAGCTGTGTGTATGGGTGGATAGGACTTTGTTAGGAGTGCAGATTCTATAGCCTGTCAGACCTTGATTGGTTCTGCCAAGAACTAGCTTGGTGACATAGAACAAGTTCCTAACCCCATGGGGCTTCATTTTCTTTATCACTTAAATGGAAATAAAAATAGTATTTAGCTCATTGGATTGTTACAAGGATTAAATGAGATAGTCCACCACGGTTGTAGAATATATGCTCAGTTACTCAGTCATGTCTGACTCTCTGTGTGGCCTCATGGAGTGTAGCCCGCCAGGCTCCTCTGTCCATGAGATTCTCCAGGCAAGAATGCTGGAGTGGGTTGCCACTTCCTTCTCCAGGGGATCTTCCCAACCCAGGGGTCAAACCCGAGTCTTTTGTATTTCCTGCTTTGGCAGGAGGATTCTTTACCACTAGCACCACCTGGGTAGGTGCTTAATAAATACTGCTTTTATCAGTAATATTTTTATTACTATTGTAAGTTTTTCTAGAACAGATGAAACCAAGGACACAAACAAATTCCTCCTCTTCTTCCTCCTTATTTTTCTTTTAGAACTTGATGCCTATTTTATTAACTGCTCCCATGAACCAGGAACTGTGCTTAGTGATATGGATACAGTCATGTGCAAAAAGTACTCTGAGCATGACCTCCTGGGGTTAGGACCCTAGAGGACACTGCAAGACCAGAAATGCTACCTTGATTGTGATGACAAATTGATCAAGATTAGCAAATACCTACATTATTACAAAGCAGAGACATCATTTTACCAACAAGGGTCCATATAGTCAAAGCTATGGTTTTTCCAGTAGTCATGTATGTATGTGAGAGTTGGACTATAAAGAAAGCTGAGTGCTGAAGAATTGATGCTTTTCAACTGTGGTGTTGGAGATGACTCTTGAGAGTCCCTTGGACAGCAAGGAGATACAACCAGTCCATCCTAAAGAAAAGCAGTCCTGAATATTCACTGGAAGGACGGATGCTAAAGCTGAAGCTCCAATAATTTGTTCACCTGATGTGAAGAAGTGACTCATTGGAAAAGACCCTAATGCTGGGAAAGATTGAAGGCAGGAGAAGAAGGGGATGAACAGAGGATGAAATGGTTGGATGGCATCACCAACTTGATGGACATGAGTTTGAGCAAGCTCCGGGAGTTGGTATGAACAGGGAAGCCTGGTGTGCTGCAGTCCATGGGGTCACTGAGTTGGACACAACTGAGCAACTGAACTGAACATTATTTGTAAAACACAGATGCTATTTCCCAAATGAGTGAAAGCACGAATGGCAATTACTGATAATGATTAGATACCAGAAAATTAACTATGGGAACTAGGTTAGTTGGGAAGAGAGAGAATAAGTTTGCAAAGAGAATGTCTGTTAGCCCCAATTTGCACATAGATGCAAATTGCAAATGCATGTTAGCCCCAATTTGTAGAACTAGAAAGCAGTTATGATTGAAGAAAGACTAAACAGATCAAAAGTAGACCATCTGGAGGTTCTACTGTGATGGGAAGGCCATGAAATTTAACTCAAATGGTTCAAATGGAATGATTTCGATGAAGGGACTCTAGGGGTCAAGGCTGAGAGGAAGTGAGGAAGAAGTACCCTGGCCTGTTCTCTTCTCCCCTTCTGATCTCCTGATTGATATCTCCCATTGGCTAACCCTAACAGGAAGCCACCAGCAGGGGGTCTTCTGGAGCACAGACCAGAGCAGGAGGAGTAGAGAGGTGATCTGAGGGAGTGTGGGCAAATGGAAGAAAAGCAGCACACCTGCCAGGATGGAACAGACTCTGGCCTAGAAGATAGAGATTAAATAAACAGATTATTTAAGAAAAGATAATACCTTAACAAATTGGGTCACCTTTTTACATGAGTTAATTTCATTGAGTTTTTTTTTGTGTGTGTGTGTGTGTCCTTCAAGCAAATAATCCCTGGTTGGTAAATACAATAAAGCCATGAAATGAAACCGCATGGGTGTGTCTCTACCCCCAAACCGCTAAATCTGCTCTCTACTTCACTCTACCCAGATTTCAGATCGAGCCTCTGGTATTTATAATTAGGATACACTTCCATGCTTGAAAGAATGTGTTTAGTACCCAGGGGTGAGCATCTGTGAATTAAATTAGTGGGTGAAGCGTGTGTGTGTGTATACATGTTTCTGCCTTCATCAGTACTTATCCTAACTTTGCTTTAATGTCTTACATAAATAAAAACCAGTATTGACTTTTCACTTTGATGACATCACTGGAAATTATTTTCCAAGGTCAACCTGGTAAAGCTGCTCAGCCACACGATGCAGGTCAGTCTTTCCCTCTACAGAGCTTTGTGGGGCAGCAGTACCTGCCTCAGTTGCTGGAGGACTGTTGCTTAATTCGTTGACAAAAGAATGTCATTGCCAGCCTGCCACTCAACTTCAGGGATCCCTAAAAGCTGGGATCCCTGTGCCTTGCTGATATTTGAGAGGCATTAGGATGAGGCGGCTCTCCACATTCTACCTTAGATATGCCCATGAGATAATTAGGCACCTTTGTGTAATTCACTCTCAAGGTAACAAGACAAAACTCCAACTTCAGCAGCATTTCCTACCACCCTCTTGCTCCAGACCTGTTAGCGGCCTGTCCACAGCGATAGTGGAATGTGCTAATAGGTTCCAGCAAGTGGATTCAAATGTGGAGACATGGAAAACAGCTTTTCCTCTTTTTGGAGACTGTCAGCATTCCCCACAAATACTTGCTCTGAACCATTTTCCTGGGAGCTATTTGTGCTGATAGAATGTTTTATTTGGTCAAAGAGAAACCATAAGATAGCATCAAGAACAAATAACATACAGTGAATACGCATCCAACAATGTTCAGGGGCTGAGGAATTGCAGATGGAAGTGGGGTTCAGCTGAGGGCCAGCAGTTACTTGATATAGGGAAAAAATGTTTGTTGTTCTTAAGCTCTTCAAGACCAAAGAAGCATTTGACCCAGAACCCGTAAGTGAGTAAACCATTCGTTATGCTATTTTCTTTGGAAGGAAGTGTTTGGAACAGGAAAGACTAGGCTTCTGATGGGTCCGTGGCCAGAGGATGGATTGCTCATTAACCCTTTAGAAGTCCTTGAGAGTTGTGTTTTAAGTCACGTAACAGTATCCGTATAAACCATTCCCTCCACAATGGTGTCCTCCATCCTGTCTTACCTATCGGGACTGAAGAAGAAAGTGGGTTGGTACTCTGAACTTGTCAGTCCCCTTGTCAGAGGTGGGCTTCCCTTGTGGCTCAGATGGTAAAGAATCTGCCTGCTGTGCAGGAGACTCAGGTTCAATCCCTGGGTTGGGAAGATCCCCTGGAGAAGGAAATAGCAACCCATTCCAGTAAACTTGCCTGGAAAATTCCATGGACAGAGGAGCCTGGCCAGGCTACAGTCCATGGAGTTGCAAAGAGTTGGATATGCCTGAGTGACTAACAAATTTCATCAGATTTTTTTTTTTTTTGGTCGGAGTTGGGGGTCAGATTTTCCCTAAGGAGTGAGGAAGTTCATGCAGTTGGCAAGTAGGCAACTTGATTTTGCTGACAGTTGTTAGAGAACAGAGTAGGGAGTGTGTTTATTCACTTGGTGGATGATATGCTCATGAGAAAGTGTGAGATCTCAAAAAATACCATGTATATTCAGAGTGGCCTTGCTGGACTGGAAAAGTGACCTAAAACCAAAGTCAAGAAAGAACAGGTCCAGGCAGAGGGCTGGGGAGGAGATGTGCGATGCAGAAATCCGAGGCCAGGCAGAGAGGATGAGTCAGCACCGTCTTCATGCTGGGCTGTCCTTTGTGCTCAGATGATGTTTTTAGGGACAGCCACTAGGACACAGATTTGAATTTCCTGCAGGGAAAGAGGACTCACAGGGAAAAATCCAAAATCCCAGCCAGGTTTATATGGTACCAACGACCAGCCTACTCCAGGTAGTAGGTTTGGGTTGGAGTGAGGTCAGTGGCCAAAGGTGCAAAAAAAAGACAGTTGGTCCCATGCGTGAGGTCCTGGGACCCGTGGAGTAAATAAGGACTTTGACTCCTCCAGGACCGGAGTTGAATTTCATTCTATTATGGTCTAAACCTGTGATCTTAACTTTTCTTGTGCTCAGTTGCTCAGTCAGGTCTGACTCTTTGTGACCCCACAGACTGTAGCCTGCCAGGTTCCTCTGTCCATTGGATTCTCCAGACAAGAATACTGGAGTGGGTTACATGCCCCTCTCCAGGGGATCTTCCTGACCCAGGGATCGAACTCATGTCTCCTATGTCTCCTGCCTTGGCAGGAGGGTTCTTTACCACTAGCACCACCTGGGAAACCCAGACTTAACTATCCTCCCATCTTAATGCTCCTCCCAGCTCCAAGACTCCAAGTCTTTGTGAAGCTTAAAGGCAGTGTTGCTGCTAAGTCGCTTCAGTCGTGTCCGACTCTGTGCGACCCCATAGACAGCAGCCTACCAGGCTCTCCGCCCATGGGATTTTCCAGGCAAGAGTACTGGAGTGGGGTGCCATTGTCTTCCCCGAAAGGAAGTGTTAAGAAGACTCAGAAGGCAGGGGTCATCATACACAAGGTACTCGAGATAGTGGAGGGGGCTTTGGAGCCATACACCTGAGCGGGGATTTCAGTCCTGGCACTGACTAGCTAAGTGACTTCCGGCAAGTTACCAGCTTCTCCGAGCCTTGAGTTCTCCATCTGTAAGTTGCGGATAGCGGCACCTACTTCAAAGTTTTGTTGTAAGAGTGAGATAATATCCATAGAGCATGTGCCCACCCAGAAGGTAGTGGGTAAATTCTAGCTCCTTCCTCCATCATGATCATTGTTGCTAATTATACAATGTGGACTTAAAAATGTCTAAGGTTTTATTATCTTTTTGGAAACATTTGGTGCAATTAGTTTAACCACCTGATAGATGAGAAAACTGGAAAGCAGAGAAGTTAATTGTTGGCCAAAGCCTTACAGTAAGTCCCTGACCCAGTAATTTCTTACATTGTTAAGAAAAGGGTGAGAACATTTTCATGTGCTCTGATGGAAATGCAGTGGAGTTCTGGGAAAACATTCTTTCTTTGTCACGATTATCATTTGTTGTTTTCTTATATGATAGGAAGGGAACAATTTGTATCATAAGAAAACATAGACTTGGGGATCCAGAATGGGGTCAACAGTGTTTCTTTGTCTCTTCTTCTGGTTTTAACCAGTTTGAGGATTTATTCACCTCAAGGAGGAGGGATGAACTCTGTGATTCTGCAGAATTCTTACTGATAAGCAGAAGACTAGAAACGTTGGTTTAAACTGTTTCTTGCTTATTTCTCTTCACTGAACAGAATGGCATGGTTTAGAATACACAGAAGTTATTTTGAGTGTTCTCCAAGAGCAATTTCTGGTCCCTGGAAAGCCAGTGTAAGCAAAGACTGCAAAAGCAAATCTGGTGGAATCCTGGCTGTCTGTCACTGATGCTGGGTGGGCTTGTCTTCTGGCCTCAGCTTCTTTATCTGTTAAGTGAGGGGGTGGGACCAGGGGGCCTCTAAGATCCCTTCTAGCTCGAACTTCTCTGATTTCTGTTCTACAGTTTGAGAAAAAGAAGAATGGGCGAGCGAATTTTACCAGTAAATCCGTAAAGGTGGCATTTTTAGTCATATAGAGGAAGAATTCAGGTGTGACTTAGAACTAGCACTTGTCAGTATAAAGAATTTGCTGCTTGGACCTTTCCACCTTTCTTTAGCATAAACCACACCATCAGATCACCGGGATGAGATCTGAAGATTTTGGTCCAGCCCACTCTTTTGTCAATCCCCAGACCACACCAGTGGGCTTCTCTGCTCTCAGACCCCAACAGGACTCTCCACCTTGGATCAAACATTGAGTTTAGATTTGAGAACTGTTCCTTTCTTAGTTCCATACTGAAGCAATGCTCACCCCTTCCTTGCCTGCTCACTGTTTGGGCCTCTTTTACTGCTTGTCTATTTACCAGCTGTCTGAACTGAGCAGTCCTATAGAGAGATTCTATAGGGCTGAGCTGTTCATGTGCAGGCTTTGGAATCAGACAGTCCTGTCTTTGGCTCCTAACTTGGGAACTTATGCTATGTGCTTAGTAGCAAGTCATTTGACCCCTCTGAGTATTGAGTTTTTTCATCTGTAAGACTAGAATGTAAATATCCTCCTTGCAAGGTTATTGAATGAATGTTAGTCTCTTAGTCATGTGACTCTTTGTGACCCCATGGACTGTTGCCAGGCTCCTCTGTCCCTGGAATTCTCCAGGAAAGAATACTGGAGTGGGTAACCATTTCCTTCTCCAGGGAATCTTCCCGACCCAGGGATAGAATCCCAGTCTCCTAAATTGCAGGAAGATTAAATGAGATATTATATGCAGAATTAGGCATAATTGCAAGTGATCAAAACTTCAAATCTATTATCATTTTCCATATAATATAGGAGCTCAAGAAATGTTTGTGAAACAGCTAAATAAAAAAGAACCATTTCTTCAGAACATTCTGATGAAATTTGGATAAAAGGTGATGAAGAGAGTGCCATGAAGGTTATGGGACAAGCAGCATTTCCTTTAACTCATGTCTCAAACAGGTCATAGGGTAGTAGGCAGAGCGTGCAGCAGGTACACCCACAGGGATTTAGGAATGAACTTACCCCTGACCAGCCATAGGGCAAGAATTGGCCCTCAGCCCAGTATTTCCCATTGATGAAGAAGAAGCCTGCAATCATGATGAACACCCACACGGCCAGGTTCAGCACATTGAGTACATTGTTGAAGCCCACAGAATTCTTCACCCCCAGTGCGACGATGATGGTGACGATGATTGCGATCACCAAAGCCAGAAGGTCTGGGTATGATTGTTCTCCTTTCCCTAGAGGGATAAGATGTGAATTAATAATATTGTCCAGGCCCACCTAGTGCATCTGCACTCAGCTTAGAGAAGGGTGGTCAGTGTGTCGTGGAAGGAGAAGGGACTGTGTGTGTGTGGTCCACAGGTGTCTAGTTGCAAATGGGAAGGTTTTGGTATATAGGTGAGATGACCTGATATCCCGGACCAAAAATTGGGATTCATAATATGACAACTACAGCAGTTCCTCTGGAGCCATAGCATGGGACATCCGAAGTCAGGGCTATCCAAGGACATTCAAATGTATACACGGATCTACCATGTTATTTGAACGATTTTATCTTCATTGTCGTTTACTTTATAGCCCATAAATATTCCATTTCATTCCAGCAATCTCTTTATTAGGAAAATTTAAAATGTGTGTCTTTGACGATTACTGGAAGAAGGGTGTACTTTCCATTTGTGTGATTGCAAAGAAGATGGCTGGGGAACTCTCTCGCCTGTTTGGTCTTGTCTGTTGGCCAGTGGACTCCTGCCCTCTATAGAGGGAAAGTGGCACTGCTTCAGCAGGCAGGCTCCTGGATTTCAGCTCAACTCTGACCTGTAACCAGCTGTGTGGTCGTGGGCAAATGTCTCCTTTCTCTGAACCTCATCTGTAAAGTGAAAAACTGGGGCTACCTGATTTTGGAGGACCCTTTCGGGCCTAAACTTTATGAAATCAGTATCCTGAGAAGATGTTTTCTTCATATTTTTAAATTTTCTCATGGTATCTAGGTGCTCAGCATTTTGGTCAGCTCTTCTGAGACAGGGGCACCAATGACTTGTATGCAGCCACTGAGTTAGTCCCTGGATGTTTTGGGGCAAGACTTCCAAAGTCTCCTCCACTACAGTTTAGCTTCCCTTGATTGTGAAGGGATAGTCAGATGACAGAATGGAAGGTGGGGCTCAGAAGCTGAAATCTCAAGGTATTTGTTACATGAGCTTCTGGTTATTTAGTATTCACTCATTTTGTTATACCCATTCATTTTGTTTCTTTTAAATATATTCCCTTATTTAAAAATTAATGCATGCTGATTTAGGAAAAATTTTTAAAAATCTTCTAAAGAATCCATCAGAGAAGTTCCTCATAGTTTTCTATTTCTTTTTCCAAATTACTCATATTTTTATATAGTTATTAACGTGATACATATACATACAATTTGTGTCCTTTGTCATACAGAATTACATTAAAAACATTCCATGCTCTTACAACAGACTTCCTGGTCATCCTTTTAATTGCTAGCTATGTTATACACTGCCATAGTTTACTTAATCAGTTGCTCCAATGTAGAATCCTTAAACAGTTTCTAATTGTTTTGTTATTATAAACAAGGCTGTGATGAACATTTTTTCATATAAAACTTTTATGGAAATTAGAATAGTTTCCTTAGGACAGATTCATTCATCCATTACTTGGCAAAAAAAAAGACATATTAAGGCCCTTGGTACTTTTTGCCAAATTGCATCCTGAAAGAGGAGCCCCTTTATTTGGCTTAGTGAGTTTGCATGTTGGAGTTAGAGGCTGTGGCAGTCTCACCCAGGCCGTTGAGGGTTCCCACGCTGTCCACCATCCAGCGGCTGATGGTGTGGTTGGCCAGCGAGTCAAACATGCTGCTCAGAGCGCTGGCGCCGGCCGCGGTGCCAATCAAGTACTCCAGGATCAGGTTCCAGCCAATGAAAAATGCCACAAACTCCCCGACAGTTACGTAGCTATAGGTGTAGGCTGACCCTGTGGTCTTCGGGACGCGAACTCCAAACTCTGCATAGCAGACACCTGCATGGGACACACACATGAAAGGTGGATTTCAGGAGATGAGCTAACCTTTTGGTGGCTAACCATCTGGGATAGATAATCCTGGACATCTCTGGGGTCTTAGAACAAGTATGCAAAGTTTTATGTAAATGAATCAATTCAAAGCCAGTTCTGATGTCTTTCAACTTTACTTCTGTAAAAAGTCTAAACCCGAATGCCAGACCAAATTCTAAGGAACGATTAGAAACTGATCTTATTAGAAAAACTCCCATTTATTGTATGTGTCTCTGTTGTTGTTCCTTAAGTGTCAGATATCCTGAGTGAACTTGGGTCTAATTCATTATGACTATACAATTGATGTCACCAAGGTTAGATTATGTTAGCATTCTTCTCTTTTCATTTTTATTTGTTACAAAATGTGTTCCTCATTTAAGGGTGATACCTGGAGCAATCTTTGAAAATCCTGTACTATATGGGATGGGGGGGGGTAATTAACAATGCAAATATAAATAAATGACTAGTTATTAACTAGGAAATTTGCACATGCATAAGATAATCTAATGAACACCTTTAGAGTATCTCCTATGTGCTTGGCAAGATACCAAATGCTGGGAATAGAAAAAAGACAAATGAGGCAGAGCCTTGCCTTCAAGTAGAACTATGCCAGGAAATCCCCACACTTTGTAGGCTGTAGGAGCTCAGTAATGCAGAAACGAATAGGAACACAGAGAGCAGAGATGAGACGTGTGCATCAGCTGGTTTTGAGGTATATGGAGGAATTAATTGGACTCAGAAGGTGGACTATGAGGCAAAGGCATGGTGGGGAGAGACTGTATGAAGTTTTGGGTGGAAGGGGATGTGCACTGGGGGACTGGGAGGAGACGAGGCTGGAGAGGCAGGCAGAAGTCACATGTTTTCCAAAGTGGGTCTGGTGGGACACTTCTACCAGAGTCATCTATTACACTTGATCTTAGCCAGAAGGCCAAGAAGTGATCAGAGTCATCTATTGAGTTGTGATTTCAGGAGATGGGGACCAGGAATATGCATTTTAATAAGCTTGCCACTTATATTTGAGAAACACTGGTGTATAGCTCATTTTTTGTTTTATAGCATTAGAAATTAAATTAGAAAGGGGCTGGGAGTATATAAAACTTCTGGAAGTTGGGAGAATATTCTACATTGTACTAAAAACTCTAGATTTTGGGCCAGTGGGTGGGGTACTGAGTGGGAGGACAGAGCAACAGCTTGGAGGAGACACACCAGGATGGGAGATAGAGGTAGAGGGGAACGCGAAGTAAACATTACTGTCCGTGCCAGTTTTGTTCAGGGCCAGCCCTGCGGTTCTCATCACAAATCAGGGAAATATTGTTCATTCTTTTGTGACTGGAGAGAGCAAGTTTCTTCTCCTTTGGAAGAGAGTAAAAATCAATGCACGGATGCAAAAGCAGAGATGTCAGAAGCTGTGACACAATGCGTGACTACAAGTGAGGCGGCCTCTCTTCCTTTCCCCTCGGGCGTCAGTGTCGGCGCCTCCATATGGAAGGAGCCCTGGACAGCTGGGTTGCCGTCTTGTCTCAACTCTGCCTCGAACCTGTGCACCTCGTTATGTGTTTCTTTCCTTGTAAGGTTGGAGAAGGAAATGGCAACCCACTCCAGTATTCTTGCCTGGAAAATCCCATGGACGGCGGAGCCTGGTGGGCTGCAGTCCATGGGGTCGCTGAGAGTTGGACACGACTGAGCGACTTCACTTTCACTTTCCTTGTAAGGTAAAGGAATTAGGCCGGGATGCTCTCTTTAGGATCTTCCTACTCTTTCAACCTGGGATTCTATTGTTATATGGAATTCTGCTACAAAATATATTAAGCATCGTTTCCTTTCACATTAGTTACTCAAGGCCAGCAAAGCTGTTTGTCCGTACCTTGAATGGCCTAAGCTGTTATTATTTTGAGTTTCGGTGTCAGCCTCCTTCCCTCCACTTTGTAAAATCGTTTTCCATCTCCTTGGAGGTCAGACTGTCAGTCATTTCTTCTTGTTACTGTTGTGGGGCTTACCTGGAGTGGTCTGACCTCCTCCTGTTCTAAATTGCTGCTTCTAACACCTGATGTTTAAATTGTTGGAGTGAGTCTAAAATTAAGAGGAAGTGGTCTCAGAAGGAAAGCCTGAGGAACTCTAGGAGGAAAGTATACAGTGTGAGGGCCTGATGATATTTCCTTGGTTGCTGGGGGAACTGGTATAAATTATGTATTCTCATCTCCTGAAGGGAATTGAGTTTGCATGTTGAGTAGGTGTCTCTTTAAGTGCAGTGTAAGGATTTGGGAGGTAAATGATTTATTCCTATACTCTGTGAGCTTCTTTTCTTCATCCTTCTTCACCACCTAATAATGTACAAGGCTTATAAGTAGGATTTTTTCCAAGTGGCACTTTTGAAATGGACGTCAGTTTGATTGCAGATTTAACTTGGAGAGCCAATATTGTGCAGTTTGACCAATCAAACATTTTCTCCTTAATATTTGATCCGCCAAATTAAGTTAGAAAACACTCAAGTCACTGGCCAAGGGTGATTAGCAAAGAGTCAAGTCAAGTCTTCCTTAGGTCTTGTGAAGGGACCTGCCCGTCCCTTGCTCTCTTGGGTCAGAGGAATGGGCCCTGTGCTGTGCGTGGTGTAGGAGCATATAGAATCTTACTTATTTCCCCCAAACATGCTTGGATCTTGATGACTGGGGTTTGGGGAGAACAGTGGGAAAATCAATTAGCCACTAATCACATGGGATAGTTTCTGCTCGCGGAAATCATTCTTTGGGACACACTCTCATTTTGAACATGTTGTAAAGGATTTTATTTTTGAAACCTTCTGATTTATTTGCATGCAGGAATCCAAGCTTTTAGTGGGTGCTAGAGGGCTTCACTGGTGGCTCAGTGGTAAAGAACCCACCTACCAATGCAAGAGATGTGGATTCTATCCCTGGGTCAGGAAGATTCCCCTGGAGGAGGGCATGGAAACCCACTCTAGTATTCTTGCCTGGAGAATTCCATGGACAGAGGAGCCTGGTGGGCTATAGTCTATAGGGTCGCAGAGTCAGACATGATTGAGCACACATTGTATATAGAGTGTATCTAGGGCAACTCAGTGATGAGGAGTGAATGATTTCAACTCCAGTATCCTGGGAAAAAAACTGGAAAATGTTGTCAATCATTCTACTACCTCCACACCCCCGCCCAACTATCTCATGTGTAAGAGACACATTCAAGGATGTCTTTTTAATTTCAATAAGAAATAAAAACCATGAAAAAGGATGCCATTTCTTAAAAAAATTTTTTACCCTAGATTAGGTGGTCACTGAGTATTCAAAGGCAAGTTACTTATCTCATGTGGGTAAAACTAGAGGGCCAGTTAGAGGAGCTTCATGCTCCCTTCTAGTACTTTCGTTCTTTGGTTTAAACCTAGAATCAACTCTTAATCATTTGTGTTAATGGGGGAAGCCCTGTAGGAAATACTGCAAGCCAGTACTCTTGCAAGTTTGTACTGCCTCCTAGGGGGAGTTTTGGTATGCTATGAGGGTGTCTATGGTGCACACGATTATTGTGGGCCCTTGTGGCATTAAATGGGCAAAAGCCTGGGCTGTTAGACATTTTGTAGTGTGTGGGACCATCCCACAGGATGATGCATTGTTCTCTTACTTGATTCCAAAGGTCTCAGTGGACATTCATGTAAGACACAACGTGTTTGTAATTTCTGAGCTTAAATCTATCTTCATTGCACAAAGCATTTTTTGTTTGCATGGTCTTACATACTCTGAATTATTCAGGGATGTAACAATTGGGTAAATTAAGGGCCAGTTGTAATTTGTTTGGTTTGAAATTTACCAGGAGCTGGTTGTCATTTGGGAAAGCCACATCAGCAGCAGCTCAAGACTCATGGTCTTTGAGCGCCAGACGGCACATGTATGTGAGCGTGCGTTTGTGGCAGCTGCATTCACAGTGGTTATGCCCCAGCATCCGTATGCTGAAATATTATTTTTATGAGAAATTGATTTTCTTTCCTTTGTCTTCCATACAGAGGTGATTTTTTTTTAAGTTAGTGCGTAGGAAGGTAACATTATCTCTAGTTTGCATTGCAGAATGGTAGAAAAAGAATTGCAGAATATTTATCACCTAAAATTGATTTGGTGAACCAAGATGCAGACTCACTATTCTAAATGAGAGATAAGTTTATAAATAATCTCTACTCAATTTAGCAACTCATTTCAAAAATTTATTGCCCCAGAGTTACCCTCCTAATCATATTTGCCTTATGCTGTTATCAAAGTGACTTTGCATTCCTCGGCTATTCATCAAGTGGCTGGAGAGGGAGAGGCATATTGATTCCGAAAGTATAACCGTGTAGCTGGAGAAAATCAATATGGAGTACAATGTCAGGGTGCAGATGGCCATCGAGTGAGTGTGTGCTACAGACATGCTGGAAGTGTTCCCTTCAGAGCTGTTCAGAGAGGCAAGTCCTTGAGCAATACAGTGGCTTCATTTCAGTGGGACTAAAGAGAAGAGGAGTGATTTATTCCTCACACCCTGCAACTCTGATACCCTTTTTGGTTATCTGCCTTTTAAGTATATTGTAAACATTCGTTGTTGTCATTTAGTTTCTTAGTTGTATCTGACTCTTGGCGACCGCATGGACTGTAGCCCTCTAGGCTCCTCTGTCTATGGGATTTTCCAGGCAAGAATACTGGAGTGGGTTGCCATTTCCTTCTCCAGGAGAACTTCCTGACCCAGGGATAGAACCTGTGTCTCCTGCATTGCAGGCAGATTCTTTACCACTACGCCTCCTGGGAAGCCCCTCCTCCTGTTCTTATTTTGTAGTATCCCTAGTGTTCTGATTTATTTCTATATCTAGAACTATATTTGGTTAAATTGACTAACTACCAGCCTGAAACCCAGGGAAAATTAGGACTTACACACTGAAAAGAGGCTTGGGACAAGATACCAGAAGCTTTCATTTTTGAAACATTCACTGTCAATCCTTTTGTGTATACCTCAAGTCATATGTGATTTGAGGTTCAGAAAAATTTGGTTCCTTTCAATGTGAATTTCTTTTGAGCTCTTGCCTGGAAAATCCCATGGACGGAGGAGCCTGGTAGCTGCAGTCCATGGGGTCATGAAGAGTCAGACATGACTGAGCGACTTCACTTTCACTTTTCACTTTCATGCATTGGAGAAGGAAATGGCAACCCACTCCAGTGTTCTTGCCTGGAGAATCCCAGGGATGGGGGAGCCTAATGGGCTGCCGTCCATGGGGTTGCACAGAGTCTGACACGACTGAAGCGACTTAGCAGCAGACTTAGCAGCATGACATATATAGGTGTAACAGACCAACCTTCAATTAGGTGCTCCCAGAGAGTCTACAAACAATATTGAACTTTTAAACTTGTGCCGAAGACAGCACTACCAAGACAATCACTACATGTTCCTCCCCATATAGTGTCATCCTGTCACTTAAAACCTGTACTGGTTCTCTAGTTCCAGGAGGCATAGAGCCAGGAGGCAAAGATTCTCCACCCTAGGAGGGTGTAAAGGAGAGAGATCCAACTGACAGTAGGTAAAAGTTAGAGAACACGTTCTCCACTCAAGAAATATGTTTCCCTCTTCCTTCCAGCAAAGAGAGCCATCGACAAATAAGTCCTTTTTAAAAGTGTACTTGCTCCTAGAAAGATTAAATCTAGTGATTATTTACACTTAAATGCCAATTACTCTACTCAGATAAACAGAGGTTTTCCCATTACTGTGTAGTTAAACTTATTGACTAATTCACTAACCTACTTATCAGTGAACTTACTAATTTCCTGAATAACTTCAGACTTCCTAATTTCCTTCCTTAGTGCCTACTAAATCAGGCACTGTGGTGATATCATATCAGAGACTTAAATGGTAAGGCAGCTCTCCTGACCTTGAAGTGTCTATATTCTAGTCAGGAAAGGGTTTAATAAACAGATGATTCCACACAGCTGGTGTTTAATGCTGTAGAGTATATATGAGGTGCTCTGGGAGCTCAGTGGGGGGAGTGTGGTTCTTGGGGAGCATGGTTCTTTGGTGGCTGGGGAAGTGGAGACAAAGTGAGGAGGCTTTTGAACTGCATCTTGAAGGGTGAACTGGGCTTTCTCAGGCAGAAGAAAATGGGAAAGGATGGTCTCAGGCAGATGAAAGGGCACAGCTGGAATGATCTATGGGCAACTCTGGGGACTGAGGGTGATGAGTCTGCAGAGGGGGACTGGGACCAAGTGTTGAGGGAAAGAACCTGGTTATTAGGTTGGAGGAATCTAGCAGAAAAGGGCTGTACCGTTATCTACTATAGTTGTAAAGTTTTGTCTTGGTTGTAAAACCCACTCTGCACACAAAGTCTTATTTGAGAGCCTAATTCATAAGTAAGTGAAAGCAGGGTGGCTCTGTCTGAGGAGGGAGTGGGAGGCCTGCTCAGGACCTCCCTCATCCCACGCCTCCCCAAAGCCTGTGAGTATACTCTGTGGACCCACAGGCTGTAATGAACATGGCATGGGGAGGGGTATTGGCTTCTCATTGGGGTGGTTTTCTTACTTGACAGACGATGCAGCTGAACCCCAGACATGAAGCTGAGTATTCAGTTAACGACAGAGCTGGGATCCAAACGGAAGTTCCCAGATACCCAGTTCTAGGCACTTTCCAATTCATTCTTTCATCATCTGAAATATTTATACGGCACCATCTTGATGCATCTATGTGAGATTTTAGGAACTTAAAGGTGAATAGGAAGAATATAGTTCTTCTTTTTGTGGGTCTGACAGTCTAGTGGAGAATACAGACCAGAAAAGCAACAAGTTTAAGAAAACAAGAAAGGAGATATTAGTTGCAGGGGCTGGGGGAACACATGGGCTGATTTAAAGAGATGCAACATTGAGTTCTGAAGTGAGGTCTTCAGAGAGCTGGAAGATCTACCCATAGGGAAAGAGGGTGTCAGGAGATACGAGAAGGAGTGGAGAGAAGTGTTCATGGAAACAGTTAACCAGCCCTGCAGTTTCACTGAGGTCTCTGGGATTGGTCCCGGCCTGCGTGTTGATCAGAGCTTCTGCCTGGGGTAACTGGCCATAGGTTGCAGATACCCAGCCTGGTTGGTTGTTTTGAACATGTTTTATCTGTCACCAGTCCTCCTGACTGCCACTTATCCTCTGTCTTCCAGACTCAGGGAGGAATCAGTTGTTGGGCGACACCATAGCAACTCACCACTTAAACCCAAACATGTCTTTAAGGACATCCTCACCAAAGATGGCATTTTGCTGAGATAATTGTTACCCATTTCCTTCCCATTTTCTTAGTCTTCTTAAAACGTCTCTGTTCCATTTATAAATTCACAGCAAGGCTATAGATGTTGTATATACAGTGAGTCCCCTACATATGAACTTTCAGGTTGCAAACTTTCAAAGATGTAAACATGCATTCACATGTCCAATCACGTAAGTTAGTGCCTGTGTCCAGCGTACGTTATCACGTGCGTAAACCCTCTATGAGTGGTTGTGATTTTGTGTACTTTACTGTACATTACTGTGTAGAGTACAGTATCTATATTTCAAGCCCAGGATGTCTAGAAGCAGCATAAAAGCAGCAGTAATGTAGCTGGTTCTACTGTACTTTTCAAGGTACTGAACTGTAAGATTAAAAATGTTTTCTTTATTTTTTGTGTTTGTTTTTTATGTATTATTTGTGTGAAAAGTATTATAAACTTATTACAGTACAGGACTGTATAGCCGAATGTGTTAGGTACCTAGGCTAACTCTGTTGGATTTTCGAATGAATTGGACTTGCAGGCTCTTGGAATGGAACTTACTCGTATGTAGGGGACTTCCTGTTTTACTGTGGTTGCTAGTACTGCTTACATGTGGCTTTGGAGTGGGGTGTAAGGAGAAATCATAGGACCCTAGAGAGAAATAATATGTGAATTCTCTGGGAAACATTTGTTTTCTCAGCAGCACTGAATTCCAGGAGGTGGTACTGAAGTATCCCCATCATTTGGTCCCTTGAGAAGCATATTGTTGGGATCTAAGAAACATCTATTCAGCCCCCTGTCAAGTGTGGTGAACCCCTACGACCCTGCCCCAACGTCCTGTTCCTATGCTCTTCGTCAGCCAAGAAACTGTGGGGTTTCTTTTTCAGGGGTAATCCATCAGGCACTCTCTCCTTCTCACCTCAGCTGTCTCTTCTACCTGAGTAACCTTGGTTACTTCATCACTTGTCAGTGAAGCTTGGGCCAATTTTTACAAATGTGTCTGGAAGAAAAATAATTTGTCTTGGAACTCCTGTTTCTTTGTGTCTGAGAAGAGACCATAACTTTTCTGCCAAAGTGGGCCTCAGGTGGACAATAAGAGCTTGTGTTTAGGGGATGGGTAGCACCTTCAATCAGAGGGGTGCGACACTATTACTTACGGAAACTGACAGGACTCCAATTACAGTTGGGAGGAAACAGAACTGGAAAGTTCCCAGCCCACAGCACCAGCATATCAACATACAGACAGGAAGGAAAGAAGCTGACCTCAAGGTCAGAGAAGTGACCCCCAAAATAGGTCAAGGAAGTTTAATAATTTACTGATTAAGTGTGATCAGACTGTTTACTCTCTTGCCTTGATCTCCCCTTTGAAAATATTTTAAAGGTTATTAGAGGTATAGTTTTCATAATATGATGAATTCCAGTAATATTATTCCATAATATGATGAATTTTACAGTCTAGTCATTCTGTTGTTAATATCATCATTAGTGTACATTGGTTAATTTTTAGTACATTATCAAGCTATGAGGATGGTAATAATAATAATGATCATGTGGCTGCTTTCGACTAAAGAATCCACAGGGTTAGTTGTTTCTGAGTCTGTCTTCTGGCCCAGATTGATCCCTCTTCATTGCTAAGGTGGCAGGTGGTCTCAAACTGCCTTTTTCTGCTCCTAACAATTTCATGTTGGTGACCTTGGGTAAACATCAAAGGCAGCCTCAGAGGGCAAAAGATGTTACAAAAGGGTAAGACATGTTTGGGGGCATCTACCTCTGTTAGGCCCATTGTATGCCGTTACCCATCAGGTATGCAGTACCCATACAGGTGAGCTGTGAGGTAATGCTAGAGTCTCCATCAACGGCCCCTCTTTGCTTTAGGAGAAGCTGTGTGGTATCATAGGAGTCACACAGCCTCTGGAGGGAGACAGAGAGTACTTATGACAGTTAAATAAGATAACGCACACAGATCACGTTGCCTAGTGTCTAGCACACTGTAAGTGCTTGATAAATGGCAACTAGAAGTTTTGCTAACTGTGGCCTTGAATAAGTCACCCAATTCACTGAGCCTTAGTTTCTCCATCTGGAAATTGGCAATGGTGATGCCTACCAGGCAAGCTGTCATGGGTCTTGGCATTTAGCAGGCACCCCTCCAGTGGCATCTATGGCTGTAATTATAGTTGAGGAAAAGGAATCTGAGAACTTTACTTAGAAGTAGCTTCTGGAGTGTTTATGTGGGAGCCTTGGCCTCGTAGGTGGAATAAAAGAGATTAGAAGCGAGTATTGTTGGCTGATAGTGTTAGAGAGTCAGCATTGGCAGAGGTATCAGAAGTAATGTAGCATTCAGATCAAGCCCTGTGTGTGCTTGGTTCACTTCTAAATCTGAACCTGGAAAAATTTCTTTCTGGTTCCTAATCTTTAGTATAGTAATAACTGTTCTGTTCCACAAATTCAGTTAGAAATTGTGAGGATGAAAAGAGAGTTCCCATTTTCTTGTTCAGCCTTTCTTTATGTGGAGAAGGCAATGGCAACCCACTCCAGTACTCTTGCCTGGAAAATCCCATGGATGGAGGAGCCTGGTAGGCTGCAGTCCATGGGGTTGCGCTGCCCCTCATCCACATGACTCTGATGACTGGACCAAAATGGCTTTGTGCAGAAAGGCAAGGAGAGCAGGCATGGAAGTAACAGCTTGTTGAAGATTTTCCAGCTCATTTCTCTCCAAAATTGGGCAATCCCCCTATTCCTGAAGCATAGGAATGTGGCACCGACAGAGAAGACTTCTAACAAGTGAGGGGACCAGACCACCACCCCCTTGTCCTGAGAATTTAATGGGCAGGATTAAAAGTGAGTGCTAAGAGAACACACTTGAGCACTTGTGTGGCCTCCTCAGCCCACCTGATGAGCAGGTAGGACCAGGTTCTGCTGGGACAGGCTGTGTTCTCGGCAGATGCCTGGGTGGGTGAGACCCAGAGAGTCTTTTGCGGGCCTGGGTCTGCTCTCAGTGGAGGATATTCCTGGAGAAACCCCCTGAAGAGACAGGCACCATCTTGACTTTTTTCCAAAGTGGCCACATGCAGAGAGGGCAGAGCAGGGCCAGAGAGAGGCTCAAGATTTGGGAGGCGGTTAGAGAGAACTTTCTGGGTGTGGGGACCTGGTGGCAGCTCCTGCTTCTCTAATTGTCCCCTCTCCCAGGATATGAACGCCTAACACTTTCAACCTCCCTTCCTTTCCAGCCCTGTTTCTGCTCTCTAGCCCACAAACTCTAGAAGAGTTTGGTCTTCCATAGGGCATAAGTCTGAAGTTTGTATTTTAGGAGTGAGTGTTGCTGCCTACTGGTCCATGAGGTAGGAAGGATAGTGTGTGTATCAAACAGTACTGGGCACAGCTGACCAGGATCCAGGGGTTACTGCTCTTGCCAGATTCTCATCTAAGTGGTCCTGATGGGTTTTTTTCCAACTAGACAGCCCCTACTGAATGCAGTAACAGTGGTGGAATTTTAGCTGACTCTTCTGTAAGACCACTCCAGTGAATGGAGCAGTGAATCCCTTGGATATGTCGGTGGCTTCTTGACAGAGGCATTCCCGCCAAGGGGAACGTGGAGTGCTTTTGGCCTGATGTATCATGTCAAGTGCTCTCATAATTAAAACATGCTTAGATGTGTTTGCAAAGGAGCAGGCATTTGTATCCATGTTTTATACATAAGAGAAACTTACTGCATTGTTTATTTTCTTTAAAATGGGTAGGAAATTATAAACTGGGGTATTTATAAATAAAATCTCAAGATAAATAGCAAGGAGTGGGAGGCAGGTTCAAGAGGGAGGCAATATATGCTTACTTATGGCTGATTCACGTTGTTGTATGGCAGAAACCAACACAACATTGTAAGGCGATTATTCTCTGATTAAAAAAAAGATGAATAGCAAAGGACTATTATTTTTTTTAAGCTTTTTATTTTGTATTGGGGTAGAGCCAATTAACAATGTTGTGGTAGTTTCAAGTGAACAGTGAAGGGATTCAGCCATACATATACAAGTATCCTTTCTCCTCCAAACCCCCTCCCATCCGGCCAGGCTGGCATAGAACACTGAGCAGTGTTCCCTGTACTACACAGTAGGTTGCGAAGGGCTATTATTGAATTCATTCCAGAATAGGAAATTCCTGAAGCACTGATAGGATATAAAGATATATTTATGTGTGTATGTGTATACATACATAATTATGTAAATGTATATTTCTATATACATTTTTCTATATACAAAATATTTCTATATTTTCAACTACTTTGCATGGAATTTTGGGACCCAAGTCTATGTCTAGTAGTTGCGTATGGATGTGAGAGTTGGACTATAAAGAAAGCTGAGCACTGAAGAATTGATGCTTTTGAACTGTGGTGTTGGAGACGACTCTTCAGAGTCCCTTGGACTGCAAGGAGATCCAACTGGTCCATCCTAAAGGAGATCAGTCCTGGGTGTTCACTGGAAGGACTGATGTTGAAGCTGAAACTCCAATACTTTGGCCACCTGATGTGAAGAACTGACTCATTTGAAAAGACTCTGATGCTGAGAGGGATTGGGGGCAGGAGGAGAAGGGGACGACAGAGGATGAGATGGCTGGATGGCATCACTGACTCGATGGACATGAGTTTGAGTTGGTGATGGACAGGGAGGCCTGGCATGCTGTGGTCCATGGAGTCGCAAAGAGTCGGACACGACTGAGCGACTGAACTGAACTGAAGTCTATGTCAACAGCCATGGTGAAGTAGAGCATGAAACATGTGTGATGCTTGCTTTTCACACACATACAGTCACCCACGAACATGCAGTAAAGCCCAGGCCCAGGCTGTGTCCAGGATGAATGCATTCCCTGGGTTGTTAAATCAAAGGTTCACTTTATTGCTTGCTGTTCTCTTCTTCATGCCACCTCTACCCTTTGTCTTACAGCGTTTGTCTACGCTGTACCCCAGAAGCGGCCCGCTCCAGTGTGTAGGCAGTCCACTGGAAAGGCCGTTCATCAGTGTCCCTGTGGCTTGGGATGTCAGCACTTATGCATTCTTCACTTCCTTGTGTAAGAATCTATTCTTCCTTCAGTTTCCTTCCTACTCCTCTGCCTACATTTTTCTTTCTCCACTGTTGCTTCCTATTTCTCCATCTCCATCTGACTGTGGCCATTTAACAAAGTCCTGCCCTTAGTTCTTTTCTCTTCATACCCCCTCTGCTTTGGTGACCTCACCTCTTTGCCAGGGCTTGGGGAGTTTGCAGGGTCCTCCCTGATTCACTTGGGTGGCCCTGGCCCCTTAATCCAGCCTTTGTGACCAGGCAGCATGAGGAGGGACACTTGAGTGGGACAGGGTGTTTAGAGCAGGTGCCTGGCACGAGCAATCCCTGAGCTGCTGTGGTCAGCCACAGTGTCTGCCTTTACCAGGCCTCCAAGGGTGAGAGCTGGTGCCTGGCACAACTGCTCTTCATGGTTTCCGTCTGCACTCCTGCATCAGGTGGTTATCCTTGGCTGTTGTGCCTGACTCATCTCTAGCCCCTATTTCAGTGCACAGAATGGAGGCTGCTTAAATACCATTTGTTCCGAGAGAGAGAGTACTTTGCCATGGTACCCTGCTTAATTTCCACGGAGCATTTACTACAGTTTGGAATTTTTCTATATATTTATTTACTTGTCTTCTGAGGAACAGTCTACTTGTATGTTTTGAAGCACAGCTTGTTTGAAGGGACTGTCCCTGTAGAGATAGAGTTCCTCTTTGGCAAATACCTTCAGAAGCAAAAGCAAGCTCTTCGCCCAAGGTTTATCTGGAGAAAGGGTGGGTAGGAGGTGGGTCTGAGTCTTCTGCTAGGTGTGTGTGGAGGGACTTCCGAATCTGAACCACAGATGGCTCATTTGCACCAGGAACGAGCCTAGCCTTGGTAGGTTGGAGACCTGGTAAGCAGTAGTGATAGTCATAAAAATAATAGCGAACATTACTAAACATTGACTACACGCACAGCTCTGGTTAGTGCTTTCCATACATGATCTGAACCTCACAAGGTCATAATGGTGCTGAGGCTATCATTATCCCATTTGTAGAAATTGAGGTCAAGATCTAGGTAGGTTCTCCAGACTCCCTGATCTTTTCCGCTTGACAGAATACACCTAGACAATGACGCTTGTATGAATGTGGTCAGGAGGTCCTGTGTAAAGGGACGAGGCTGTTCACAGGTACAAGTGACAAGCCTGGTCACCTCCTGTGGCCCTGAGGGCTAAGGGAGCAATACCTTGGCACATCTGTCATTTCTGGCAACCTGCTTGGGGAGCCCTAGGTTAAGTGCATTCTTTAAGTCTCACAAGTAGTAAATGGCTGGGCAGGGCTTGAAGTGAGGTATGTCAGCTCTGGGACTGATCCCTCCCATGCTATGTGGTGCTGGGGTGTGTGTAGGGGGTGGAATTGAGGCACTGGACCTTTCTTTACAAATCTTTCCCCTCCCTGGGTTCTCTTTTTCACCCTAACTCATATGGGCAAGCCTCTCTGGTAGCTCAGATGGTAAAGAATCCACCTGTAATGCAGGAGACCCAGGTTTGATCCCTGGGTCCAGAAGATCCCCTGGAGAAAGGAAAGGCAACCCACTCTAGTATTCTTGCCTGGCAAATTCCATGGACAGAGGAGCCTGGTGGGATACAGTCCATGGGGTCACAAAGAGTTGGACGTGACTGAAGCGACTAACACTTTCGCTTTCAATCTAAACTCTTCATTTTGCAGAGGAGGAAACTGAGGGCACAAGATGTAAATGACTTGTTCCAGGGTCCCAAGCTGCTGGGGGACAGGACTGGACCAGATCACGGGTGTCCCAGGCCCTTTGTCTCCTGCAGTGCCCACGACTATTTCATGTGTGCCTGTCTTGTTTCTTTGCGTCCATGCCAAGCCCCTTGTCTCGGAGTTCTTTCCTGTCTTCTGCAACATGTCTGCGGTGCCAAGCTGGTGGCCAGTCCCTCCCACAGCCACGCTGGGTGCTCTCAGTATGCCCTGTCCACCCCAGCCAGTGCTGGAGAAGATGTAAAAGAAGCCCAGCCTCTCCTGGATTTGCTGGAGGAAGCTCATTTTCACACTAAGTGATCTGAGAAACTTGCATATTTCTATTAGATTGTGCTCACCTTTCCTGAACTGGTAACTGACAGCCTTCCTACAGGGCTGTCAATCCAGCCCCCTGTGGAAGAGCTGTCTGCACTTCAGAGCACCCTTCTCACTGCCGACAGGTGACGGAAAGACACTGAACTTTGAAGTCACTTTCATGACCCAGGTTACAGAAGTTTTGATCTAGAAAAGTACTCATTTAATCAATAGAACAGAGTGAGCTACAGGCTCTTCTAAAACCCCAATAAGAATGAAGCTTTAGTTCAAAAGAAAAAAGAATGAGGGTTTCCTTGATTTACTCAGTTTTCTCTGGTGAGTTTTTAAATTTTGGGGGTGTGTGTCTGCATGAAGCAATATGGGGGTAACAGCCTCTGGAGAAGGCAGAATCAAATGTAGACTTGCCTTTTTTGCCTCTGACTACTTTGTTGTCCTGGACAAGTCACCCAACCTCCCCGAGCCTCAGTTTTGTCATCTGCAAGGTGAATCTGACAGTGGTACTTATTTTGTAGGATATGTTGGGAGGATTGTGCAGCTGGTGTTCAGCTGGTGCCAGGCATGTTATCACTGCCCAGTGGTTTAGCTATTATGGTGAGCTATACAACAGGAAAGTATTCTCGCCCAGCAGGGGGGCCTAGAGGATTAAATGAAGTAGTATATGTGTGGTGCCTAAAGCACAGTATTCACTTAAGAAGAATAATAACAATAGTAATAATAGTAGTGGCTAACATTTATCAAGTGTTTACTAACTGATGTCTTACAGACTTTACAAACATCAGGGGCAGCCGCTATCATTATTAAGATTTCCAACTTACAGCTGTGTATTTGGACAATATGTTGGAGAGCTAGTCTTCAAGAAGCTTGAAGGCTGCCCCGCATCTGTTCATCTTTGCATTTCTTCTCTATCCTCTCAATGTTTCTGCCTCTCCCACTCCCCCTAGTGATTAAGAGCAGTTCTCAAGTATGTTTGGAGGAACTAGTAAATGCAAGTTTGTGGAATGAATGAGCGATCTACGTCACTGAAAACAGGTTGCAGAAGGGGCAACCCTTCTGGTGGTCACCTCTCACCTGTGCTTCAGTTTGAGGAGGAGAAGCTCACCAGACTATCTAAATAGACCCTAAGTCTTTAGAGATCTCTTTGGCCATGAAAATCAACCGGAGATGAACACCGGAACGAGGAGGCCCAGCTTAAACTTTGTGAAGATCTGCAGAACCGGCGCAGGGAGGAGATTGGGAGCCTCGTCTGTGGGAAAGAGTTCTGCTCCCCTTACCACCTCCCTGGGGATTCAGTTACCAGGGCTCACCTGATGATGGATGAGAAGATGCGAAAGAGCGAGTGAGAGTCTTTCACATGATCAACACAAAATAATCAACCCTAGTGCTGAACCGTAAACTGAGTGCCAAGTGGTCACTGGAGTCAGACTGTTCATGCTGTTCCTTGTTCTGTCACCTCTTAAGCAAGAACCTTAAACCAATTGCCAAACTGTTCAGAAGCCTCCTTTTTTTCTCATCTGTAATATGAGGACAGTAACACCACTTACCACATAGGGTTGTTTTGAAGACTGAGTACAGTAGTGTGTAAATCACTTAGAACTCTTTTGGTTCACAGGAAGTGCTCAAATCAGCTGCTTCTGCTGCCAGTAATATTATTATTGCTGTAATTACTTAGCAGGTTTAGTGTTTATCTCCAACAGTGGAGATGAACCCAATAAGTGACTGGCCCTTTAGGGTAGAGACAATTTCTTATTTATTTCTGCTATTGCCGTAAGACTGGCATATAGTGGGTACCCAATACAGCTTTCCCAAACTGTATCTTATTAGATTTTTGCTACTGTTTTTCATGAGCAGATAAAAATTATCAGTATTGTGTACCAGCCAGGGGACTGAGGTTGTGAATGCTTACTGTCATTTAATCCTTAAAACGCCCCCCGACCCCGAGATGTGGGCTCAAAGAGTTACTATAGACAGTGCATGATCTTAGGAGTCATTCAGACCTATATTCTGTTTGAGGTTCAATTTTATTAATATTAAAAGGACTGAAAATAAACAAGTTTGATTTCCCAACTCACGTCCACAGGAGCCTCTTGGGGCAGGTTGCATTGAATGGCCAGGTGTCGCTGGCATGGAGACCTTGCTTTGTGTTTCATCCCAAGCCAGCTGAACTAGAGAAACTCTGAAAACTATCCTGCTTTCATCCCTCATCTCTTCATAAAGCTGTCAGTGGCAACCAGAGAGAAAACTACTTCCCCTATCTGGTTTATACAATCTGGTATACACAAAGGGTTTCTAAGGTTTGGCACAGGCATGGGGTCTGGATGTGCACTGCTGAGCTATTCGAGAGTAGATAAGACCTTTTGGATGAAGGGTAAAGGTTACAGCACAAGCTGCTTCCTCTGATAAATTTTCTCCTACCTGTGATAGGCTGTGGGCAGCTCTGGTGTTGGGGCAGGAACGGTAGGAGGAGCCTGGGAAGTTATTGTAGCTTTGAATCTTGTCCAGTTATAGAGAAAGTGGCTCCCTCTCTTAGTTGAATTTGTTCCGTATCATAAACTGGTTTGCATGGCATGGAGGATGATGCCACAGGGGCAAAATTCTCTTAAGAATCTGCTGGCCAAAGAGTTTCTATCTTAGTATATGTTTCCTTTTCTTGTAGGTCATGGCTATTCCATAGGTAAGTCCCGGTTCCTATAATGGAGTAGTTCTTAACCTGGACTGCACATTAGAATTCCCCAGGGAATTAAAAAAAAAGCCATTGATCCTTGGGCTGTACCCTGATCCAACTGAATTGGATTAGAATCTCTAGGGGGTAAAACCTGGGCAGCAGTATCTTAAAAAAGAAAACAAAATGAAAAGAAAATTTAAAAATGAGCCACAAGCTGAGAGAAAATGTTTGTAAAACCACACATCTAATAAAAGCCTTGTATATAAACTATATAAAGGAGTTTAAAAAGTTGATTTAAAAAAACCCTGAAGACTCCAATTAAATAATGGGAAAAAGATTTGAACAAATACTTTACCAAAGAGTATATATGCATATGGCAAATAAATGCAAAAAGATGTTCAAATATTCATAATTAGGGAAATGCGAATTGAAACCATTCTGCTTAAGGCCAGAGTAGAAAGGGACCAGGTATTAAAAAGCCTGAGGGTAGACAGGAGCTTGATTACTGTGATATGGAGAAGTGGTGGGGAACTGGGTCCAGCGGGAGGTACTACTGAGGTCACGATGCGGGAATGGAAGGAGCACAGTGGAGGGGGGCCTTCCTTGGTTTAGTGACCGAGGATCATAGAGTGAGAGGCCTGGATGAAGAAACCTAATGTAAAACTGCCAACTTTGGCACAGTTAGTTTGGTCCTGGCCCTGGCTGGGAGCTCAGGGAAGGTTCTGGTTGGCCTCAGTGAGGAGGTGTCTGTTACGAAGGGTAGAGCAGGATTATGGCTGAGACCAGGTGCAGAGAGGAGTGTCCCTAATGGGGGAGAAGCAGGACTTTCTCTTGGTGCCTGGTGGAGTTACTGGATAGTACTGGGGCCTTCTGAGAAGCTAGGCCAGTGATGTGCTGGTTAATGGATAACAACTCACTCTCTGAAAACAACAAACAAACAAATGCTGATTTGTAGTGTTTGCCAATATCTGTGGTGTCAATTCTCCCTCCAGAGCCCTGGGCTAGGTTACACATGAGCATGGTGAGAGGGGGAGAGGCTCCCAGAATGTGACTGGGCCTGGTTCTAATTTCTAAATGCAAGCTGGCACCATGAAGGATAAGCTGTGGGGATTCACTTGTGGGAACTATTGTGGGTTTGGGGGACTGGGGCACAATAGCATGGGACATAGAGGAGACTGTGGGGCTTCCACGATGGCTCAGCAGGTAATCTACCTGCCAATGCAGGGGATGGGGGTTGGATCCCTAGGTTGGGAAGATCCATTGGAGAAGGAAATGGTAACTCACTCCAGCATTCTTGCCTGAAAAGTTCCATGGACAGAGTGGCTGGAGGGTTACAGTCCATAGGGCCACAAAGAGTTGGACACAAATGAGCGACTGAGCAGAGAGCAAGTGGTCTGCATTGACCAGGCAGGACCTTAGCCATCTCCCCTATGCCCTCTGTAGGACCTGTGGTTACATGCCTGCCTTTTGTCTTACCATTGCTATTCTGTTCTGTATGCTGACATTTTCAGATTTATAAATTTATGGTGAGTAAGAATCTGGCATCTCCCCCAGATAATTTCTTTGCCAAACAAGTTTGAAAATGATTGCAGTCAGGTTAATAGAATTTCAAGCATCCACTGGATTCATTCATGTGAATAAAATTTATTTTCATCTATAAGGAAAAAAATCCTCTTTTCTGCAGGAATCTCAGTTATTAGGATATTCATGCATATTAGAGAATGACTTAAGGAAAAGATAGTGGTAAAACCAACAAGGATATAAGCCATGGCAGGAGGTAAATTTTCAGATCAGTCTGGAATTACTTTTCTCATCACAATAAAAAGATGACAAATGTAAACCAGTGTACTTTGTGGTTGCATGTCCCTGGTCTGTGCATCCCATATGTGTGCATGCGTGGATGTATGCTCAGTTGTGTCTGTTTGTGACCCCATGGACTGTGTAGCCCTTCAGGCTCTTCTGTCCATGGAATTTTCCAGGCAAGATTACTGGAGTGGGTTGCCATTTCCTACTCCAAGGGAACCTTCCCAACCTATTGGGAAGATGTCTCTTGCTTCTTCTGCATTGGCAGGTGGGTTCTTTACCACTAATGCCACCCGGGAAGCCCGTGCATCTCATAAAGATGAAGACTATTTAGCCTGGATGTGTGATACTAGTGTGGAACTCTCCTTGTGGTCGTATGCATTAGTACACAGAACTCCCAGTATAAGTAAGCACCTTTACTGCTCCAGAAACAGTTGAAGAGGCCACAGCATTCATTGCCAAGACATGAGTTGACCCACGTGATTTGCCACCCTCAAGTCCACCTTGAGCTTTTGGAGTATAAGCATCAAGAGCAAGACGTTTCCCTTCTTTTTCAGAGTTTCCACTGACCCATCCCTGGCATTCTGGGAAAATACTGTGGACCCCAACTCAAGAGGAAGAAAGAGGAAAAAGAAATAGCGCTGTTTCATAAACTATCAGTATGTAAGCCCTGGTGCCTTATTTAAAAAAACAAATGAGCTTTATGATTTTTTCTCAAGGAGAGAGAAGGTGCTTGCTGGGCTACCACTGCAGAATATCAAGCTGTTGAGACGCTTGCAGCAGGTGGTGCTTTGTGGTTCTCACAATGGCTTTATATTTCCTAGCTTGGTTTCCTCCTCCTTGGTGATCACAATGCCAGTTTGAGGCTCATCAAGTCCCAATCACATCAGGTTTACTGACGTGTCATTTTGCTATCTGCCTATCCATTATTTATTATTTATATCTTGGCTATATCCCGCCCCCACCCCCACCACACACACAAAGGGAACTGACCTACCTTCCCATGAAAGGAGACTTAGAATAAAAATAGAGCCACTGGGACGTGACAGGGAATGAGACATTGCGCAGTAGCTAGGCACCAGGTAATTATTTGGATGGAGAAACCAAAGGAAAAGGAAGCTACTCCAATGAGCCAAACCTAGTGAACTCCCTGTTAGTCAAAGCAAAAAAGGTCTACCATTTCACTCCTCTCACTACTGAATACTCCAGAAGAGTGGGAGGAACGGTAACAGGCTGGCGAGTGCGGCCTTCGCCTTCACCGAGATGCTTACCTGACAATATGGACGCAACGGCTGCAATGATGAAGGACACAATGACACCGGGTCCTGCCATCTCCTTGGCCACCAGCCCAGACACCACGTACATCCCCGTGCCCACGCAGCTGCCGACGCCGAGCGAGATGAGGTCCATGGTGGTGAGCACTTGGGCTAGCTTGGTGCCATGTGCCGTGGTGGCCCCAGTTCCCTCCAGCATGGACTCCACCGGTTTGGTGCGCAGGATCCGAGAGTGCATGGCATACCAGGCGGCCCCCCACTGCACCCGCCGGGGGTCGAGGGAGGTGAGGAAGCCACTCATCCTGAGAGACAGGCAGTGGTGAAGGTCAGCTGACAGAGGTGGGCTGCAGAAACCTCAGTGGATGCTTCTGGAACTCATCTAGTGAATGGGGATCTCCCTTTCAGGAAAGGTCCAGAGGGACCTGCAGCAGCCTTCTCCTGGGCATGAATGTCTGCAGGAAACACACAAGAAGGAGGAAGGTGAGACCAAGGGGGAACAAACCATGACTTGGAGACATAGCTAGAGGTCAGTGCATTGAACTGGTGGAATTGATCTGTTGGGTGTATTTATAATGCAGAGGGTTGCTTTTCCCGCTTTGTGTCCCTTCCAGTCCTAAATGAGTAGTTTGCCCTGTGTTGCATGGTCATTCTGAAGAGGGTGGTCTGAGTTAGGGCTCTGCCACTGGACCTGCAGTAAGTTATGTCATGTCTTTGTATTTCAGTTTCAACTGTACCGTGGGGATGGTCAAGCCTCCTGCCTTGTGTTGATATAAGAATTAAATAAGTGTTTGTCTAAAAAGATCTTAGGGGTTTCCCTGGTAGCTCAGATGGTAAAGAATCTGCCTGTAATACAGGAGACCCAGGTTTTATCCCTAGGTCAGGAAGATCCCCTGGAGAAGGAAATGGCAACCCACTTAAGTATTCTTGCCTGGAGAATTCCGTGGACAGAGATGCCTGGCAGGCTACAGTCCATGGGTTCACAAAGAGTTGGATACACATACACAGAAGGATCTTAAGACAATGCCTGGCAGGTGGAGGGTGCTCTTCTGTCAACCCGCAAGGTGCTTCTTACCTGGCTCTGCTAAGACTTGGTCTGTGATTCTTGAGCATATTCTTTGGGGACACAAATCCTCATTTTTTAATATAAAGATGTAAAGTCAGATCTCAAGAGGGGCAGAGCCACCCCATGGGATTATCTTGGAATTTTGTTCTCTAATGAAATGGAAAGTTTTGAGAATTTTTTGCTCTCAGAGATTGGGGTAGGGGCAGTGCCCATGGCATTTGGTGGGGCCCAGAGATGCTAAATGTGTTGGGTGGTGTCATACCATCTTCAGATGTCTCACTGGATATTCTTGTAGGTGAAGAATCTGGTTATGATTCTTCACCTACAAGAACTGAAACCTATCCCTGTTTAACATATAAGCACATGAGACTATTTTGGATGTTTTTAGTAGACCAGTCTCTTGGCTTTTCCAGGAAGGCAATTATAGAATGTATTGAAGGAAGATTGTAAATTCTTTAATTTGGAACTTGAAAGGAGTTCATCACCATTTTGGAAAACCAAGACCCCCTTTCAGTGCAACCCATGGTACTGCATCGCCCATTCAGTACACCTATAACAGTCTGCAAAGGTGCCATTTGAAACTGGCATGTTGACAGTGATTTTTCATATGGTGCCATCATCTTACGACAATATTTGTACTTGCCTGAGTGTTTATATACTGAAATATGTTATATACAGGCAGGTTACTCATGAATTTTGCTTTAGGACATTAAAGAAGGGTGTGTCAAAACATTTATTATAAAAAAGAGATGCTTGGTCTGATAGATTTGAGAATTGTTGTAATAGATGATTTCTAAAATGTTGTCAAGTAGTTACAGAAAATGCAAAGATTTTATGAAGCTACTTTCTTTGGAAGTCAGTGTTAAAGTGTCAGTCACTAAGTCATGTCCGACTCTTTGTGACTCCATGGACTGTAGCCCACCTGGCTCCTCTGTCCATGGAATTCTCCAGGCAAGAATACTGGAGTGGGTTGCCATTCCCTTCTCCAGGGGCTCTTCCTGACCCAGGGATTCAACCCGGGTCTCCTGCCTTGCAGGCTGATTCTTTACCATCTGAGTTACCAGGGAAGACTTGGAAGTCAGAGGCTTTATAAAACTCTATGAAGAATTTTTAAAGTACAGCTAGAACATTGATCCCAGGTACTATACTGATAGGCTTAGAACATTTACATTTACAGCAAGTACCAACTGGTGTAATCTACCAATATTATTAATTAATACTACTTAGCACTTGATGTAACACTTGTCTGCTTCTAAAGACATTGCAAACACAACCTAATTAGAAGAATTAGGTGAAATGTCGCAGTTTAGTTCACAGGGATTGGGTGATGGACCTACTGGTTTAATTTCCTCCTAGATTTGACAGCATTGCTTCATGCTGTGTGTTAATTCTTGACAACATCTAAGATATCAGAATAGTTGAATTGTGCCACTGTATATGGCAGCGTCATTCAAAAGCTTGGAGTGCTAACATTATTAAGATTTCCAGATTTTTGAGAAAAGGTATATCTGGAAGGCTGCAAGAACAGTGCTCTACTTGAGCTCTTGAGCTCCTGTGGGGAAATCAGTGTACATATCTGTTTAATCCAACCCAGCCAGTATGTACTGAGCATCTGTTATGAGCAGGCATGGTGTTAAGCTCAGGGATGCAAAGACACTGTCCCTGTTCTCATGGAGTTTCCAGTCTAGAACTGGAGATGATAGTCACCCAAATCACAGTGCAAGGGAGAAGGTTCATTTTTGTTTTTTTTCTGAAAGGCTTATATTTTATTGTTTTTTTGTGTGTGACAAAGGCATAGCATGGCCATTGCAGAACAATCAGGCAATATAAGCAATGACATTCAGTGAGGAGAGACAAGATAATTCAATACACAGATAGAAAAATAAAACCAGATCATTCTAGAGAGGGATGAAGGTATGTTATGGGTTGAACAGCATCCCCTCCCCCCAAATTTATATGTTGAAGTCTTAACCCTCAGTGCCTGAGAAAGTGACCTCAACTGGAAACAGTTTCTGCAGCGGTAACTAAGATGAAGCCATACTGGAGTAGGATGGGACCCTAATCCAACATGACTGGTGTTCTTATAAAAAGAGGCAATTTAGACACAGAGCCACACACACAGGGAGCATGGGATGTGAAGATGTAGGCAGACGTCATGGTGATGCATCTACCACCCAGAGGACACCAGGGGCTGCCAGCCAGCCACCAGAACCTAGGAGAGAGCCCTGCAACAGAGTTTTACTCAAAGCCCTCAGAAGAAACCCACACTTCTGAACCTTGATCTCAGACTTGCAGCCTCCAGAACTGTGAGACAATGCATTTCTGTTGTTTAAGTCATGCGGTTTGTGATACTTTGTTATAGCAGCCCTGGTGAATGAATACAGGCTATAAAGAAAATAAAACAGGGCAGTGAAGGGGTGAGAGGGTCTCTGTAGTCATAGCATTGGCTCCCGAGTGGTGGAAAGTTATGCCAGGTGTCAGGGAGAGTGTCCTGCAGAGCTGGGTCAGAGGGGGGACAGGATGACTGCTTTGGGGACTGAGTGACACTGGGTCAGGGTGACGAGGAGGAATCAGGTGCCATGTTAGAGTGTTATGCGTGTCAACTAATCAAATCCTAGGCAAACCTGCATTGACACATGAGGCAGAGAAGGCTGGGGGTCCAGTAACTCCTCTGAAGTCATGAAGCACATTAGGGCAGAGCTGGCCCTTGGCCCTGCTTTCAGAGTGTTAGTCTCAGCTCTCCTGCCTGAGGGTTTTCCTGGTGGCTCAGTCGGTAAAGAATCCACTTGCAATGAGGGAGAACCGGGTTCCATCCCTGGGTCGGAAAGATCGCCTGCAGAAGGAAATGGCAACCACTCCAGTATTCTTGCCTGGGAAATTCCTGGACATTCCTTGAAATTCCTTGCCTGGACAGAGGAGCTGGGTGGGCTGCAGTCCAGTTCAGCTCAGTTGCTCAGTCGTGACCCTATGGACTGCAGCATGTCAGGCTTCCCTGTCCATCATCAACTCCCGGAGCTTGCTCAAACTTATGTCCATTGAATCAGTGATGCCATCCAACCATCTCATCCTCTGTTGTCCCCTTCTCCTCCTACCTTCAATCTTTCCCAGCAACAGGATCTTTTCCAGTGAGTCAGTTCTTCACATCAGGAGGCCAAAGTATTGGAGTTTCAGCTTCAGCATCAGTCCTTCCAATGAATATTCAGGACTGATTTCCTTTAGGATGGACTGGTTTGATCTCTTTGCAGTCCAAGGGACTCTCAAGAGTCTTCTCCAACACCACAATTCAAAAACATCATTTCTTTGGCACTCAGCTTTCTTTATGGTCCAACTCTCACATCCATACATGACTACTGGAAAAACCATAGCTTAGACTAGGACTTTTGTTGGCAAAGTAATGTCTCTGCTTTTCAATATGCTATATAAGTTGGTCATAGCTTTTCTTCCGAGGAGCAAGTGTCTTTTAATTTCATGGCTGCAGCCACCATTTGCAGTAATTTTTCAGCCCCCCAAAATAAAGTCTCTTACTGTTTCCATTGTTTCCCCCATCTATTTGCCATGAAGTGATGGGACCGGATGCCATAATCTTCTTTTTTTGAATGTTGAATTTTAAGCCAACTTCTTCACTCTCCTCTTTCACTTTCATCATGAGGCTCTTTCGTTCTTCTTCACTTTCTGCCATAAAGGTGGTGTCATTTGCATATCTGAGGTTATTGATATTTCTCCCTGCAATCTTGATTCCAGCTTGTGCTTTATACTCTGGAGAAGGGAATGGCAAGCCACTTCAGTATTCTTGCCTTGAAAACCCCATAAACGGTATGAAAAGGGCTACAGCCCATGGGTGGCAAAGAGTCAGACATGAGTGAGCAACTAACACTTTTCCCTTCTCCCGCCTGAGGTGTGCAAGCTCATACTGCTGAGCATCTCTCAAGCCAAGATGAGGGGCTTGCATTGACTCTAAGAGCCTTGAGAAGCCACGGGAGGATTTTATTAAGGTGAGCAACACAATGTGATTTACATTATTAAAAAGATCATTGTTGGTGCAGCGAGGTTCAGTGAAGGCTCATGCTGTCTGATGTGTCAATCCCAGGACCAGCGTACAAAGGGGAGTGAGGTATGGGCCTGCTGCCGATGGCCGCCCTGGTTCTCCAACTTGGCTACACTGGGGAATTACCTGGGGATCTTTCAGGAACACTGGTGCTTGGCCTCAACCCCAGGGACCCCAGTTTAATTGGTCTGAGCTGTGGCATCAACATAGAGATTCCTTAGAGTTCCCTTGCTCATTCTTGCATTGCAGGGTGGGGGTCCACTGCCCTGTTAATAATGACTGCAGCGCTGGTATAGAAAACCAGATACTGCCTGGGATGGTTAATTTTATGTGTCAAGCTGACTGGTAACTATTAATACTTCTGGATATGTCTGTGAGGGTGTTTCTGGAAGAGATTAGGACGAAACAGCATAGGTGGACATCGTCTGATCCATTGAGGGCCTGATAGAACAAAAAGGCAGAAGAGGGGTGAATTCACTGATTCCGCTTGAGCCAAGACATTCATCTTCTCCTTTTCTTGTACATTGGTGATCTTGGTTCTTTTAAAAAGTCATTTATTTATTGGCTGCTTCATGTAACATGTGGGATCTTAGTTTCCTGACCAGGGACCGATCCTGTGCCCCTGGCATTGGAAACACAGAGTCTTAATCATTGGACCACTAGGGAAGTCTTGTGGTTCCTGAGCTTTCAGACTTAGACCAAGACTCACACCACCGGCCCCTCCCAAATTTTCAGGCCTTTGGTATCAGACTGACTGACACCACCAGCTTTCTTGGTTCTCCAGCCTGCAGATAGCTGATCACGGGACTTCTTAGCCTCTATAATATATGAGCCAATTCCTGTAAGGAACCCTCCTCATATACATCAGATCAGATGAGATCAGATCAGTTGCTCAGTCATGTCCGACTCTGCGACCCCATGAATCGCAGCACACGAGGCCTCCCTGTCCATCACCAACTCTCGGAGTTCACCCAGACTCACGTCCATCGAGTCAGTGATGCCATCCAGCCGTCTCATCCTCTGTCGTCCCCTTCTCCTCTTGCCCCCAATCCCTCCCAGCATCAGAGTCTTTTCCAATGAGTCAACTCTTCGCATGAGGTGGGCAAAGTACTGGAGTTTCAGCTTTAGCATCATTCCTTCCAAAGAAATCCCAGGGCTGGTCTCCTTCAGGATGGACTGGTTGGATCTCCTTGCAGTCCAAGGCACTCTCAAGAGTCTTCTCCAACACCACAGTTCAAAAGCATCAATTCTTCGGCGCTCAGCCTTCTTCATAGTCCAACTCTCACATCCATACCTGACCACAGGAAAAACCATAGCCTTGACTAGATGGACCTTTGTTGGCAAAGTAATGTCTCTGCTTTTGAATATGTTATCTAGGTTGGTCATAACTTTCCTTCCAAGGAATAAGCGTCTTTTAATTTCATGGCTGCAGTCACCATCT